>NW_024038871.1:0-600000 GCF_016077235.1 Cyprinodon tularosa | reverse complement strand
CACACACATACATACATATATATATATATATATATATATATATATATATATATATATATATAGGTGTGTGTGTGTGTATTTCATTACATTATCCAAACCTGAACATACTTTGTATTTTTTTTTTTAAGTTGTCCCACACAAGGATCACTTCTATCACAAATATGAGATTTACAAAAAGTGGCATCTGAGCATCATTTGTTGTGATCAAAAGATTATATTTGTACGTTGGTGTTTGAACAGGACTTCTTTTAACTTGTGTGACTTTTACATAGAAATGCAACATGTAGATGGAATTCTGCCTCAACTCTTCCCTCCATCCGACTGCAGCAGTATTTTTGGCCCCGATGATGAAGTGGTCATTTTATCCACTCCTCTGTCTGCTCCCTGGAACAAAATGACATGTAAAGCATATTTCTGTTAAGTCAACAGGCAAAATGACTGTTCTGTATAATTACGCCTGTATTGTTCTTCAAGCGAATTATATTTTAAACCGTATTATACTGTACTGTAAATTAACTATACATTATTGAGTATTAAAACAAAACGTTTGCAGTATTAACAGCCCAGTACAGCTGGACTAATGTTATTTCTTCAGCTGCATTAAGCTTTAACAGCTCTAATACTTTGTTATAAACTGTATGTAAGATGTATGTTAAAATAAAAAATAGTGACATTTGTATGAAGGCTTTTAATTGTTGATGAGCATCACGTATCAACAGGTTAGCTGTAAGCTTTAGCTGCTCTTACACATTCCGGTGGCTCCGTTACCGTCATGTATTTTAATAGATGTTCATAAAAAAAACAAAAAAACAAACTACTTACATTTAAAGGTGTTCTCCGCACTACTGTCGGCGCTGCTGCTGCTTTCGGTTGTCCGTAATTTGAAGAAAATCCGACTTTCTTCTTCTTTTTCTTCAACTAAAAAAAAAAAAAAAAAAAAAGCGCGCAAAGCACCTCGGGAAATCTAGCGGGAGGCGAGGCCACTAAGGACGGTAGCGATGCATCCTCAGAATTCGGGGAAAAGGAGGACGCATTTTGAGGCTGCATTTTAAGCGTCCTCAGAATTTTTGCCAAATGGGACGGCCTCCGCGCAGCGTTGTGACGTCACCCGGCCCTCAAAATGCGTCCTACCAAGTACGCAGCCTGCGAATTGAGACGCACCCTCGGGGGAATTCGGAAATGCAACAGTTGGAACAGGCGCTTCCCTACGACTTTAATGATGTTCAGGTCGGTTGAATGCGACCTGGTCGTTCAGACACAGGTCACATTTGAAAAGATCAGATACGTTTCAAATTCAGGACCCCAGCCAAGTGGCCTGGGTTGCATTGGAAAAAAAATGGGATCTGTGTTGTTCAGATTGTCATGAAAGAATCATGACAATCGGATTTTGGACACTTACATAGCCTAAGTTCCTCCAGGCTAATTTGAACCAACACCACGCAGAACATAATACACTTGACTTGTTTGACACTGCATTGTGTTAACAAGAAAACATTCTGTGTTTCATGTTTAACAATTTGCAAAACTGGGCCTCAAATACAGCAAAACTTTTAAACATTGATCCCAATTATAGTGGAGGTCACGACTGATCACAGATATCCTGTGAGCGGCCCCCAGGGTTTGGAACAGCTGGCCTTAACGAAATAATTAGGATGCAAAAATAGCTTTGAGGAGAGCAGCTGCAAGGACACCACGGTCCAAAATCCCCTCAGGGAGAGCACTTCTGCAGGTCCAAGGTTTGTTTCACTGTTTTTAGCTTTAATCGCTCCTACAAAAAAACTGTATGAGATGATGCCACTGACCTGCAGCTTCACTTTTCCAACGATCTCCATCCTTCAACGTTTAGACGAGTCGTGACTCGTCACACTTGTTTCTTTTTCAACAGGTTATCCCTGCATTTATATATGATTTCAGAGCAGAAGAAATGTCAAGCTGTTTAAAAGAGCCGTAAAAAAGCAGAAGTCCTCCTGTGAAACTGTTTCCTTCCTTAATGAATTTTAAAGAAGTAAAAAAAAAAAAGATAGCTTGCAAAGAGCAGAATTTTAAAGATGGTCTATATTAGGACATGTTTGGTGATTTGTGTCTGAAGCTGACGGGGAGCATGCCATGCATGTTCCCCTACAGCTATTGTGATCATCTGACTCTGTCAAAAACGTCACAACATGGGGGGAAGGGGAGAAAATATAAAAAATATAAACCTGAGCCACAAATGAGGAATGCTGTCCTGACGTGATGGCTTGGTGATGAGAGGTAAAGAGCTATTTTTAGCTCGCCGAGCGGGGGGTTTGAGGTGGGGGCAGAGAGCGGAGTGACGACCGAGGGGCTGCGGGCGGCTGGAGCTACTTGTGACGTTTCTCCGATTGCATTGCTTTCCTTAGCAAATGACTGTGATGCATCACTGTCTGTGGGGGGGGTGGGGGGGGGTGTAATTAGTGTTCTTTGCTGGTTCTAAAGTGCTCCAAATGCTTGAAATTCATATGGATTAAAACAGCAGAGCCAGTTACAGCTAAAAAACAATGAAGAAGCATCTGTTTGCTACTTATTTTTATTAGGAAGTGCTTCTTTTACATTTAGATTTAGGTTCTGACATTGACTGGTCCATCCCAGCATAAGCTTTTGCTTTGATTTAAACCAAACAACAATACAACTCAATAAAACTCAAACACAACTCTATTGTATTTTTCTAGCTGTGTGTATAATTTTAAGTCAGTAAGTCAAATAAAAGATAGGAACATTAGCTCCATCATGCTACACCTCAGTCATAGGTCTTCTGCAGACTGCAGCAGGTTTTCTTCCACCACAGGCCTGTTTGTAACTCTATTAATCTTCATGCCTGGAGCGCTTTTCTGTCCCTTCTTAACAGCAGCATCCTCCTGCATTGAGATGTACCCACTGTTACAGAAAGGTTAGAGGAGAACATAGTGGTTTTGTATGGTTGGGCCTTAAAATTCTAAAGGGAGACGGTATAGATAGTATTAGGGCTAAGAAATGTATATATATATATATATATATATATACATATATGAAGCCTAAATGTATGCTTTTATTTACTCACAGTTTCTTGGTCAAAACCTGAAACCTCAAGATTTAATCACCAGTAAAAATTAAATGAAATCGAAGAGGTTTAGATGTTTATTTTCATCATCCTCATCATCAGGGATAACTTATAAGAGTTTTAGATCCCAGGAAGCCGTCTACAAACCTGGATGACTCATTCACACTCCGGGGCAAATTTTGCATCTAAAAATGATTCAGAATTGAATGGAGGTGATTCAGAATTGCATCAAGCCACTGAAGGAGATCCGTTTATCGAGACGTTAAAATGCTGCAGTGAGAAAGAGCAGAATGATGGATGTGCAGGTGCAGAACTTTCTCCTCATTCCTGCTGTTCCTGTTTTCTCCAATCTGTGTCAGCTGCTTTCTACAGACTAATCTAGCAATATAACAAGCATGCATGTTGTTTTACATCCGTCCACATTCAGAACGTTTATATGCAAAACTAAACTGCAGAGAGATAGCTTAAAAAAGTCTAACATGCAAACTCAGCTGTTTGGTGCGTTCAAGGTCTTCAAGCAGGGATAAAAAAAATTTATTTGCATACTCCTTATTTAAAGTGTCTGTCCTCAAAGTGAGATATTGTGACACTGAGGTACAAAAAAGGTTTTGAAGAGGTATCATCAGAACAGGCATGCATTAACTTTGATATGCAACCTGGGGGAATCTGGGGAGCTGGGGAGGTGAAAATGCACTCATATTCACCATTCACACTGAGATCAAAACTTAAAAAGAAAAAAAAACTCTACTATGAGGAATCTGCAAGGGAAAAGATCTCAAGATAGATCTTAACAAAAAAAAGGCAGATTGCAGACTTTAGCTCATTGTTGCAATATAAGCCAAAGCAGAGATGTTTCTGTTGGTGCAAGAAAGAGGCTCTTCTTAACTGTCACGCTACACAGTGCACAAAAAACCTGCATATGCAACTAAAGTCTGCAGAAAGGTGAAAAAGCATTGTGTTTTAATAGCATATGACTCTAAATAAGTATCAAACAGTCACATAGTTAGAAGCATAAGGTTCAACCTCTGTCAGATTTCTTTCAGTCCATAACCATGCAGACAAACAAAGTAACCGGAAGCTTCTAAACAGCACAGCCCACAATGACCACACAGACTCACTAGAGCGCCAACAGCTGAGTTCCTGCAGCTAACCTAAAGTAGACACATGGAACCTTTATTTTTTTCCTCTAATTGAAAGAGCCACCTCAAACTGTATGAATCAATGAAAAGATTAAGAATCATACAGCTATATGCTTCGCGCAGTCGCTGGTGTGCACGACCAATGTATGGAGGCCTTAAGGGCTGGTTATCCTCCTGCAGCAGTGTGTCGCAGCGAGCTTGTCGCAGATAGATAGATTTCCACGCCACAATGCAAGAGGGACAATCAACAACTAGCTGTGGTGAAATAAGTGAAGTGAGATACAGTAAGCTTAAGCAGACAGTTAAAGTCTTTGTGCAAATTGGGCAATGATGAGCAAAATTAAAGGTTTTAGTAATTTTTATTCAAACATAATAGTTTTTCCGCAGTTTTTTGGTTTTAATCGGGTTGGAAGTTATGTGTTTACCCAATCTTTTGGCTAAACCAACAAATATAATTTGGCAGTGTTTTTACCCAATCTAGATTTGTACTAGAGCAAACCAACACAAATTAGTCACATTATCCAAAATACTTGTATTATTAATTATTATAGCAACTTCTAAGTCTAAGGTGGGTCTCGAACCACCAACCTCAAGAGTGGAAGTGGGTTAAAAACGCCAAGAAAAACAAGTGCAAAAAATCACAGATTATATTACTAACTGTAGTTCTGCACTCCACCAGTAGGTGGTGACTTGTTTTCATGAAGCTTCATGAACTGGAGGGATCGTTGAAGCAATTTGGCCAAATGGTTCAAAGCCTCATTGAGGCTTCATCTCACCATCACTACTTTGAACCAAAATTACAGGATTAAAATCTTGTCTAGTTTATGACATTCTACTAAGTGTTCCAAACCCTTTATCTTAAAAAAAAAAAGAATTTCAGAAAATATAAGCAAAAATTTGGGAAATAAATTCATTTTTAGTTCAAATGTCACCTGAAGGTATTGCATAAATTGTTACATCTGAATTTGAAAAAGTATCTTTAAGGTCAACATATATGAGGAATGAAGCACTGCAGAGAAACCAGCACTGATGAACTGCACAGAAGGTGTATATATGGGAGACAGAACAAAGGCTGGGCTAATAAGCTGATAGGGAGCAGGTGTGGATAGAAGCAACTAGAAGGGAGCTAAGGGAAATGAGACTTAGGGGCAACAGAAAGCAACCTTTACCCCATGTCTCTCCCCATCTCTCATGCCGCCTTTCCTGTCAGCCCATTGTCCATAAAAACAAGCCACTAGTGCTGTAAAAACTAATAAAAAATGTAAAAGATACCAATTACCAAGAAAACACAGAATGACATAAGGCAAAGTGTAATTGAAAACTCAAAAAGAAACTTTAACAGAACCAAAAAGTCCACAAAGGAAAGAATCACGACAATAATCAGATTAAATTTTAAAGTTCCACTAGCATTACCATTAAATAAATAATAATAATAATACATGGCAAATACACTCACTAGCTTTAGCAAATAGATAATAACAACAATTGAAGCATAGCGTTCAATAGTTTTGCCAGGTTTGTTAGCATGAGAAGCAGGAGATATTATGTAAGTTTTTACAACATTTACAAGAGCAGGCTGGATTCACTTAGGGTGAAAACTAGAATGATCTGAGGGTCAATGCGAGACAGATGCACTAATATCAAATTTAAAAATTACTTCAGCAAACTTTACAAAAAAGAAGAGTTATGTAGCTATCAACTTTAACATAAAAACATTTTACAGTTAAATAAAATAATAATTTATAAAAAAGGAAACTTGTGCATTTTGCTCTGAGCCTGAATTTCTTTTTTAATTTTTGGGGACTTTAATGAAAAGTACAGACATCCTGCTGACATAGCTTCTACTAGTAAGTAATATCATTTACTCGGTTACTTGAGTAACTTTTTGACCAAAATACAATTTTAGTAGTGGTTTTACTACCTCATACTTTTACTTGAGTTATATCTTAAAATAATAAAATATCACTTCAGTCCAAAGTTTGGCCGCTGCATCCAACATAGTTTAAAAAAAATAGACTTTAGAAAAAGAGGGTTATGTCAAAGTCGCATTTGTACAGAAGCTTACTTGAACCTGCCATGACATTTGGTGGTCAAGCTAATAAGTAATCAGGAAACATGTATTGAGTTAATATAATATTTTTTTTTGTAATTATTTTATTATTGTACTTAAAATACCAGAATTTGGGCATAATTTTTATGTGTCTTTATCAGATTATGATGAGCTACTTAGACTTGAGTAGCCTTTTTAATAAATACCTGATAGCTGTGTTACCCGAGTACAGTTTTTGTGTACTCTACCCACCATTGCATGGGGTCTGCTACTTTGCTGTTGTGATCATGCATGACGTAACCAATTAAAAAGGGTCCAAATAAAGAAAAAAAACAACCAGTAGAGGTTCGAGAATAATTTTTAATTATAATCTGTTACTTTAAACAGAATTTAACACTGAAATAAAATGCAGGTATTTATGCATCCATGCTATACATTGACTTTTTAAATAAAAAAATATAAATAATAGAACATTTTTACATTTGAAAATCTAAAGTGTGTTTTTTTTAAGTAAAGAACAACAATCTTTCAGTTTGGTATATAGACAATTTTCTGATTCACATCTTTTATAAAATTGACTTATTGTACTGCTGCCTCTTGGCCAGGTCTCCCTCGAAAAAGAGATGTTATCTCAAGGGACTTCCTTGTAAAATAAAGGTTAAATAAAAAATAAATAAATAAAACACCTGAACTGACAGATAGTTTTTGTTTTTCTTTCTTTTTTCTGTCCTAATGAGTGCAGTGGGCTTTATGCTGCCCTGCAAGGCTTTAAACCTGGGTTTGAATGGAGACTAAGCCATTCTAAAGCACATATCAAGGAGCTCATTTTGAGTCTGGATCCATATTTATTTTTGATTCTGTTCATGGTGGAGAATCCCGCTTCACAGCAGCAGGTTGAGCCAAACATCCTCTAAATGTGCAGGGTCATCTTTGAGCACCATTTCACCTTTCTTTCACCAGTTCACCACAGTTCTTCCAGCAGTCCACACTTTCTCTGCTCTCTTTTTCTCATCGTCTTCTCCTTCTTTCCCATCGCCCGGCTTGCCACAGGTTTGCCAGCTGTGTCTAAAAGTAGCAGCAGCAGCAACCCAGACTGACAGCAACTCATTGGCTAATTTGGATCACGTGTAGCCTGGTGCTGGACGCTCAGAAGGGCTTTACCGTATTAACAGGAGAAGCAGTGCAAGTGAAATTAGACACTGTCGTCGGACAACATGCGGTAATTTATAAATGTTTTAAATCAGGTTGGGTCTGGATTAGCCAGCAGGTGGGAAAGGATCGCTAATCTTTGACTTCTGATGTATGGGATACAATTCCTGCTTATTAGAAATTCTTTATCGGATTGATTCTTATATTTGGTAAACATTGAAAGATTTGCAACCTAATCAACAGCATAATTTTGGGGACCTGAAATCCAAAACCAAAAATAGTTGACATAGTTTTTTTTTATATAAAATATAAAAATTACTGTTGTTCTTTTACATTATATTACATATTCTGCTGATATCCTTCAATCAGCCTCTAATCCATTCCATTTCTCAAAGACTCTTCCTATTATAGCCTCATATTCTGTAGCAAGATAAATCTACAAGCCTGGCTAAGACATAATGAATTAGTATACTTTGTTAATTTCATTCACCAGCGCAGGACAAACAGCTTAGATGAGCCACTGAAGCAACAATGAATGAGACCATGAAAAATGAATGTAAGTGGAAGCAAACAAAAACAAGACAAAGGGCTCAAAGGAGTGAGGCGAGCAGGATGCAAAGCAGAACATGTACGGCACAAAGGGGGTGATTAATTCAAAACAATTAGTGCAGGGAGTTAAAATCACATCGTCAGAGGTAAAACCAATGAGCCCATTTCATTTTAGAATGTTACCCTGCATGAATAGGGTTTTATTCCAGTATTTTCCTTTTTGAAAGGCGACAACAAGATGCTACGGCGAATATTAAAAGGTGTTAACAACAATTTAGCGAAAAGTAAACAAGCCGAAATGATGAGAAATACTAAAGAAGGGGACATGTTGCTGTTAATGAAATATGGAGCCGGAAGCAGGAGGCCAGTGGAGGAAGATGCTGCTGTTAATTGAGCACAGAGATTTGAAGCCCCAGAGATAAAGAAGAACCCCCCCATCCTCCTTCGCCCGGGACCATTAGTGTTTGGCCTGTATCCAGACCACAGCGCCTGGCTCATATACAGCTTTTCTCTGCCAGTAATTTGGGAGAGAGGCACAGCACTGACACCGGCTCCCTTCAGCCGCTTCACTCAGAGCAAAGATTAGCATCTATTTGGACCGCACAAGCTTCTCTCATATTTTTCACTTCTGGCTTTAAAAGAGAGAGTTTTAAGGACCTTTTTTTAAGTGTGCAATAAAAAAAAATGGAAACAAAAGTGTATTTCATAACTGAAAGTAAAAATATTTGAAATAATCTTGAACCGATAATCTTCATTAATTTATTCGAGTTTCAGTGTTTATTTCATTTTAATTTTCCAGTCCCTCTGCATGGGGGCGGGACTTAGAGGACGGGGTGTTGAAAGCCTGACACGTTAAGGTTGCGTCACACGGCAAGATTTTAAAATCATCGAGGTGTAGGCAAGGCTTAAAACTTTCCTTTTTGATAAAGCTTATAATAAGAGTGTCTCATATTATGCTAAGCTATCTCTATATTTATGCTGCTATAGGCTTAGACTGCTGGAGGACATAAGGACCCCTTTTCGTCATTCTGCTTCGTTCTATCTCTATTCTCCCATTCTGCAGTTTTTGTTAGTTCAAATTTTTACATTATGCTCTCTCTGCTTTTGCTCAAAGTAGCTTCATCTGGTCTGTTCCCAGGGCCGCTGGAAGTCATTTTGAAGGAGGGTGTTCTGTGAAAAATCTTTTGTTTTGTTTTTTTGGACAAAAGATCTATGAGCCTATATTTATAAAACAATAAATAAAAATACATAAATAGATTAAGATTCACTACTTTATTATCATATACACTTTGGTGCACTCAACCAAGAGCTGTAATACACAGACATCATTCATCACATGAATCATTAATCAGTTCTCAGGTGCACTATTATAGCCTGGGTGCCAGTCCGAACTTAGTCCCGCCCACAAGGTTTGAGTTCGGGGAAGTTCGGTCTGGCTCTGCTCCATAGTAGCGCGAGTATTATCGCCCACTGTCAGGCGATCCAATCAAATTGTCAGGGCGGGCTTTATACGATGATGGACAGATGATCAAGAGTAACGTAATCAACCACGTGACCAAAGCGCGCTTGGGTGACAACAATAATGGCTGCCGCTGGAGAGTTTAGGTGAGTAGATTCTGCTATTAGGTCTGTTCTAGAAGATATCGACAGCAAATTAATTTTAAAAGAGGAACAGAGAAACGCGATCAAGTCTCTTCTTCTTATTCTAGGCGTGAAACTGCACGCTTCGATTTTTGTGGACAACAACTATGCCTCGCTTAACATACGTCACGCACTCCGGTGCTCTTATTGGTTGTAGGTCTATCCAATTGAGTGCAGAGGCATTTTTTTTCCTGGTTCGTTCGAAACACGCCCCATAATCACAGCTCTATGGAGCAGCATCAGACTCATATTCTGACTAGAATTGAGTCGGACTACGTCAGGCTAGCACTATTATGGACTATTAATTAAACTTCACAGTAAAAAACATTCAGTGGCTGGATTTCACAAAAGGGTTGCTTTCTTAAATTTGTCTCTAGTTATTACTTTTTTTCCAACTGCTTTCAGACAAACGAAAAACAAAAAACATGATCAGCCTTTTCCACATAATACAGCCACTGCAAAACAAGCAAACCAAGCCAGTGCGATAGATCGCGAGAACGTTTCATTACCACAACGCCGTACAGGAAATTTGAAAATGGATGGTGACTGGAAGGGCTTGTCTAATCCAATCATGGTAGGTTGGGTTGCCGGAGCAACTGCCATCAGAGGCAGGCAGACAGTCAACTCACCCTGGCTGCTCTCCGTTGTCGTGGTTGCAGTTCTAGTGTTCCTCTTTACTCGTTGTGTTTTGTCCCAAAATAATCGAAATGCATTTCCGTGCCATGTTTCCTCCTTGTTTGTGTTATTAGACTATGTAAAATTACTAGTCTGCTGCCGCAAGTGGGACACCTTGGCAACCACTAGCTTGCTTGTTTCCATGACAACGTAACCTCCGTGAACTTGTGTTGAACAGGCCTCAACATAATTACATCGAAATACACATAAAAGTAAAATAAAACAGTCTAAATCAATTCCCATAATATTCGTAAGAAATGTATAAATTGTGCAAAGTTTTTTTTAATACATTTTTTTTAAAAACTCCCTCTTGCCACTAGGGGGTGCTGCAACACCTCCAGCTCTCCCACTTCCTGCGGCCATATCTGTTCCTGTTTGGCTGTGGCTCCATCTTGGAGAGAAATATCAACTGTTGTGCTGCCATCAATGCCTTTGTTTATAGATGTTGGAGCTTGGCCTGTTCTTTTGTAGAGGTTGTCATAAACTCTACACACAAATTTTTGGATAAATGTACACGTGTGTTTCCAGAAATGCTAATTGAAATTAGCTATAGGGCCAGAAAAGGAAGCCATAAAACAGTTAGTGGTACTTATTGGGACAAAATGTAATCCTAAAAACAAATATGCGACTGATACGGATAGTAATAACAGATCGGACTGGTGCATTTCCAACTACAGAGGAACCACACACTTAAGCCTCCCTGGTAAGGTCTATTCTGAGGTTCTGAAAAGGAGGGTCCGTCGGACAGTCGAATCTCGGATTCAGGAGGCTGTGTCGAACACTGGATCAGTGCCTCCAAATATGAGACCATGGTCTTGAGCTGGAAAAGGGTAGAGTGCCTTCTCCGGGTTGGGTCTTGTTCACAAATGAGGGGAAAATGGAGCGGGAGATCGATAGGCGGATTGGTGGGGCGTCTGCTGTGAAGCGTGCGCTGTACCGGTCTGTTGTGGTGAACAGAGAGCTGAGCCAAAAACCGAAGCTCTAGATTTACCGGTTGATCTAAGTTCCTACCCGCATCTATGGTCATGAGCTTTGGGTCATGACAGAAAGAATGAGATCCCAGATACAATTGGCTGAAATGAGTTTGCTCCATAGTGTGACTGGGCTCTCCCTTAGAGATAGGGTGAGGAGCTCAGTCATCAGAGGAGGACTCAGAGTAGAGCCGCTGCTCCTACACGTCGAGAGGAGCCAGTTGAGGTGGCCCGGGCATCTGATTAGGATGCCTCCTGGATTTCTCCCTGGTGAGGTGTTCCAGGCACGTCCCAACAGGAGAAGACCCAGAGGGAGACCCAGGACACCCTGTAGGGGCTATGTTTCTCTGCTGACCTGGGAGCGCCTTGGGGTTCCCCTGGAGGAGCTGGCCTAAGTTAACTGCTTGAATTATCAATTAAACCTGCAAAATCATCTAGCTATTTTTATTTGTGAACCAAACCTATTCTATTGCACCCAACAACTGGATGCTCCAGTTGTTATTCTGTCCTCCTGCATGATGGGATGATATAAAATTTAAATATCTTAGCCCATGATCTACAATCCCAATAAGGGAAAAATCACAAAGATAAACAATTAACCTTTTACACTGTAGGCTTAAGACTTATTTGAGCAATATTTGAGGAAACTGAGGGATACAACTCTGTTCATCAGAAGAGAGAATACTTTTAACGAGCAGCGAGGATCCAAACATCCTCCTTTTATGTCTTCACTCAGTTAAAAGTAAACAAAAGCGGCTTCATTCATTCTACCTGTTTGTGTTTGGCCCTGAAAACTGAGCCTCGTTTGTTCTACTCCAAGCTGTGACCGGCTGAATTTTTAATGACGACATAACGCCTCGCCGCATCCCGACAAAGCCGCGGGACTGTTAATTAGAGTGAGTGCTCAGGCCGTGGGCTGGAAACATAGCCAGAGGGGAAAGAGCAGCCCTAACCTCCCACTAGCCTCCAAGCTGGCCTTCTTTTAGCCTGACGCAGCGCCTACCTTCCCCTCGGCCCTCCTTATTTCTGCTTCCTAGAATCTGTTTCTGTCAACCTAGAAAAAAAAAACTTGTTCTGACCACTCTGGTAAAAAAGTTGTTTTAAAAACTCAACGATGCAGAGACTTTAGTAAATCAGGTGCATAGAAAGCAAGAGAGAGCATAGTAGGAGCATGAACTCATGCTATTGAATCTGCATGCAAAAAACATTCATAATGAATGTGGAGAGTAGTTCACATGGATGTGTTGAAATTAAACAGCTCCTATTAGTATTTATCAGGTGAAATTAATAAGTTATTCTTAAGGAGATGCCATATATTTATGGGGAGTGGCGGCCTAGCGATTAGGACATAGAGCTTGAGGCAGTGAGTTTGAAATGATCTATCACAGAATGCCACTCTGGGTCCCTGAGCAAGACCCTTAACCCTTTATAGAGAAAGTTACCATTTCTGATCACTTGCATCCCCTTACAAATGGAGTCCCTCTTTGCCTCAGTGAGGTCTAAAAGCACAAGATCTATATCCATCCATTCAGCAAAGATACTGCTACATGGCTGAACATCTTATTTTGGGATTTGACCAATTAGATGAGCCCTTGAATGAGATATTACCTACTATAAATGAAGTCGGAAAAAAAGGTAAAAAGCTAACTGAAAAGTTAAACAGTTAAGTTAAACAGTTAATAAGCCTAGTTAACAATTAGGGCTAGGTAAAAAATCTATTTTGGATGGATTCCTTTACATTTTTTGCAAAATCGATGTGTAAAGAATGAGATGGATTAGTTTTATAGTGACGTGGGTGACGTTCACATTCAAATGAGCATCCGGCAAATGCCGACCCAAGTAACACACCGCTCAGCAAGCTGTCCCAAATGAAGTCTGGAACCATTTTGGATTTAAAACAGCTAAAGATAATGTTCTGGAAATGTGACATTAGGGTGACTTCCCACTACATTGATAATGAGTGGCGCCTTGCATCTCGTGCTACAGACCACCAAGATGACTTCAAGCCAGACAGCTGCAAATATAGCCGATAGGTTGACTGAAGACATTAACAAATGGGGGCTGAACAGAAAAAACCTGTAGTTGTTACAGACAACGCTGCAAATATGGTTTGTGCATTGGAGATAATGCAGCTCATGTCTGCTCTGTCACGTTCTGTTTGCTCGTGTGAGGCTTTTACACTTTTCACAAACAAGTTTGCACTTTTGAGACACTTTTGTTCACATCTCAAGTTTAAACTGTCTGATTTACAAGTTTGCACTGTGTTTGATGTGACAGGAAAAATAAAATACATGAGTGTTTTGAAACACAGTTGTATCACTTTCATTATTGTAAAAACAGATCGAATCGAAACTGATTGATTAACTGTATGAATCAAAATCAAATCGATTTAGGACTTTGGCGAAAATAACCAGCCCTATTAACAATTATATTTAGGTTTATAAACTAAAGAAAATAAGTGCCAGTATCTGCATCAATGCCTTTAAGGTTATGTTGGACCAGAAAAAATGTATTTTTTTCATTCTCATGTTTTTCATGAATTTCTCGCAGAGGGACTTTAGTTATTTTTCCTAATATATTCGGGTAAGTTAGCGTTTCTTGTTATTATATTAACATACATTTTTGCCATAAAAATATCCATATTTTTTGAATGTTACAAAGGTAATAAGGTCTAGTCCTGAATTCCAACAGCATAATTGGCTTGAAATTTAGATTTTCAAAGTATTTCACTGAGTGCCCTATAAAGGGTTAACCGCGGGAGGGAATTTCGTTGCGCTGTACTTGTGACAGTGTAACGACAATAAAAAGTTTAAAATATATATTTTTCTGAGTTAAGATATTGAAAAAGGAGGGACCAGGATTAGAATGAAAAAGAAAACAGCCTGTTTTGCAGGAAGCTGCAGCCAAACTGAGAGACATAAACAGGCCGAGTCACATCCAGCCCCCGCACTCGCTGCTACATTCAGGGGGGCTGGAATCCCTCTGTTTACGCTGCTAAAAATAGATTTCACACACTGAGATGACGTTGCTTCTCGTGATGAACCCCCCCACCACCACCCTCTTATCCTTCAAAACTGTCATTGGTATGCAGCTCCAACCCAGGCGGATGGATGTACGGATGACAGATTCTGAAGCTCCACCTTCTTTCACATCCAAATCAAATCCCACATGATCTGATATACTGAATATTTGCATTTGTGTTACACAACATCATATGTACGTCAGCATCTGGGCCAAAAAAAGTGAGCATAAGCACTGATGACTGGGCTGGGCGTATACAACTAGCAGCGCTAATAGAAAAAAGGACTAAATCCCATGCTGGTTGTTGAGAGAGACAGAAATAAAAGGGGTATCTCAGCTTGAAGGGTGTGGTTTTATGAGATTTAAAGATCTAGTCTAGAATCATTCATGAGCTGCACCTGTACAAGCATACAGTGTAAAGTCACAGTCAGCAGGTGGGTTTATTGCTAACTCCAGGCTGTTTGGGATTCCATCTGATCGGACATGTCCAGCTATTATCATCCAGAACCTGCATTTAAATACTGCTTCTTCCTAAATTTATATTTGAGGTTCTTCTACATCTAACAAACCACATTGTGTCCATGGCACTTTTTTCCAAATAGAAATCTGACAATGGTACAAACACATCTTTAATAAGGAAACTGAAGTAAAAAGATTGATAAAGCTAAATAGATCGGATTGCTCCTTTACTAGTGGTTCCTAGAATTTCTAAAAGTAGAATGTGAGACGGATCCTTTAGTTATCAGGCTCATCTCCTGTGGAACCAACCAGCAGTTTTTTTTTTCCTTGAGGCAGACACCCTGTCTATTTTTAAGGTTAGGCTTAAAACTTTGCTTCTTAAGGAAAGGGCGGCCTATTGGAATCCAGAGGTTCTGAGTTCAAGCCCCACTCCCACAGACTGCCACTCTGGGTCCCTGAGCAAAACTCCACACTGCTCCCCGTGAGCCGCACAATGGCAGCCCACTGCTCTCCAAGGGAATAGGTTAAATGCAGAGGTAAATTTCTCCAGTGTGAGATCAGTAAAGTTCAATTATAAAGCCTATAGTTAGAGTGGCTCAAGTTTACCTGAGCTATCTTTATATTTATGCTGCTATAGGCTTAGACTGCTGGAAGGCCGCTTTTAATCTTTGCTTCATTCTATCTATATTCTCCCATTTGTTAGTTCTGCCCATAACTTTAAGCTCCCTCTGCTTTTTCTTCTCATAGTATTTTAATCTGGTCTGTTTCTGTTTGTCTGTGTGACAGCCTGTTGTCAGGATGTTTTTTGTCAAGATGCAATTGATTCATTTCTTTTTTCTTTGAGTTGCTTTGAGCTCCAGATTTCCTCAATTTGTTGTTGCAGGCTAATCAGCGGGTCAAACCATTTGTAATGGGAAGGGAAATTTGTTTATCATTTGTTTAAATATTCTTAGTTTGGATAATTTTGTTAATTAAAAAGTACTTAGTGTCTGGCCAGTATTTATCTGTTTAATTAAGTTTATTTGTTTGTTAGTCAGTTATCCCCCTTGTGTGTCAACAGTGGTCTGATCCGCCACTATTTAAGTTTCCCTCATGTCTTGTTTGTTAGGTCAGTTTGTGCTTGAGTTCTTTATGTTAAAGCCTGAATTGAATTCTATTTTGTTAACCAATGTTTTTGGGCCCAGTTTATCATTTTTTGAAAAAGTTGAGCAGTTTTATGGCTGGTTTGTGCAAATCCCTCACAGTCTGTGACACCATCCTGGAGAGAAATATAAGCGTGGATGCTGCCATCAGCACCTTTGTTTAAAGATGTTTCTCTCCTAGAAATAGCTATGGGCTCACCTTTTACTGTGACTAACTGTATGTGCTCTCTTTCATCCCTTTGACACTGAAACTCAAAGATCATCTGCTTGACTGTTTTTTCCTAAACAGTTCCAACTATTGAGTTAGTTTACCATTAGCTTCTCTGACTTAAAAAGTATTTAAAGATCGATGCTTCTTTGTTCCTTTTGTATGTCTGCTTCTCCGTTATTTGGCTGAACCCCAATCAGCCTCAGCAGGCAGCTCACACTAAGCCTTCTTATACTGGAGGTTTCATCCTGTTAAAGGAGAGTGTTCCTCTCCACCTTCCCTGCATGCATGCTTGTTGTGAGGAATTGCTGAAAAGTCAACGATAAAATGTAAACAGTAATCATCTACTGTCACCACAAGCTCACCCAGTAGGGGGATTGTAATATCTACACTGGAAAAAAGATCTAGAAATAAGTAAAAATTTCTTAAATTAAGTGTATTTACCCTAAATTTGAGTAGGTAAATGAGACAGTTTGCCAATCGAATGAGTATTTTCACTCTTAGAATAAGATAATTAGATAATATGCACTTGAAATAAGACAATACAATTTTTCTTTTTTATTTTAAATGTAAATTGTCTCGTTCCATTGGCAAAATGTCTCACTTTCCTCCTCAATTTAAGAAAAAGGACACTTATTTTAAGAACAATTGACTGATGTAGATTCCAATTTTTTGCAGTGTACACATAATATCCTAATTTTATGTCTTCTTAACATCTAGAATCATTAAGCTCAGACAGTTACCTTAGGATGTTGTTCAATTAGGGAAAAGAGTCCAACTGTGTGCAATTTAATCAAAACACCAAGGGACACGCTGAACTAGTCATGGAGGATGGTGGATAAATTAAAAGCAGCATGGCGTCATACCAAAAAGTCCACACTGGAAAAACGATCTAGAAATTAGGGTTGTCAAAAGTATCGATACTCAAAAAAGTATCGATACTGAAACGTTGTATCCGGATACAATACTCATTTTCAAAAGTATCGAGTACCAGTCGCACCTAAACAGTCATTCATCTAAAGTGCAGAATAGAGGAAAATGCACTTTCTGAACACTGTGTGATCGAATAATTCTGTGCACTTTTCAGTTTCAGACTTTTTTTGTAAAAGGTGCAGCTGCTGAGAATTATTTTTGTTTCTTAACCGGTTTGGCTAGCGTCATTGTTATGTGTGCAAAGCATAGCCAAGGAAGGAAAACTTAATTTTAACTTTGTAAGTTTTTTATCAAGCTTGCTAAATACTGTGCACAGAAAACAACCTCAAAAAGTTGTTCTTATTGTTTATTGTATTTATTTATTTATTTATTGTATTTTAATTATTAATCAAAATATTTCTGTTGAAATTTTATCCTTGTGGTATCGAAAATGGTATCGAGTATCGAATATTTTCCTTAGTATCGGTATCGAGTTGAAAAGTTTAGTATCGTGACAACCCTACTAGAAATAAGTTAAAAAATTTTAAATTAAGTGTATATACCCTTAATGTGAGTAGGTAAATGAGATAGTTTGCCAATGGAATGAGTATTTTTACTCTTAAAATAAGATAATTGGATAACATACACTTGAAATAAGACAATCCAATTGTGTTTTCTTATTTAAAATGTAAATTGTCTTGTTCCATTTGCAAAATGTCTCTTTTACATCCTTAATCCAAGAACAAAATAACTTATTTTAAGAAAAAAATGACTTATCTAGATTTAAGATTTTTTCCAGTGCAAGGTTACAATATGTTAGAGAACTTTGTTTAGTTTATAGTATGAGAATGGGAAAAAGTGTGAAACAGGGAATAAATCAGAGATAGATTATGTGGGATAATCTGTAGACTGGGTAGCTATGACACATGTACACTACCCAACTAGTTTCAATGGGAGAGTTTAGTAGATGATTGTTTCTGGAAGACAGCAGTTTGGTTTCCAACAAAATGTTAGATGTCTCCAAAAAAATGCATAAAAAAACTAAACTACCTCATTTGTACGTCTCACAACTTCTTTTATTTTCCTTCCTAGAAAACCAAAACTTTGGGCGAATAAAAACCAACAGAATTTGGTATTCAGGGCAATATTTTTAAACAATATAAGCATTTTTTTTTTTTTCCGTATCAGTATCAATATGTGCATTTATTCGCCAACTTATTAGTGCATTTAGCCGCCATGTCCACAGCTCATCTAAGCGGCATCTGTGATTGTTTATGAAAATTCATTCATTTCAGGACAATAATTTGATATTCATGTGTTAATTTAAGCCTAAGGATAAACAGGACAGGTTTGAATAACAGCCAACTGCGATGGAGGATTAGAGACCGATAAAATGCATCGGCATTCACCATTGCAGTAGTGCTTTCACTCATTAGGCCTGCAGATCAAATGAAGCGCTTGCATTGCCGCTCCCTACATTGTCAGTGTTTTGTTTAATCTTTTAATAATTTTTTTTTCTTGTTGAAATTGAGGCACGTGTAACATTTGTTATTAGTGTGTCGTTCTTATCACACTGGAAAAACTTATTTTTTATCTAGAAATAAGTAAGAATTTCTTAAATTAAGTGTATTTACCCTTAATTTGAGTCAGTAAATGAGATGATGCCAATGGAATGAGTATTTTTACTCTTAAAATAAGATATTTAGATAAAATGCACTGGAAATAAAACAATGCAATTGTGTTTTCTTATTTTAAATCAATGTTCAATTGGTAAAATGCCTCTTTTACCTTCTCAATTAGAGAACTAATTCACTTATTCTAAGAAAAAAATGACTTATCTAGATTTAGTTTTTTCCAGTGCATTTAAAAGCAGGAAAAAAAGCCATTTTAACCTAAAAAGAAACCACAGCATATATAGCGGATCAGTTAGACCTGCGTCAAAATAATCATAAACCTGTATCAGTCTACCTCTAGTGTATGTTGCTTTGCTGAGGCGGTAAATTAGACCGTAGATAATACTACTAAATTCATTACTACCGCTTTGACTTTATCAAACCGTTCTTTTCCTCATCACATCCATCAGCTCTTCTATTATAACGCCTGCGAGAACGCCCAGCTCGCACGCCGCCAGGCTAAACCAATTATTCCCGTTGGTGCTTTCCATGTGTGTGTTTCCTAGAAGAATTCTGGCTCGGCCGGAGCGTCTCCCTGAATAAGTCAAAAGGCAGTTTCAGATTACTCCAGCAGCTTCTGCTGTGTTTTCAGCCTCACGTTTAAGCCACTTAAATGGCAGGAGTGAGCAGGACTCAGATGAACACAGGAGGTTTGTAACTAAAACAGGACCTGAAAACAGAAAACAAACTAAATCTTTTAACAAAAGCACTGCAAAAAAAATTTAAAATAAGTGCATTTTTTTTTCTCAAATTGAGCAGATAAGTGAGACACTTTGCCAACGGATTTAGACAATTTACATTTAAAACTAGTGTTGCGCCGATGCCATTTTTGGCCCCTATACCTGGCTGTGCAGTATCGGCCGATTTCGATACCATAATAATGTAAAATAATTGCCATCATGGTTTTGTCAAGCTGCTGTCTACCTTTGTGAAGCAGGAAAAAATGAAATACAAAGTGAATCCAGTAGAACTTTTTATTGCCTACCTGGAATGGGTGACAATAGTTGAATAAACTTATGGCTCTCAAAATGGTATCGGTGCTCTATTTGTTGGTACTTGCCGATACCAATACCACCATTTTAGGGCAGTATCGGGGCCTCGTCCTATACTGGTATCGGTATCGTTGCAACACTATTTAAAATAAGAAAAAAAACAATTGCAGTCTCTTATTCCAAGTTCATAATATCTGAATATCTTACTTAAAATTTAAAAATGCTCATTCCATTGGCAGCTTATCTCATTTCCCTGCTCAAATTAAGGGTAAATACACTTTTTTTAAGAAATTTTACTAATATTCAGAACGTTTTTTTGCAGTGATCATCTCTTTTTCTATAAAAATGATAAGTGTCAGTTTCATTACAGTAGATGCGATCAAAGCAAAAATTTTGCAGTTTTGCTCATATTTTGATATTTTGCACCTAAACAAACTTTTTTCACAAATATTATGGTAAATTTTCCCCACGCCTGTAAGAAAAAGCTCTGGTTTAGCAAAATGTTCTCATCAAGACACAAACAGCCCACCTGGACCCCTTAAACATTTTCACTAATTTAATTTACTCTTTATTTCTTTAAACATAAAAAGTTAAGTAGTTATTTTTGATTTTTTTTTTTTTACTCTTTATCAGACGATATAGTCCCAAAATGTGGAAAATTTAGATTTGAAGAAAAAAAAAAATCCTTTCTTAACCCTTTAAAGCCCGATCCAAGAATAAAACAAAACAGAAAATTACTTTTTTTTTGGTTTGAAGTCCTTATTTGGCCTTTTAACAAAATATGTAAAAAGAAAAAACAGAAATACATTTTTGATATTAATAATTTATCACTATGCAATAAGTCAAGATTATTTTTTGTCTAGTCTTCTACTGGCTGTTATCAGGTATATCTGATTGTGTACAATAGGATTTTGAGCAAGGTTTTTACTATTAAATAATGCAAAAGGTGTCAGATGCAAAACATTTCAGAAACCGTATGTATCAAATACGATACATTTGGCATTATAGGGTTTGAATCTGTTTTTTTTGTTTTTTTTCCGTTACATTATGCAGATCAGTTAGTTATACGTCAGCTTGTAAACCTAAATTCAGCCAGTCATATATCAACAGTCATCTGTCAATCAAATTTTTTAGGTCATAGCATCTTCATTCATATAACACAATGGTTGAAAAAATAATCTTTCCAGAGTAGTGGTGACCGTTACAGGTGTGTAGTTGGAGAGCAAATTGTCGGCCGTTTATCAATTCATAAGAAGGCGAGTACGGACTCATGTCTACGCCATGTATGTTCTTGAGAGGAACACAGGAAACTGTGGACTCAGAAGAGTCCTGATGACATCACCACACGATCGGCTTGTCTGGTGCTGCATTTCACCTCCTGTTATTAATAGTCTCTAGATAATAATGAATTCTGACTTTTTTCATTTATTGGGGGAATAATAATGAACACAGTCAGATAAACACAAATCAAAAGAACGTTTTGCCAAATGGAGCCTAGTCGGAATCACCCTCTTGCGATGTAGGAGAGCAATCAGCTTTGAACCACACCTCCATGAAAGCCAACCGGCATCCAAAGTTCATCTTAAAAGGCCTCTGATCCGCATATTATCTGCTCCTGTGCGCAGGCTCCGGATGTGCTATGTGACTTCATTCAGATGACAAAGTTTCAACCCACCTCCAGCTCCTCCTCCACCATCGGAGCTAAAGCTTCATCAGAGTTTCATTCCTCCCGGACTCTTAATGCATTCTGCATCTCATTTCAACCAGCCTGGCAGAAGACCACCATGTTGAGTTCTGCCAGAGGTTTCTTCCCAATGGGGAGTTTTTCCTCTCCACTGTCACTTCATGCTTGCTCATCATGGACAGGTTCTCTCAACCTGTGTTATCCAAGCTGGACTTCCATCTTCCAGGTCCCTGAGTGAAGCTGTAGTATCAGTTGAAGCAGTCCACTGGATCTCCCCATAAAGCTCAGCAGACCATCTCGCTAACCAGCAGTCTACAGACTGACCAACTTCATCTATCTCCAGATAGTTGAAGGGGGGGGGGGGGGGGGGGGGCAGACCGAGGTCTGAGTGCCAAATTCTAAATTTCTACATTTCTTTTTTCTTCGTGTGAGTTCTTCAGATTGAAATAATAAATTGAACGGACATTTTACTTACTGTACCTTTTTATTATATTTAAATCCTTTGGCCTGTTTTTTTTTTTTTTTTTTTTTGCTTTTTTAATGCTTTTCTGTGCCCCCGTGAAAACAGGCTCAGCCCCCCTCTCCTGCCCCCTGGTGCATTTGGTCTAGAACCCCCCCTGGGCCCCATCGCGCCCCTCTCATATATTTCGTCTAGAACCGCCCCTGAGCACAGCCATCAGATTCATGAGCCTCCCAGCGCCATCAATTAAAAAATATCTAATTATTAAACTAAACTATCTGCCTTATGGAGCTCATTAAACAGAGATAACCGGGAGGTGTTAAAGTAAAAACACCGACCTGAAGGAAGTCCAGCAGCCTGGATAGGAACCTGCAGCAGGTGATGCGTGGATCCTCCGCTGGAAGCTGCGCATCCTGCTGCTCCGCAGTGTCCGCCTGTCGGAGGCCTTTCCGCGGCCTGTCCGCCTCCGGCACTCCGCACCTCTGTCCGGGTTTCCGCCCCAGCAGCGGCCGGATAACCTGCCGGTGTTTCCAGCCTCACTGCAAAACGCAGGACGGTTTTCTGCTGAATGAGAAGGAAACAGCGCCCCCTGCTGGTACACAGGCGCATTGTGAAACCATCCTGCAGCGGGAAAATTTTCCAGAATAAATAGGATTAAATATTAAAATAATTAACCAATAGATTAAATCTACAATCATAAATTATTTCCAGTTAAAACAAAAGGCCTATATATTACTAGTCTGATGTAATGTAGGTATATATAGTTTTATTTTTAATTAAATAATACTACACTGGAAAAAGTATAATCAAAGTGTAACAAAAAAGCTATTTTAACATACATTAAAATAAATGCATTTTTTTTACACTTTATTTATGATCAAGTTTATTAATAGTCAATAAAAACCTGGTTAGTGATTTATTTCTTCAAACATTCAAAAGAACACTTATTAATATCTTTTTTAGGCTATACAGATTTTAATATGAATAAATTCATTATAATTGAATGACCTTGAAAATGAAATTGTAGGTAAATTTTTGATTGAAGCACAGTATTGCACTGAAAGGCTGAAGAAGGTAGAGCATCCAAACACTTTAGTTAACCTTAGAGTATTATTGCTTCCTCTTTCTTTCTTTTTTTTTTTTTTTTTTTTTTTTTTTTTTTTTTGCCCTAATAGAAATATAAAGTATTCATCTAAGAGATTAGCCAAGAGTAAAACAGTATTTTGTAAAATAGCGAGTCACTACTGAGTAAATGTTAGCTTATCATAACAGCTGATTTAATGTTTAACTGATCTAATCTGAGAATTATGAGCAAATTCTGTTATGAAAAAATTTAAAATCAAATAATATGATTAAAAAATAAAGAAATTCAAGCATAAGAAACCCCCCCCCCCCCCCCCCCCCCCACCCCACAAAAAAATTTAAAAATAAATCTTTACAGGTTTTAAGGCAGAAACAACTTCTGCTGTTGCTGTATTTTGCCCCTGATCTCAGAAAAGCTCAAAGAGTAACCAGTAAAGTAGCAGTAGTTCATAAGAATAAGTGTGTTATTACAACTACTCTTAAAAGTATATTTTCTTTTTAAAAGTTACTGTTTTATGACATATTTGTGCAGAACAGATTGTGAGGAACATGACAGCCTCATAATTCATGCTTAGCACAGCTCAGCCGCCATCACCAACATAACAGTCTTTATTATAGTAAACCTCAGTGGATCGCTGATACTTATTACCACAGTGACCTCCCTAATATGGCATCAGCTGTGAGCGGAGGTCTAATGTGGAAGAAAGACCCCAGTGAACATGTCGGTGCCTTTGTTTTTCCCATTTTACACCTTTAATTCAGCCTTTAAATGCTCAGCAGACTGTTTGTTTACTGCCTCACTGCTGTTAGGTTTTAATAATACATGACAGCCGTCCTGCAGGTTCTGTACTGGTTACTGCTTCTATACTCTAAGACACAACTGAATATAAAAATTAGGAAAACTGACTCAATAAATGGTCTTTTACTGATAATAATCTGGAATTAGCTTACCGGTATATAAAAACTGAAAAAATAACTATCTAAATGAAATAGTTTTAATCATTTTCCAGCAACCAAAAAGAGAACACTTTTAAATATACATTGACAAAAGTTGTGATCTTATCTTTACTTTAATAAAATGAACCAGCTTCAAAACAGCTACTGTTGTAAACTTACATAAGAGTAACCGGTTTATAAAGGTTTCCTGGTATCTCTTCTCATTTTAGTGGCTCTGTAGGCTCAGTTTGCACATGCCTAAAACTAACCATGAGCAAATCTTCAAACCTCAACCTTGACATACTAACTTAGAATGGGGGGTCTGCAGCATTACAACTGGCCATTGGTGTTAGGATTCCTGAACAGAAGGACCCAATATTCAAGGTGAGACAGACAGTGGGATAATTCAAAGCATTTGTTTAAACTGAGCGGACTGCGGATCCACGGTATCCAAGGGCGTCTATCATTGTTAAAAGGAAACACACATTTGTGGCCACGCTAATCTAATAGAGAAAGATAAAGAACGTGAGTCACTAACCTGGTTTAACAGTTCAGTCCATTTGCCAGAGAACGAGGTGGGATCCAGCCGCTCAGAGTGTCCCAGATGCTGCAGCGTCGGAGAACACGCAGGAGACCTAAGCCATGTCAGGGAAACAGATCGGAACAGGCTGGTTCAGAGGTCCAGGAGTCCAAAGACAGTTCAGGCAAACCGTTCGAATGGGAACAGGCAGGCTCAGTGAATGAGAGGCGGAACAGGTCAGGATCAGGAAATCAGAAACACTATGCTACACTAAAAACCCCTCTAACCACTGGCCAGGGAGAATGAGATAATCTGGCCCTGAAAGCTGGGTGTTAGTAACTTAAATAGAGGCAGGGGCAGGTGGATCAGATGGGCGGTAATGAGAAACGGGGCTAGTTAGACAGGTGAATGCAATGAAAAATTAGGCCAGTCATCAGCGTGGCTTTTTTAACTTTATTTTTATAGATTTTTCACAGGTATACAACAAAAACATGACAATGATTAATGTCCTTTAGTGAATCCTTTAGCATTTGTCACACAAAAAAAGCATTAGACAAACAATAAATAATATTATATAAAAATTATTTTTTCATTTACACTTTGGACATACTAAAAGTAAAAAAAAAAAAAAAAAAGACACTTTATGGAGTTTCAACCAGTCAATCAGAAGTGTCCACACCTTTATTCATAGCAAATGGGGTAAAGTAGAACAAAATAAAAGAGGGGGAGATGGGGGTTCTTTATGGCTTCAGTTGTTCTAAAATGGGTTTCCAAATTTTGTAATATTTTTGAGGACAGTTTATTAAATCAAATCTAATTTTTTCTATGTGCAAGATTCCTGTAAATTCCTTGATCCAAGATTCAAAATTAGGTGGTCTGTCAGCCTTCCACTGCTTCAATATGCTTCTTTTGGCAATCATCATGCCATAGGAGACCACTATTGTTACATCATGACACAATTTATTAAGAGTGTCCGAGACACCAAAGAGGGCCGTTTCTGGGTCGGGTTTTATGTTATCTTTAAGGGCGCGAGAGTACCATTCAAATATTGAGGTCCAGAAACTTTAAGATCATGGCAATTGGTCCAAATAAGGTCTGTTTATCTTCAGAGGGTCCTGGTGAGGTAACATAACAAGTACATTTAAATATTGTGCTAATTAAAAATGTATTTAATATAATATATCACTTTATTGATCTAACAACAGAGAAATTCCGGTGTGACGTCAGTTTTAAGTGTACAAAGTCGGGATAAGACATAAATATATATATATTGAATAGGTAAAGAATTAAGAATAGAGATTGGTGGTGTCTTTTACACAGTAAAGCGAGGCATGATCTGATGGAGTGCAAATAAAGCCTTGTGATAAAGTGCAAAGAGTGCGGTTGCAGATTTGGTAAATAATAAATAAACACAGGCTCTTATTTTACAGAGTTATTGCACAGTAGTTATTATACAAGGTCATTTCACTGTGGTATTGTAAAGTCTGATGGCAGCAGTGATGAATGACCTGCGGTAGCGCTCCTTATTACACACTGGGTGTGCATAGGCACTAAAGGTGCTGCTCAGCTCCTCTACCGTCTGCTGCAGGGGATTAAAGGTGCTTTACATGATGGATGTGAGCTTGGCCAACACCCTCTTCTCATTCACCTCCTTCACAGAGTCCAGAGCGCAGCTCAGGATGGAAGCTTCCCTCCTGACCTGCTTGTTCTGTCTCTTCCTGTCCGCTCTGCATGGCCCCGGGCCCCAGCAGAGCCGAGGCTGAGTGCTTAATCACCATTCAGTTGTTGTTGTTGGGTTGATCTACATTTTATTCAAAGGATCCACCACTAGTTGTAACAATATATATGCAATACAGTCAAAATACCTTAAGCTGTTTATTTTTAGTAAATAGAAATAAAGTATTGCCCTACTGCATTGCAATGCTTGCGCTGTAATGCATTCTGGATAAATGATGCACGCCAGGTCATGCAGCACTAGCTCCATTCAGCCAAAACAGGCAAAGACAAAACTTAAAGGTGACTCTATATAAAATGAGATGATGAAAAACTGGAAAAACTCTGTGGAGATGAGATGATTTGAGCTGCTCTGAGGGGCCCGTTTTCATCATTCTGATTCATTCTATCTCTTTTATCCGATTCTGCAGTATTTGTTGTTTCAATCTCTAACGTTATGCTCTCTCTGCTTTTTTTATAGTAGCTCATCAGGTCTGTTCCTGTTTGGCTGTGTCATCAGCCATTGTTTATATAGGGTGACCATATTTTCATTTGGGAAAACCAGGACACCTTGGAGCGGGGGGTGTCTCTGTCTGTGGCATGCACTCACTTAACATAGGCCTATTTAATCCTACAATAACATATTTACAGTTGATTTATTAAAAATGCTTTTCAGTAAAAATCAACAACAATAAATACAATAACAAATTATAATTTTATTCAAAATGTATTTATTAAAAAAATGCTTAACAATTCCTGTAATGAATGAATAGCACAATAAAAGAAATAATGTCTCATCTAAACATCCCTCACTTAACAATAAAAGCTAACAATAACTCTCAACTCCCAATAACAGATGATACTCAGCCTCAGCAATGAACGAAATGATGTCTGTTCTGTAGGAAAAAATTGGAAATTGGAAAAAATAAATTAACAAATGAGCTAATTAACAAAAAATACCTCTTGTGTAGCAAAAACGTACCAAAATGTACCAAAAACGACCAAACATATCAATAGACTATCTTTACTTTCGGAGTCCAGGTGGCTTTTCAGATCCCTTGCACCTCCTTTGGACACTGAGACATATGTGCCTGCTTTGCACACTGCACAAGGCCTCCCGTTTGTCTCGACCCGGTCTGAAAGCGGGAAAACTCTTTTGTAAATTGTTGGTAAACATACATTTGCGCTTTGGCATGTTGTTGGCGTACTGACAGCCACGGTATCTATCTTCTGATTAAGAACAGGGCTGCCCGCACTGACGCGGCTCAGGGATTACATCACACGCAGCGTCGTGCGCAGTGCCCTAGCGCCTGTAAATGTAATGGTCCAATGAAGGTAATTTAAAAAGCAGGACATTTCCTCACTTTCTAAAAAAACCCGGGACGCCCGGGACAGGACATGAAATACGGACATGTCCTGGGAAATACAGACGTTTGGTCACCCTAGTTTATAGATGTCTGAGATCGTCCTGTTTTTCCAGTGAAATCCTGTTTCTCTGACTGTGACTAACTGGATGTGTTCTCTTTTATCCTCTGACATGGGAGCTGGCTCGGAGCTCGTCTGCCTGGCTGTGTGTTTCCTGGCCTTTTAAAGCTGCTTTTTGTATCTCTGCTTCTGTCTCCTTGAACCCCAGTCGGCCTCAGCAGATGGCCGCTCACACTGAGCCTGGTTCTGCTGGAGGTGTCTTCCTGTTAAAAGGGAGTTTTTCCTCTCCACTGTTGCAATGAGCATGCTTAGTGTGAGGGATTGCCAAAGAGTCAAACAGTTGATGCAATCAACTGGTTTTCCTAAGATAGAAAACATTAAATCAATCCGACTGTATGATCTGGTGAACTATAAAGTGCCTTGAGATGACACGTGTTGTGAATTGGCGCTATAGAAATAAACTGAATTATAAGTTTTCTCCTTTAGTGCTTCTGTGAACTAAAATAATAGTGGATCCAAATGGATTCATACAAAAAAAATAGCTTCAATTTCTATTTATCAAAGAAGGTAATTTATCATTTATGGGGCTTTTTCTAACAAACGCTTTATGACTAGTAAGACAATGACTAATATGTATGTAACGAGGGCCACACATATTGAATAAAAGCACAATTTGAAGAGGTTTTCTTTAATTCTGCAGAGTGAGCAGAGCTGATAAACGTTAGAGTGGTAATGCTGAAAAGGTTTGATGAGCTTAAGAGGATTAATAAGATATTAGGGAGACTCATCACCTGTATCAATATTCATTATGAACGCATTATCTGTACCGTTTGACACAGCCATTTATTATTACGAGCTCACAGGAATAATAAATCTATAATAAGACAACCCCAGTTTAAAAATAAAAATTTTATTGTGCAATAGTTTTATAGGTCCACTGAAAAACATGTCATGTAGCAAACCAACATGGAAAAAATGGACGAACGCCATGCACAAGAATCATCGCTGCCGCGGAATGAGACGGAGAATCGGACGTGGAATGTCTGCGTGCTGCTTTGGCTCCCACTGGGTGAAATGCTGCTGAGGGAAAATTAAGCCATTCAGAAAAGAAACACATAAAAGGCTCCTGGGTTCAAGTAAACAATGATTTCCTTCAAGTTGGAAGAGGTTTGGCCCGAATTTACAATAAAAAACAGGAAATGTTCTGAGAGGTAAAAAAAAATATAAATAAATAACATTTAAACAAATATGGAAAAAAAAAATAAAGGTGAATGTGATTTTTGTTAGTGAATGTCTTGTTAAATGTGTCTTCACATCTTAACCCCTAAATCTCTTCTTCCGAGTGATAGAACGAGTTCATGTTGTTTTTCTGTGACTATAAAAGTAAATGACTTTACAAATCTGTGCTTTACTACAAAATATACTCCAAAAGTTACAATAGTTTCCCAACATATAAAAAAAAACATATCCCAGAGTAAAGGTCAGGTGAACGTATAAAAACATGTTGAAAGTTCAATGTACAGATGAGAGATTATGGCACGGCAAATATTCAGAGGACAATCGGTGTTGTTGGTGACGCTGGAGACGGCGAGGACGGGCGCTGCTATATGTGGGCAGAGGAGCGGAGGACGTGGAATCTCTTCAGAATCATTCGGATGGATCCCAGCTCCCGGTTCAGCCTCTCCAGACGTTTCTCTAAGGCCACCTGGAGAAAGAAGGAAGCAGGTTAGAGTCTGCTATACAGCAGCAGAAAGTAAAACAACATACATCTATGCAGGGTTTTAGTTTCTCTTTTGTTGCGAGCAAATTAACTTGTTATGTAAATGGAGGTTTGAAAACAAATTTGAAAAGTTTTTTTTAATGAATTTTCCAGCCATCCATCCATTTTCAAACATGCTTAATCACAAGTAGGGTCACGAGGGTTGCTTGTGCCTATCTCCAGCTGTCTACGAGTTAGAGGCGGGGTCCACCCTGGACAGGTCGCCAGTCCATCGCAGGGCAACACAGAGACAAACAACCATTCATACAAACACTCACACCTAAGGAGTATTTAGGCAGCCAATTAACCTAACAGTCATGTTTTGGACTTTGGGAGGGAGCCGGGGTACCCGGAGAGAACCCACACTTGCTCAGGGAGAACTTGCAGACTCCATGCAGAAAGACCCCAGGCTGGGAATCAAACTCAGAACCTTCTTGCTGCAAGGCAGCAGTGATACCTGCTGCCCCACTGTGCAGCCTCATGATTATTCCTTTCAAATTTATTTTTTTTAATTTTTTCTCTTAATGAATACATTTTTTTTTTTTTTTACAAATTTTATATAAAAATACATTTACATTTTTATTTTTTCAAAAAAAATGTACATTTTTTATATTTTGAAGTTTAGCTTTTTTTTTATGCTTTTCTTTTACACTTTTTTATATATTTTTTTATTGTTTTTTTATTAAACATTCTGTTTTTTCAAACTGCGTTTCACAGATCCCAATCTCTTCATTAAACCCCGACACAGAAGGTCACACATTGACCTATAAAATGCCGTTGACATTCATGCAGACACTACAAAAAATGTTAATCTAAGTAAGTAAATTTTTCTTAAAATAATTGCATTTCTTCTTGAATTAAACAGGTGAAACTTTTTGCCCAACGATTTACATTTGAAATAGTAAAAAAACAACTGAAGTATCTTATTTCAAGTTTATGATATCTAATTATGTTATTTTAAGTGTAAAAATACTAATTTCATTGGCAGATCCTCTTATATACCAACTCAAATTAAAGTTAAACACACTTATTTTAAGACATTTCTACTTATTTTTAGCTAGTTTTTGCAGGGAATAAAAATACTTCCACCCCCAAGGGGATTGGTTAAACTCAATCTAAAAAAAAATGCAACTTGTAAATCTCAACATAAAGAAAGAAGAAAATAAATAAATAAATTGAAAATATAATATCTGGGAAAAAATTAGAAAAAAAACACAATGTACGTACATACACATGTAATAATATATATATAAATATATATAAATGTAAACCCTAATAAACTGATTTATGACCAGTTTATGACAAGTTTCCTCTGGTTTGCTGCTATTTTACCTCATCTAATCGGGTCTGGAGGCTCACTCTGCCACCGGCCGCAGGGATTCTGCTCAAAGCCGCCTCAATCTGAACACATATGCAACAAAGAGAAAGATAAAGCAGTCAACATCGTGGGGCTCATTAGATCGGAACAAAGAGCAGAGGACAGACTGAATTAAAATCCCTGTAAAGCTGTTATAAAACCAGCAGATTGAGGATTAGGCAGATGGAAACTGGATCCTTCTGACATAAAGATGGGAAGGAATTACTTAGTGACAGATTCATTTAAACACACCTGCTGTTTCTCCTGCGTCAGCTCATCAAACAGTCTCTCTGCTTCAGCCAGCGACTGCGGTCTGTCCAGGCTCAGCAGAGCCAGGTCCTCTGAGGAGTCCTGCTGGTCGGGGCTGCTCCGGTCCGGCTGCTCCTCCCAGCCCAGCTGGGGGGTTCTGTCCGGTGGCTCCGCTGGACCCGAGTCCTCTGGCACCTGTCGGTCTGAGAGAACGGAACAGGACATCGTTATTTATGAACTCATCCCTCTGTGTCAGGAAAAGTTACAGACGTAAACAAATTATAGAATAGAAAAGATTAGAAAATCCCTTTTTTGTCCCACAGTGGGGAAATTATGGATTAAGGTGATAGAGATTAGGATAAACTCTGTTTAAAGATTTTGAGATGAAAAAAATATTTTTAGAGAACACACAGCAGGGCAGGGTGGTTCTCCACGTTATTCATACTCTTCTTTCTCAAACAGGCCTACAAACAGGCTTTATACAAATTTGCCAGCTTATATCTAGTACCTGGTTGCTAGGGGTGTGGAAAAAAATCGTTTTAGCAATATATCGGGATTTTTAGCTGCCTGATATAATATCAATGTTTTAGTTCCTATCATTGATTGTTTCTAAAGTAGAACACGTTTACCTAAAACTGAGCAAAAAAGGGCTACCTTTGCACCGCCACTCTGGTAGATGGCGCTGTGGTGCCCTATTGCTGTGCGGCGCAGTGCTATATCTGTAATTGGGGCAGTCACAGTGGAAGATGTGGACTGACTCAAACCGAGAGCAACAATAATGAACGAATTAAATATCTGATGAACATATACAGAGGTAGCAGAAAAATATCGCAATATATGGTGACATTGCAATATAGTGATAATGTCGTATTGTGACTCAAGTATTGTGACATGTAATGTATCGCAAAACCAATGCCAATACTTACCCCCACTGGGGATATTCTCTATCTCTTTGTCTCCTCTATCGCTTTTTCTCTCTCAACATAAGTCAAGTAGCTGTTGCTGAACTGGAGAGCTCCTTCAGTGTCAGACTGCTGCACCTTAAATGCACCAGGGAGCGTTATCACAGATCCTTCCTCCCAGCAGCTGGAAGACTTTATAACCATCACTGTTCCCTCAATAACTTGTCACATTCATTATGATTTTGCCGTTTCTATCTTAGTCAGTGTGGAAGCATATTTTTCATTGGCTTATTTATGAGAAAAATATTTTGAGTGTGCCTTTTATCTGCCTAAATAGGGGTGATTGTTTAGAAGTCTTGTTTCAGTCTGTATGCGGGAATTAAAGGAATAGTACACCCAAAACATGATTAGCCTTCATTTTCTACTCACCCCCATGCTGAACAACACTCTGGAGTACTTTTTTGATATCTCAAATGCATCTGGAGATCTGGGAGGCTTCTTGCTGTCTGCTGACATTCAAATAATGGAGGTCCATGGCGCCCGAGACAGAAAGGTCCATAAAAGTCCACAAAAAACGTGTCAATATTCCTCCATACTGCTCGTCCAATGTATTCCAAGTGTCCTGAGTGGGTAGCATCCAGAATTTACTCGAAACGAAGTCATTTAGAATGTTTTTAGAGCATAAACAGTAGTGTATAGGATTTCCTGAAAGCGCGTTCACGAGTCTACGGAAACCGCGGCAGACCAAACCAGATGAAAGTGCGCATTCAGCGTCTGCTCTGCCAATAATGCAAGCGTAGAAGAAGAAATGTGCTGTTTACCTGTGCAAAGAAAGAAACAGCGAAAGAAAAATGTCTGAGGACTTCAGTGTTGAGGAAGAGCATGAGTACTTTGCCGAGCTGAATGCGCTGGCTTGGTCTGCCGGCTTCCATAGCGTTGTGATCGCGCATGTGCGCGCTTTCAGGAAATCCTATACACTACTGTTTATGCTCTAAAAACATTCTAAATGACTTCGTTTCGAGTAAATTCTGGACGCTACCCACTCAGGAAACTTGGAATACATTGGACGAGCAGTATGGAGGAATATTGACACGTTTTTTGTGGACTTTTATGGACCTTTCTGTCTCGGACACCATAGACCTCCATTATTTGAATGTCAGCAGACAGCAAGAAGCCTCCCAGATCTCCAGATGCATTTGAGATATCAAAAAAGTACTCCAGAGTGTTGTTCAGCATGGGGGTGAGTAGAAAATGAAGGCTAATCATGTTTTGGGTGTACTATTCCCTTTAAGTTATGGAGTTAAGATTGGGGGTGACTCTACTACTCCTCCCTACTCTAGACAAGGGTGAAGGGAGGGTCATGAGAGATAGGAATGAGTTCACACAGCCTCATTCATGCCGTGAGCGGGAGACCTGTTCTGAGTGTTTATCTGGCTAAATTTTATGTCCTTGATGAATTGAAGTGTTTTTTTTTCTTGGGAATAACCAAATGTTCGCGAGTGAGAAAGTTCTTTATGTAGGGGTGGGATAGTTCCAAGGAAGAGAGTGTTTGTAGTGGGAGTGGATGTGTAAAAGTCTGCACTCAGCTTTGCTCAGTCAGAGCTCTATCTCTCCATCTGAGGACGTTAAGTACATTTGAAACTTTTTTCTAGCAAGAAATGCCTTTGTCTCAGCTTCCTAAATCCACATCAGTTAAATAACATGCTGCTGTCATTCTGCACATCTCTGATGTTGCTGCTATTTTCAAATATTACTGTAAAAATGTCCATAGCTGTATATTGATTATTTATTCTCCAGGTGCACAGTTTTATATTGTTGAAACACTTTACAGTACAGTATTTTATTTGTTCATTTTTTAACTCTTCACTATTATGTTATTCTTATACATTTTTCTAAGATCCACATTTGTGTGACAATTTTTTCTATAATCTTTTTGCTGCTGTAACAGCAGAATTTCCCCATTGTGGGACAATAAAGGGTTGTTTCTATTATTTTCTTCTATTCGGTATTCTGTAAATGTCTAATAACATTGCACCAAAATAAAGGCTTTTTATAGTTTAGAATTAGTAGTTTATAAATACTGAACATAAGGTGCGGTGCATCCAACAGAGTTTAACCCTTTTTAGGCCAAGTTACCTTTTTGTTTTATCACTTAAAAGCCTCTTCAGAAACCAGGTCCTGAGTGAAAGCTGGTGGTTAACGGGTTTGCCTAAATAAAATATTTAAACACTACTTTTATATCACTGCAAAAATGATGCACAGGGAGGTGATGAAGAAAGGTGCCTGGAACACGTTATTGTTCTCATGCTGGTTTGTTTCAGCCTTTCTCAGATCTCATGTACGGGGGCTGTTCGTATCATCGGTTGTTTGCATTACAGCAGTGACTGTTAGCAAAGGGGAGTGAATACAAGCTTGCAGAGGGGAGGGGGGCTTCAGGAAAATCTGACATTCCTGGGATTAGCAGCGTTAACATGACAGTTTCAAGGTTTTAATGTAGAAAAAGCTTAGCAGTGTTCAATAATGTAAGGAGAAAATGTCTTTTTCTTAGAGTCTTTTTATTTCCGAGAGGGTTGGATTGATTTTTAACATTTTCTGAGCTTCTCTGTGATACCTTTATCTTCCAGTGATGTAAACTGGAGTCTCTTCCTGGAGCCGCCGCTGTGGAATGAATGCCGTGTCTTGTCAACGTTTCTGTCGGGCCTGTGGTTAGGTGTAAAAATCAGCTTTAATATAAGAAACAACCACAGCTAATCTGTGTTTTCCCCTCTCTCTGTTAAAGCTGGGTTTTTGTTCTCTCACCTTTGGAGAAGGTGCTCCTCTCTGGGCATCATGTGGCCAAAAGCAGTGGAGTAGTTCTCAGAGGGGCAGCGTTTAGGGCTGGACTTGGCAGACAGCGGCATGAGTAACGTTTCCCTCTTGGCTGCATAGGGAGGAAAAAGGTGATTGAAGTCAGCATTTAACGTATAAGCTAATGTTTGCCATGATAACCTTGTGCTAACAGGCTTAGCTGGTATCTACAGTTAGATCGTTAAGGAGCGTAGATATTTTTATTAGCCTTTTAGACGCATCAGATTCGGCTAAAACTTACTTGCTGTAGCTGCAGGTCCATTTCTGTGTGCAGCAGGTGGCAGTGAGGACGACCTGTGGCCTTCAGGTGACAGACTTCTCTGAGCTCTCAGCAGGGCTGCAGCCCTCTCAGCTCCGCTGCGACTTCTTGTGCCCCGATTCTCGCCCCCCGTAACAGCTCCTCCAATTTGAATCACCCCGGTCTCGTCCTGAGCCAGCTCGGGTCGCTTGGGGATTGGCTCTTTGTTTTTGCGCTCCACAAACCCAACAGTGGTCCTCTGAAGCCCGACCCCTGCAGACACAGGCCCTTTCTCAATATGTGTACTTGTGCGCTCTGATGCGCTCGTGAACTCATCAAACGTCATCAGCCTCAGCCCTAGTACTGTTCCAATTCACAAGAACAGCAGACAGAGAACGGACAAAGTCCGCGGATGTTGTTCTCACCCCTCCCTCTTTACCCAGCATGCATCAGAGCAGACTTGTCTGTTATTGAGGTTGACAGCTGTCCCAGCATGCACTGCTGCAGCAGCTTTCAATGGAGCGCTCACAGATCTCAGAGTTAGACGTTAAAGTTCTCTTTTCTGTTGCCATTTACATTACACTTCACTATATCACTATAAGGCCAATTTACTGATTTAATGCATAATGAAAAAAAAAATTTGGGGCTGAGAGGACTGTGGCAAGCAGCGGATGTCCGAGGGTAACGGCAGCCAGGTCTAATCCTAGCCCGTCTGCAGCAGCCCTCTCTCAGCATAGCCGTGTGTGAAGGACCGCTGGCTCTGATGGAGAGTTTTTTTGTTTTATTTAACTAAATGTTCCGTTGATTTGTGTTTATCGGACTTTCTTCATTATTATTCCCCCCAAAAAATGAAAAAGGTAAGAATTTATTATTATCTAGAGACTATTAATAACAGGAGGTGAAATGCACCTCCAGCAGAGCATGTGTGACGTCATCAGTACGCTTCTGTTCCAATTGACCCATTTCTATCCCCGATTCCACGCTTTCCTGTGTTCTTCTCAAGAAGGTGGTGAGGACACAAGTCCGTACTGGCGTTCTAATGAATTGAGAACAGGACAGTAATGTCTGAGACAGAGAAACAGACGGAGGAGCTAGCTGCAGCTAGGTCCAGCTAGCTGCCGCTAGCGCCGCTGGCCAGGCACAATAAAAACAACCTGAAACCTCGAAGTCATTTACTGGAAGATCTAAAAATCTCATTGAAGAAAATATTTTTTGTTACATTTTAAGTGAAATTTTGATGCATTTTTTTATTTAAATAAAATCTTACTGCTCCTATAGCAGACAATACAAATAAATCATTTTGTGTTAAATGTCTATGTGGCCTTTGTGACTTGTTTTTAGCTTAACCAAAGTAAAAATGGCCGACAGATGTACAATTTAGACTGTTGGAACACAAGAACATGCTTGGATCTAAACATCTTCCTTCTGATGAACCCAGAGAAGCATCACCACAGCATGAACCTGCCTCCACCATGTACTGCTGTTGCATGTTAGCTTTCCAACATGAAGCATTTGTGCATTTAGGTCCAATCCCCCAGCTTGTTTGTAGCAAACTAAACTTTCTTTTCAATTTCACTCATAACTTGTTTGGTGGAGTGAAAAGACAAAACTTGTGTGTCTTTAATTTAAGGTATACAATATGAACTGCCAAGAAGTATTTATGTCCCTAAAACAAGATAATAAGACATGAAGGACTTAAAATATTTTAATGAAGTGGATTTTTTTATCATTTGCAAATTGTCTTGCTTGGTTAAATCCAGGGAAAATACAAGGGCTGTAACTAATGATTATTTAGCAAATTGAGTAATCTGTCGATTATTTTTTTGATTAATTGACTAATAATCGGATCGCCAAAGGTTCCTTAAAGAAGATTTTTTATTAAATTAAACCAGGTGAAAGTAAATCTTTTCCACTTGAGAGGTTCAGGATAAAGCATATTGACAAACAAAAAACTTTTTTTTAAAATCTTAAATATAAACATTTTTATTAATTTTTTTTACAATTTTGCTGTAATTACTGCTCTAAGTGGGTAGCTCTGTAGCTAAAGAAATGTTATAGAGTCTCTACACTTTAGTTACCGATTAATCAATTATTAAAATAGTTGACGATTATTTCAATAATCGATTAATCATAGTTAATCCAATGAACTGTTTCAGCCCTAGAAAATACTCTGACTCTTTTGTTTTATATAGATTTGATACAACAACCTGATCTGAGGATCTCTGCAGCTTCTCAAAAGCTTTTTTTTTTTTTTTTATGGATGATTATCCCTGAAAAGCTTCTGAATCAATAGAATAACATTTACTCAATCTATTTAGCAATTAGGTAACTTCTAAACTAGTTGCATTACATTTTTTTAAAGGGATATCAGATTAAATGCTGTTTAATCATCAATACAAGCCACACTTTTCTGGTTTATTATTTTTTAAAAGGTTTGAAAAGATCCTATTGCATAGAACTCTAGTAAAATACCTTGAGCTTTATGGTTGTACAATTTAAAAAGAGCCTCTATGTCTCCAGCTGTTTGCTAAACAAAGAGAGCGAATTCGATTTCAAAATAAAATCTCGTCTTGTTTTGGCATTGTTCAACCACAAGGTGGCAGTGTTTGCAATATGTGGCAGCTGCTGTGGTTTGTGCATCATTCTACAAGTCACATAAAGGAGGGAATAGAGGGAAAAAAAAAGACCAGAAGAAGCAGAAAGGACAAACTTCTACCATCTTCCTCTGTAGCTAATGAAGGCAGTTATTTGTTTTCATTTTGAAAAGAGGACATTTTGAGAAAGACCTTCTTGGAAACAATGGTTGCTTACATGGGGCGCGGGTCTCTGTGGCTTTAGTTTCTTCCAGCTCTATCAGGGCCCTCATCATGGGCGTCAGGGGGCTGGATCCTTCTCGCCGACCGGCCTCCTTCACGCCGCCGCTCAGCTCCTGATGCCTGGTCTGATGCAGGGTTTGCTCGCACTCAGGTGGAGACGCACACCTGCAAAACCAGAACCTCAGTGAACTTTTCATCCTCATAGAGATTTAAACGATAGGTCCTGACTCTAAAGCCCTACCTCCAGCTGCCGCCGGCTGAAGACGCCTCCACAGAACTCACACTTCCAGACGACTGATCATTTACAGGATAAGACAATCTCTTGTGAATATTTGGTTTTCTGCTGCCATTCAGCTGGTCAGACAGGGAAGAAGGGGACCTCCTTCTGGTGACGTCTGGTTCTACTTTGCCTTTACTGGGTGACAGCAGCAAGTCCGGATGGTGAAAGAGACTGTAGATATTATCAGGAGAATCATTTAGTCATAGCATCAGTGGCTTGAAACAAAAATCATTAACATTAAAGGACAGGATAAAAACTATTACAAGTGTAGGGTCATAATTTTTGTCACGTTACAACATCAAGCCTGAATGTATCAGATTTAGATCTCTAATGATGAACCAACCTGAACTAGCGCATAAGAGTCTATCATAATTTCAATGTTTTTCCTATAAAAAAAAGGTCAGTTAGTTTAGTATCTATTATCAAACACCTGCTAAGGATTTTTTCTTTATTAGATAAGGGAGGTAAAGCAAAAAATAAAGCCAACAACAAATCAATATTTAACCCTATAATGCCAAATGTATCATATTTGATACATACGGTTTCTGAAATGTTTTGCATCTGACACTTTTTGCACAATGTAATGGTAAAAACTTTGCTCAAAATCCTATTGTACCCAATCAGATATACCTGATAACAGCCAGTAGAAGACTACATAAAAAATAATCTTGACTTATCGCATAGTAATAAATTATTATTATGAAAAATGTATTTCTGTTTTTTCTTTTTACATATTTTGTTAAAAGGGCAAATAAGGACTTCAAACCAAGAAAAAGTAATTTTCTGTTTTGTTTTATTCTTGCATCAGGCTTTAAAGGGTTAATATTTCTTTCTTTTAATCTGACTTTATATGTTAATAAATGATATCAAGAACATTTATGTCGGTGTTCATTTACTACAATGTTGCAGTCAGGTCTAACATGGAAAGGTTAAAGGTTGGCAACTGGTTGAACCATATCAATGATCAATAATCAATGATAGACTTGATAGCCCTTTCAACTATTTTTTTATTTTTTATTGTTTTGGCCCTATGGGTTACGCTGGAGTATTAGGGCCAGGCTAGAGATTTTTTTTCTTCTATTTCGAGAATAAAGTCATAACATTATGAGAATAAAGTCGTAACATTACGAGAATAAATTAAGAGAATAAAGTCGTTAAATTACGAGAATAAAGTCGTAACATTACGAGAATAAAGTCATATAATTATGAGAATAAAGTCATAAGATTACAAGAATAAAGTCATAACTTATGAGAATAAAGTCGTAAAATTATGAGAATAAAGTCGTAACCTTACGAGAATAGTAGTAAAATTACGAGAATAAAGTCGTAACATTACGAGAATAAAGTCGTAAAATTACAAGAATAAAGTCGTAACATTACGAGAATAAAGTCGTAAAATTACGAGAATAAAGTTGTAACATTACGAGAATAAAGTCGAAAAATTACGAGAATAAAGTCATATAATTACGAGAATAAAGTCGTAACCTTACGGGAATAAAGTTGTAAATTTAAGAGAATAAAGTCGTAACATTACAAGAATAAAGTCGTAAAATTACGAGAATAAAGTCGTAACATTACGAGAATAAAGTTGTAAATTTAAGAGAATAAAGTCGTAACATTACAAGAATAAAGTCGTAAAATTACGAGAATAAAGTCGTAACATTACGAGAATAAAGTCGAAAAATTACGAGAATAAAGTCGTACCATTACGAGAATAAAGTCGGAACATTATGAGAATAAAGTCATAACATTACGAGAATAAAGTCATAACATTACAAGAATAAAGTCATATAATTACGAGAATAAAGTCGTAACCTTACGGGAATAAAGTCGTAACATTAAAAGAATAAAATTGTAACATTACGAGAATAAAGTCGTAACATTACGAGAATAAAGTTGTAAATTTAAGAGAATAAAGTCGTAACATTACAAGAATAAAGTCATAAAACTACAAGAATAAAGTCATAAAACTACGAGAATAAAGTCGTAAAACTACGAGAATAAAGTCGTAACACTATGAGAATAGAGTCATAAAAGTACGAGAATGAAGTCATAACTTATGAGAATAAAGTCATAAAATTACGAGAATAAAGTCGTAACATTACGAGAATAAAATCGTAAAATTACAAGAATAAAGTCGTAAAATTATGAGAATAAAGTTGTAACATTACCAGAATAAAGTAACATTACGAGAATAAAGTCGTAAAATTACGAGAATAAGGTCATAACATTATAAGAATAAAGTCGTAACATTACGAGAATTAAATTGTAAAATTACGAGAATAAAGTCGTTATATTACGAGAAAAAAGTCACAACGAGAATAGTCATACGAGTTATTCTCTAAAAATTACAAGAATAAAGTCGTAATATTAAGAGAATAAAGTCCTAAAATTACGAGAAACAAAGTTGTATTTTATGACAACTCCTACAAGAAGCCATTTCTTCCCTAAAATGAGGAATGCGGAGCATCATGTGAAGTTCTGGTTTGATAAATAAGGAAATCTTTTAGCAGCAGCATCAAATTGGGCAGCAGGTCAAAGTGGACTCAGGTTGCTGATAGGTGAAGCTGGTCTGCCGTCATCTGCTGGTCGGAGCTCCAAGCTTTTTTTCTAAAACAGGTTGTTGTATGATGACTACATTCTCCTAATATTACAACTTTATTCTCGCAATATTACAACTTTATTCTCTTAAAATTACAACTTTATTTTTGTAAATTCCGACTTTATTCTTGTACTTTTACGACTTTATTCTCGTAATATTATGACTTTATTCTTGTAATTTTACGACTTGGTTCTCGTAATGTTACAACTTTATTCTCAGAATAGAAAAAATAAATCTCTAGCCTGGCCCTAAAGTAAAATTAAAGAAATAGAGCATGTATGCAAGAACCCGGTTCTTTAATCCAGAATGTTTTGTAAATCTGAAGGCTTCAAAGAATGTGTTCAAATATAAAAGCATGGATGATCTGCTTCACTGGAAAACATGCAGAGCTGCTCTATAGAGGTCAGCGCATAGAAATGGATGAGAGCTAATATGGTTTCCCTTTTCGGTTCAGTGCTCAGTCTATCCATTCTCATAGGTGAGGTTACTTTTCAGTTTGTGTTTGTTTAATATCTTTTAGCTTAGTTTACGAGAGGGAAATGAAACAAAGCAAGTCATCAAATTAATAACTAGAGTCAAACTGTGCGGAGTCTAATCTCAAATATAAAACCCCAAATATAAAATATAAAAACCCATCAAGCCTTGAAAATTGGCAAGCACATGCAGAAGCTGCAGAGAGTGACAATTATAGAAAACTATTTACCCCGAACTGGACAAATCTTGCTAAATATTTATTTACTACCAGTGCATAGATGATAGAGACAAAACTCCCAAAGCATGGGTTTAGAGAAGCAGAGTAAAAGCCTACGCCTGATTCCTCAAAAGAAAAAATTATATACATATATATCAAAAATAAAACATGAAATACATTAAAACTTGTTGTTGTAACGTGATTAAAGCTTCAGAGCCTCCATCTCTTAACAGCAAAGATGTTTGTTTTTTTTTAGCTCAGTTCCTCTCAGACATTAAACATGATCACCTATCTTTGTTTACAGGATGTAAGAAGCTCACCCAGCCCCTGAGGGTTGTGCATTACTGTGGGAAGCGTAACGGATCCTGGCCTGGTTCTCATGTTCCAGCTGCTTCACCTGTGACTCCAGCTTTGAGACAACTCTAGGAGGGATTTAAAGAGACATGGGTGGGATTAGATTAGCAGGAAACACCCACGGTTAATCTGTGTTTACATCCCAGAATGAGCTAAGAGCGTCCCGCTGTAGAAATAAAAACACACTTGTTAAAACCAACAGTAGGTCACGTGGCAGCAAAGGATGGCTTGACCCAAACCTAAAGTTGCTTATTTTTCCTCTGTTCACAGAAGAAAACTTTCAGATCGAACAGGAACCATAGTAAAAGAGCATCAGACCTACGGTAGCAGAACACCGCTCGCCTATTCAGCCTGACCAACAATTCCCATTAAAGACCCCCCTTTAAGACTCTTCATACACCCATCATACACAGACAGGTAAGAGGCATTGCAGGCTAACAAAAGAAGCTAAAGCCATTTGCTGTTTTCACGTTATTTTTCAGCTGTACTGCATTACACCAGCAGATGGCGCAGTACAACAGGAACGACATTTGTGTTGCTGAAACTGTCTCTATCCTTTTTTTTTTTTAAGTCATCCCCAAGGTATGTAAGTCATAATTATGGTGGCCATCAGATTTAAATGAGCAGTAAACCAGGAAATGAGCTGCAAAAACATGTGTGATGCAAACTCCAAAATGCAAAATTTCATAAGAAAAATGTTGCAAACAGAATCAAAATTAGCTGTAAACAGCTGAAAATATGCAGCAAACGGCCAAATGAGCTACAAACACACGCAAGATACCAACTCCTAAAAAATTACCTTTTTGCTGCTATAAACACAAGAATTTCCCCATCCTAGGACAATAAAGGGATTTTCCAATCTATTTTATAAATTTAGGTTCCTTGCAGTGGTAGCTGGTGGAGCTTTCTCCAGGGGGGCTATAAATTATAAATAGACGTATACTAAAAACCAATCTAAGTTATCACACCAGTACATTTATATGAATACCAAGAAGAAAAAGCATAATGAAAACACAATTTCATGCATAGGTTTACTTTTTGAGCATGAATGTTGCCCTTCTAAGGGTTTATGTAAACCCAAATATGTGTTTTGGATGATCCAATATTGTGTTAAAAACCTAAAAAAAACATGTGTCAGTATAATAATGGAGAAGCTATTGGTCAGCTTTATGCTTTTTTTAAATATATAAAAACTATTTTCTGAGAATTATGAGCAACTATACAAATTAACAAACATCCAGAAAAAGCATACTGTATTACGTTATTGTCCATGTGAATCCCAGATTGTTCATTCTTCTTGCCTTTGCTAAAAAGAGCTTTAAATCAGTCCTATCTGTCTTTATCCATGCTGGGTCAGATCCTGATGTTGACAAAGGAGGCAGGGAAAGCAGAATAAAGCCACATGCTGCTAGCCAAGCTTTCTTGCTAAACCAGGTCCTGAAAAAAGGGACATTTTTTGCACCATTTCTCTCTCTCTCTCTCCAATGCGTCTCCAACTCCCGTGACTTGAACTTTCAATCAAAACGTCTGTGCTGTGGTGTGAGGTGGTGATCAAATGCACTTCCTGTCACTTTCTGTGAGCTATCCTATACCTGTATTGCAGAGGAGCTACTGCGCATGTACAACTTTTAACGAGAGTCTGTGGGCAAAGATTCTTGCACCCTAAGGCGGAAATACGTCACCAATCCGACGAAAAATAGAATGACGCTTTACTAGTCATTAAAGATTAAATATTTACCCTACCCATCTAAACATATATAGATAGATATATTTTGAAATATTTTACAGTATTTAAAGTATTAAAAAAAAAAATCATTATTATTCTTTTTATGTCTTAATCAGGGTCATTTGGTGTGGGGCGGCGCCCTCTAATGGACAGCCACCACTGGTTCCTTGTCCTTAGAACGAGATCTGCATATTTATGAAGGAAAAACACGCGGTCTGCTCAACTGTACCTGGAAATCACTTGAAAAAGTCCAAAGAACTTTGCAGGTTTTTAAAATACACAAAAACCTTAGTTGAAGGACTGAAGCGTGAAGCCTGTAAGTACATTCCTCTTCTTTTAACTGTTATATTCATAATATTTTCTGTCTAAAGCAGGGCTCGATGTTAACCATCATCCGGGGCAAGTAGTTTTTATTGCTGGGATAGTACAAATTTCAAAAAAAATTATTTATCACTCAAAATTACTTTAAAATCACTGACATTCGATGAAAATGAACCAGAAGCGTTGCCGGCGGCATTTTTGTTGTTTTGTAAACATTCTCGCGTGATTTGAAAAAGCCTGGTGATTTTCTGCCAGATGGCGTGAATTTTGTCCACCTAGCGGTAGTTTTGATGTAGTTACCAAAACGACAAACAAGCTAGAAAGTGCAATTGTACCTGTGTTTCTGCATCATTTTATTCGCATAATCACTCAAAAATCACCTACATTCGAAGAAAACGACCCAAAAGCGTTGTCGGCGCCAAATTTGCTGTTTTGTACACATTCTTGCGTGATTTGAAAAAGCCGTGTGATTTTCCGCAAGATGGCGTGATTTTTGTTGGGGAACTGGTGCGAATCAGACACATTTATTTCGACTTGGCTGGCTAAAAAACAACAACAAGGCAAAAAAATGTAAATACAGTAACACACCCTCCACCTATTTTACCCTGCACCCATTTCACCCACCACCCACTTGTTTCTGGGCAAATTAAATGTGAAAAAAGGTTAAAATCCTTAACGTCAACCCCTGTAAAGAGACCACCTCGCTGCATATTCTATTTCAAATGCATTTCAAAGGGTGCGCAGCTACATAAACCCTTTTGATCAATCAATCACCTCACCTCTTCAGCTCAGAAATCTGGTCGTTTGCGTCGACCAGCTTGCTCTCTGCAGACACCAGGTTGTTCTGCAGAAATAAGGAAACCATGTGATGTTAGTGTTAGGGAGGATGCTGGCAGAAACTGTAAATGAATCAAGGTTCAAGTTAAATCTAACAGGGATGCAGTGATACTGTTAAGCTGGATTTATCATGGATTCCTAAATCTGTGCTCTAGCATCAGAGAAGAGACTTTACCTTTACTGCGTCGTGCTCCTTCATCAGAGAGTCGTATTCTTTGAGAAGCTAAAGGAAAAACATTGAAGGATTTAGAAGTCGTTTATGTTTGAAATGAATAGATTCTCTTCTCCAGGTGTAGAGTTGGGAATTGATGAGATTTTCACGATTCTGATTCCCTTATCAATTCAGTGAAAAAATTTGATTCTCTTATTGATTCTGTGAAACAATTCGATTCTCTTATCGATTCTCGTCACAGTCATCTACATCTAATGGAGAAGGCAACCGATTAATGATAAAACATTACTGTACAATTTGAGGAAATAAACTCATCTCCCCCTGATTTAAATAAACGAGCGCCACCTTTCTCTCATTCACTGAACTGCAGAGCAACTTCATAGCATGTTTAATAACCCCAAAGAGAGGTAGGAAACTGGTTTATTTCCAGAAATAGCATATGATTAACTAGGAACCACATTTAGCACAGCCGGTGATATAAAACTAGCTTTAACACGGAACCGGTTCACGGAACGGTTTTCGATTCCGATCCCTATTCAGGTGTAAATCTTTCTACATCAAGCACATTTCATATTTAATCTCAAGTGTACCAGACTCACATCCTGCAGCATCTTGTACTCTCGTTCCCTCCTCGCCTCTTTCTCGTCCGCCTCTCTGCAGGCTTTCTGCGCCGCCTCCTCCAGCTGACGCACGCGGCTCTTCAAACGCGCGGCCAGGCCTTCTTTGTCTTTGGCCGAGCGTTTGCTTTCTTCCAGTCGCTGCTGCAGGGAATTCACGGCGGCTCCTGCTACGGCGTAGCGCTCCGGCCATTCAGCCTGAGAGCAAAACGGAACTTCATCAATCCTTCCGTTTTTTGCTTTTTATGTAGGAGAGAAGCAGGATTTATAAAACCATCAGAATTTAGTATATAAATACTCTGATACCAGGTGTTTCTCCAGCAAGATGTTTCTTGCCTCCAGTTCTTGGATGCGACACGTTGCCTCAGCCAGAGCTTTTTCTAGATGTTTACACCTGTGGATAAACAACCATCAATAAGTGAATCCAAACAGCAGCTTGGTGCCACATGGACATATTTCAACCCTAAGACTTTACTTAATATTGTCAGTAGATAAAATTTTTTGAAGAAAAGTTTTCCTAAGTCTGAGTTAATAATAATATTCCTATTCCCTTGTAACCTGACTCCGCCATATGGATTTGCTCCACATATCCATCTGGAAACCTTCCGTTGAAGTAATTTTGGGAAGGGGCAAAAATACTGGTTAGCTGATTGGCCTATGTTGGTGATAGACGGGCCAAATAAACCAATCAGATCAACGAAGCATATGACGTAACAGAGCGACGACGAAGAGGAGCCAATTGATAGATCAAACTCTTGCCGAAACCAGTCAGGAGAAGATTAAAAACATCTTTTCCCTGAGAAAAGCCTCCAGAGCAGTGTTTTGCTCTTCTTTCAGTGAAGAAATACTCTGTAATTCCGATAAAACTTGCTCGATAGCCACGCTAACGCTAGTTTCATTGGCTGAAGACGCCATGTTCTTTAGACTGAACGGTGGCGCTTCTCGTTGCGTCACACCTCAACCCGCCTCAAAGCCAATGCTGATTGGACGTTCGTTTGGTGAACGGCTCCAAATTTTCTTTAACGGAGAGTCTCCAGACTGATCTGCGAGTGAAACCTTGAAAGCTCGCGAGATCAGGATGGTCTCACGAGGCTAATTACCTTGTTCTGTGTGCCATTCTACGTTAGTGGTTGACCGGTTCATCAGGCAGCCGGTATTTGTGACACTAGCAGTTTTTTGTATCTGCGTAGATTTGTGAATGCGTTAGCAAGTAAAGCAGCCATGCCTTGAGAGCAAATGAAGAGAATGCATTGCTGCTCAGTAACAGCTGCTACTTTGTTTTGTTTAAACTCAGACCTGTGTATCATTTGTTATCGCTGTATTTTTGTTATCCTGTAAATGAAGGAAGGTAGAGCAATATCAACTTAAAGCGGGCATACACTGTACCATTTTATTCAATCGCAGCTACAGCTCACACAAAACCGAAGGGTTTAAAAGTTCACAGCTCACGATGCATGTTCTCACACTGTGCGACCCGATGCTCTGATGTGATCTGAAGCCAAACAAGAGGAAAAAGACGGAAGTGTCGATGCCTCCTGTTAAATATAAAGCTCAGTGAAACGTGCTGCCTTGACAATTTGTGCAATTTTGTGCTGAAAGCCCTAAAAAGAAACGGCGACGACGTATTTGGACAAAGAAATGGCTGAGCAAATTTTGTTAATTTTACAGAAAGAACTTAATTTCCCTCTCCTGCCATGCTTCTGTGTGTTCATCTGAGAGGAAGAAGAAGAATCCTTGTTTGTGCACTGAGTGATTTTCCCATGACCATCTTACGACCGACAGAACTAAACATGTTTGATTTTCTCCCGACCTCACGATTCCTGATTGGGAGGTGGTCATGAGAGGCTGATCGGCCCTTGTTACCGCCTGTACACTACACAACGCACAATCAGGCTGAAAGTCGGTCCGGTATCCATCAGTTAGATAGCTAGAAGTCAAAATAACTGGTATTGGTCTTAAAGGGGTAGTCTCATCATATTTTATTTTTTACAGTTTTACGCCACTAGCTCACTCTGGTTTCATACATTTTTATTAGACTCAGACAGACTTTATTGTCATTTTATTGTCATTTTGTACACAGAGTGTATATAAAAAGAATTTTCTTTCAGTACAGCTCTCAAGACATTTCCATTTCTAAAGTGCAGCAATGATAAAATGTAAACATAAGATTGTTATATGATTTACAGATTCCAACATGCAGCACTTTTTTATTTTATTATTTTTTTTATGAAAGACAACCTTGTCCTGTCAGCATATCATTTGTTATTTTTGTGTGTCACCTAGTCTTTTTGCTACATTTGTTTCAGAGAAAAACACTCTAAACCCTTCACCCCCTTTGTTTCAGTGTTTATAACAACAGCGGCGCAGTAGTGGAGGTAGAAAACTGGGAATGTGCTGAATGGGAAAAGAAGGAAGTAATGAAGCTAAGCCAGTTAGCACATACAAAAGTGTGGAAATAATGAAGAAAAGTCAGAGATCCAGAGTGAGAAAAGCACACAAAAAATGAAAAACGCAGGGTTCAATGAGGAGGAAGCTAAAGCTGGATGGATGTTTCTCACCTATGATGCAGTTTGTCTTTTTTCTTAGGAACAATATTTTGTCCTTTTTCTCGATAAGAAGCTCTGGAGAGGATTGACTAGAAATCAGATTCGCTGTGGATCAGTTTATTTAATTAAATAGCGGTTGCTCTTTGACCAGCAGAACAACAGTTCTGTGGTTCCGCCAGCAGATGGCGACATCCATTATATATCTGCTGGAATTCTATTTAGGCTTAAAAAAGGACTATTTAAAATCGATAAGGACGGAAGCTCTACATTTCAGTTTAATAAACCTTGTTTGCAACCAGAAAAACAAAGCTGTGATGTGAATACACACAAACCTTTCTGTGAGCGCCTGATTGCTCTTCTCTAAATCCTGAGGCAGATCTCTGAGTTTGAGTTTGTCTCTAAGGAGCTGAATCTCAGACTCGTAGTAGGCTTTCAGATCAGCTATGTGCCGGGAGTGCTTCTCTCTGAGGTTCTGCCGCAGTCTGGGAAACAAACAGAAAGAAAAACAGGATGCATTAGATGTAGGACATCTCACTATTTCCTCACGGGCCTCTTTCTTCACACCAACCCTACATCATTCCTAGCAGCTCCACATCTAACATCCTTCCTCTGGATTATAGCCATGATTCAACCCAGTCTCATGGGAAAATGTACCCCCACTACGTTGGTCCACACTGCAAAACGTAGTGGAGGTACATTAATGGCCATTTTTTTGTGGTACTGTTACGTTTCTTCTGCCTATACGTTTTCTATTGTTTTACGTCCTAGTCACGTGACTTTCAAGATTCCAGCTGGGAGAAGAAAAAAATATATATAGATGGCCGACATTCGCTCATTTTTTTGTGGAAAGATTAATAACTTGAGTTTGTTTTTGCATTAAAATGAGTTTTGATTACATTTCTAGTGAGAAATGTATAGTTTGTTGCCAGAATATTTACTCAGGGAATGTACATATTCACTTGCTTGTTCGTTTCTTGCAAAGATTTTTCAAGATAATGTGAAACTGTAACATTTTGGTATAAACATGGCTGAGATTTCTCTAACTTTTAGTGGGAAAATCAATCATTTCAATCAGTTTCTGCATTTAAATGGGTTTTGATTACATTTATAGCGAGAAGTGTAGGGTTTATTTACATAATATTTACTTAGTGAACATACATAATCACCCGCTTGCTAGTCTTTGCTACGGTTTTTCGGATCTCGTCAGGATTATGTGAAATTGCTACGTTTTGGCTGCTACCTATCGCCTAGCATTTAGCTGCCGCCCCGATTCAACTATGAATTCTTTGTGATTTAACTCCATCTGACGGATCAAACCCTCGCCACTGCGTGCGTTGCGTCTGAGGTGGATTTTCAGATCAATGCATTACGTCTTGGCATACGGGAGAAACTAATTAAACTAGTTAAAAAAAAGGATCATGGGTTAAGATCGGATGTGTTTTATTTGGAAATCTACCGGATCCTTTGTGCATTTAACGTCCTGTTTGGTGCGATCTCATTGATGGGTTTTGACCAGATTTTGACCAAAGAGGAACTAAAAAAAAACAAAAAACAATTTAAATACACAACCAGCATATCTGGAATCAGTGACAGAGAGCGACTGGGACCAGAAGTTTATTAATTTCTCCCCACTGATTTCCATTCAAAATGTTTTCGATCCCACCGGGCTCTAGGGAAGGGGCGGGCATACCGCCACCTACTGTTCATGAGTGTGTAGCAACATTGTTTTACATCTATTAAATTCTATTTTTTAATTTTGTATTCTGAAGATAAATAAATAATGCTTTCCTTAATCTATAAATATCTTTTATATTTCCTTTATTTCCCAATAATCCTTTAAGACTCCATTCTTGGCCTGTCCTCTTTTCAATTTCTTCCTTTCAGGTTCATATGTTTTGCAGTTCATCAATACATCTGCATTTTCTATCTCTCCACATCCTTCACATTTATCATTATTTTTCCTCCCTATTAAGTATAAATTGTCATTTAAATAAGTATGACCTACTCTTAATTTGATCATTATTATTTCTTCCCTTCGGTTTCTCTCATTAATATTTCTATTTAATACTGACTTTTGTACTTTATATAACCTTCTTCATTTTTATCTTCATTCCACCTTTTTTTTTTTGCCATTTTTCAATTTCTTTCCTCTTAATAAATGATTTTCCTTCCCCTTTCCCTAAAGGAATTGTAATTGTAAAACTACATTTTCCCACTTTGACCTTTTAAGGTTAGCATATTGACCAAAAGCTGACACCAAAAATAAAGCAATCGATTATGTACAACAATATGCTACATTTAATGAAGACTAATACAGATTTTACTCCCTTATAAGAGTTTAGTTTTAGGTTTTATAGGGGAGAGTTTGTATCGGCAGTCATCTGGGAATCTTTTATGTATTTACTGGTAAAGAATATGCTGATTTTTTCCGGTAGATTTCCAAATAAATGGGACGGTAGATTTCCAAATAAATGTTTTTGATATTTTTTGAATTTTTACGGAATACTGGTAAAGAACAACCTCTCAACCAATTTAATGTAAATGTTGCGTCGAACCAGAAAGTTATTTGAAGAGCATAGATGCATAAATATGTGCATAGCTTTAACAAGGGCCTCATGAAGGTCTGTTCTGTTATTCTCTTTTGGAGAATATAGACATTGTGGGCATTCATTTCCCTGATAAGCTGGTGAAGATTCTTAGACATCCAGGTCATAATCATTCCAAAAAAAAAAAAAAAAAAAAAACTTTGGACTTTGTTTTTCAAGTTTGAAGACTTCCCATTCAGGACGTTTTTCAATTCAAAATTACAGTAGCCCAACAAATCCTTGTTTTGGCTAAGAAAATATGCGAATTGAACCTGATGCCTGATCCCAATAGCTTGACTCTGAACCGAATTTGATCCCTATTACTTTTTGGCCACATGCACATTATTGTGCTGCCTGGTCAACCCTATGAAAATGTTCTGGAACTGCCACTGAACTGACACCCAATGCATGGAGGGTAACCCAAAAAGGGCCATTGTTAGAGAAACTGGGTGCCTACAAAGTGCTGTTTTCAAGTTAATTAATGGAAAGTTAGGTGGAATGAAAACTAGACAAATAACAATTACAATTTCTTTAGGGAAAGGGGAAGGAAAATCATTTATTAAGAGGAAAGAAATTGAAAAATGACAAAAAAAAAAAAGGTGGAATGAAGATAAAAATGAAGAAGGTTATATAAAGTACAAAAGTCAGTATTAAATAGAAATATTAATGAGAGAAACCGAAGGGAAGAAATAATAATGATCAGATAAAGAGTAGGTCATACTTATTTAAATGACAATTTATACTTAATAGGGAGGAAAAATAATGATAAATGTGAAGGATGTGGAGAGATAGAAAATATAGAACACGTATTGATGAACTTTAAAACATCTGGACCTGAAAGGAAGAATTTGAAAAGAGGACAGGCCAAGAATGGAGTCTTAAAGGATTATTGGAAAATAAAGGAAATATAAAAGATATTTATAGATTAAGGAAAGCATTATTTATTTATCTTCAGAATACAAAATAAAAAAATAGAATTTAATCGATGTAAAACAATGTTGCTACACACTCATGAACAGTAGGTGGCGGTATGCCCGCCCCTTCCCTAGAGACCGGTGGGATGGAAAACATTTTGAATGGAAATCAGTGGGGAGAAATTAATAAACTTCTGGTCCCAGTCGCTCTCTGTCACTGATTCCAGATATGCTGGTTGTGTATTTAAATTGTTTTTTGTTTTTTTTAGTTCCTCTTTGGTCAAAATCTGGTCAAAACCCATCAATGAGATCGCACCAAACAGGACGTTAATTGCACAAAGGATCCGGTAGATTTCCAAATAAAATACATCCGATCTTAACCCATGATCCTTTTTTAAAACTAGTTTAATTAGTTTCTCCCGTATGCCAAGACGTAATGCATTGATCTGAAAATCCACCTCAGACGCAACGCACGCAGTGGCGAGGGTTTGATCCGTCAGATGGAGTTAAATCACAAAGAATTCAATGTTGAATCGGGGCGGCAGCTAAATGCTAGGCGAGAGGTAGCAGCCAAAACGTTGCAATTTCACATAATCCTGACGAGATCCGAAAAACCGTAGCAAAAACTAGCAAGCGGGTGATTATGTATGCTCTCTGTCATTGATTCCAGATATGCTGGTTGTGTATTTAAATTGTTTTTTTTTTTTTTTTTTTAGTTCCTCTTTGGTCAAAATCTGGTCAAAACCCATCAATGAGATTGCACCAAACAGGAAGTTAATTGCACAAAGGATCCGGTAGATTTCCAAATAAAACACCTCCGATCTTAACCCATGATCCTTTTTTTTAACTAGTTTAATTAGTTTCTCCCGTATGCCACGACGTAATGCATTGATCTGAAAATCAACCTCAGACGCAACGCCGCAGTGACGAGGGTTTGATCCGTCAGATGGAGTTAAATCACAAAGAATTCATAGTTGAATCGGGGCGGCAGCTAAATGCTAGGCGATAGGTAGCAGCCAAAACGTAGCAATTTCACATAATCCTGACGAGATCCGAAAAACCGTAGCAAAGACTAGCAAGCGGGTGATTATGTATGTTCACTAAGTAAATATTATGTAAATAAACCCTACACTTCTCGCTATAAATGTAATCAAAACCCATTTAAATGCAGAAACTGATTGAAATGATTGATTTTCCCACTAAAAATTAGAGAAATCTCAGCCATGTTTATACCAAAATGTTACAGTTTCACATTATCTTGAAAAATCTTTGCAAGAAACGAACAAGCAAGTGAATATGTACATTCCCTGAGTAAATATTCTGGCAACAAACTATACATTTCTCACTAGAAATGTAATCAAAACTCATTTTAATGCAAAAACAAACTCAAGTTATTAATCTTTCCACAAAAAAATGAGCGAATGTCGGCCATCTATATATATTTTTTTCTTCTCCCAGCTGGAATCTTGAAAGTCACGTGACTAGGACGTAAAACAATAGAAAACGTATAGGCAGAAGAAACGTAACAGTACCACAAAAAAATGGCCATTAATGTACCTCCACTACGTTTTGCAGTGTGGACCAACGTAGTGGGGGTACATTTTCCCATGAGACTGGGTTGCCATGATTCTTACCTCCTGGGGGTGGGGTGAGAGAGCCTCAGTGTATCTAATGGGAATTTTATCATCCAGATCAACAAAAAGATGTTTTTTACTAAGAAAATATATTTAAAAAAAATGCTTAATTCAGCCTTGTTTGATATTAGAGGACAAAATAAAACCAGTTAGTATAAAAGTGTGCCATAATCATTGTTCTGAGAAGAACAATCATCTTGATTAAAGACCAAGGAACATGATAAAAGCTAAAAAAAAATTTTTTTAAATCCGACAAGCATAAAAACTCACAGATCCGTGGAACGCAAAGATGGCCATTCATAAGGCGATATGGCCTAAACTTCAATCACCATATAATTCCTATTGATACAAAATTATTTAAATATAAACAAAATAAACGTCAAATTTTTCAAGGGCCAAGAAATTCCATAACAGCACACATCAATTTTTAACAACCAGGCTGATTAAAAGTATCAAAACCCCGAAGCTGATCCTGGTTATAGTTAGGGCTGCAAAGATTAGGCGACGTTGTCGACAAAAATCGATGATAGAAATTGTCAACAATGAATTCCATTGTCGACTATTGTCGACAGACGCGTTTTTCAAACAGAGTGAGGCATCTCACTTGATTATGATCTCTGCCGAGAGTCGCTCAAGCGCAGTAGTGTCTCTGTCTCTGAGCGGTAACATACAAATATGGCGGCGTCAATATCAGGTACGCGTACCAAGACTTCTAAAGTTTGGGAGCATTTTAGCCTGGATACGGCGAATAAAAAGATTACTTGCAAGGTTTGCAAAGCAGACCACGCAAATATATGGCGATATAATATATCTCACGAAATTGTTTTTAGACACATGTTTTTTTATTTCAATAAAGCAGTTTAAATGCCAAGATAATCACATTTAATGAAATGTAATGCCAATTAAGGCCTTAATTTAAAAAATAATAATTTTATGACTTTTAATGATTTTTTTATGACCCGCAGAAACCCTGATAATAAATCAATCTGGAAACAAAATGAATCTTTTCAAATATCTATTTAGTTTCATTTCTTTGTGACATTTATTCAATAGAATATTTTTTAATAATTATTTTAACTTATTGTAGAGATGCACCGATCTTGTTGTATTTCTGACCCAATCAATATCTTTCAGAACCAGACATTTCTAATTTATTCATGTTTTTGTTCATTTAATTTTAAATTAAACTGCTCTCTATATTTTAAGCATTATAACTGTTTTATTTTTAAGTAATGTTCTCAACACTGCTGACTCAGTACGGCTGAGAACAAGTAGAAAAAACAGCAGAAGACCTTTCACCTTCCAAATAAAAGACACCAGTTATTTTTGTTAGATATTTTATCTTCTGTGTTTTTAACTTAAAAGAAGAATGAGACTCACAAAGAAAGAACAACAGGATCCTCCAGGGATGAGGCTCTGTTCATGTGAGGGCTGAGCGTAGCACCAGGGGCCGTAACGGGCTTCAGGGTGCTGGTGTGGGTGTGACTGCCCTCTTCTTCACTGGCTAGTGGGGCACTAGCTCTGCGCTGCTTCGTCTTATCTCTGGAGGAAGACGAAACTCTATTTGCTGTAGTTCCCCGGGAACTTTGGGTCTTAGCCGGAGAGGGTCCAGCAACAGACGCACTGGACGCATCAGAGATGCAGTCTGTGTCACCAGGATGGGCACCGCTCTCCACCATGCTGTCAGGGGTGATGGAGGTCCCCAGTCTGGGGTAGGGATGAGGCTGAGCAGCAAACGACGGGCTGCTGAAGTGTGAAGGTGAGGTGAAGCCGGATGTTCGATCTGATTGCTGTGCGTTGGCCGTCGGGTCCAACGTCAAGACCTCAGGAGAAGAATCACAGGGTCAAAGGGGGTGAAGGGTTTAGACTGAGTTATAAGTGTTGTTCTCTGAAGCGAATACCTGCGGAGATAACGGGCTGGATGTAGCAGAACCTTCCCAGTCGGTTTGTTTACAGTCTTTTTGCTTGTTCTGGTAGATCTCTCTGAGGGACAGCTGAGGGTCCTGGGACGGGGTCTGCAGGACACGGAGAGGAAAAAGCTCAAACCTCAGCTTCTAATTCCAATAGAAAAAAAATGAGTTTCTTTATAACTTTGTCTTTTTAAACCACTGCTGTGTTTAGAACCATTTGATTTTTTGTCATGCTTAGAGGGTCCTGCTTCAGGTAGTTTCCCTTAAATGTTTTAAATCTTTGCAAGAAGTCCAGCTTCATGGAAAACACCTTCCACCCTCTGCACCAGACTGTAGAGGATCTGAGCAGCTCCTTTAGTGAAAGACTTTTCCACCCTGTTTGTAAAAAGGAGCGCTACCTCAGGTCATTCATCCCTGCTGCCACCAGACTCTACATTGCAACAATACAACAGCAATAACTTGTGCAATGTATAATGTGCAATTACTATTTGATACCCTGTGCAATAACCTGTTTCTCTATATTTGACACCCAGTGCAACAACTATATATGTAAATTAGGGATGCACGATATTGGGATTTTGGCCGATATCCGATATGCCGATATTTTAAAACCCATGTAGCCGATAACCGATACCGATGTTAAAGCTGGACAAAAATAAGTAGTCATTGAAAATAGCAGTTTTGTTATCAATTTCTGACACTTTGAAAAAGTACCAAGTAGCACTAAATTGGTGACTTAGAAACGACACTGTCAAGGAACGCTATGGACAGAGGAAACATGCAAGAGGAGGAGAGTTTAGTGTCGGAGGTCGTGGATGAGTCTCCTCCGTCATACATTTTTTATTTAGAGGAGGAAAGCGGGAAGAAGATGTTGTTGAAGAGAACGCCAGGGCGGCAGAAGCTTGGTTTGGAGTAGAAGGCCTACAGCCGTACATGTTTGAGCCCTTGCCTCGCAACGCTGCCAGTTCTGTTAGCTCTACGCCTGCTGAAGACACAGACGTCCATCCCCGTGAACACTGGGACGGAACTCAATGGGAAAGGAAATGATTCTGATTTCAACCTTTGCGTATATTAGCTGCGACATATGAATCAAGATGCTATGACCGAAAAGAGGAACGTTGATATATGATTGGCCGAATGTAGGTGTTCAGGGTGACGTATAACTAACTGGCCTGCAGAAGATAACGGAATTTTCTAAATTTTGGGAGAATATAAACTGATAAAGCGTCCATTTATATGCATGTTTAAGCCAGAATGATTTGAAATTTAAATATGATTTCCCTACGACTTTAAATATAATGGCTGAAAGTCCTAACAGTGGGACTTTTTATCTCCTTCAAAGTTTTTCAACAAACTGCCCAAAGCAGACTTTTTAACTCGTTATTTTCATCTTTTAATGTTTTTTCTTTTGTTCGTAGCACTTTGGGATAGGCTATCTATGTGAAGTGTACTATAAATAATATCTAATATTATAATTGTTATTATCTTTAAAATAAATATTGTCAGCTCGACCTCCAACAACTCCCCTTTACGGCCAATTTAAAACAGCCTTTAGAACACAACCTGCTCATTTGAAAAGGGTGAAACCAAACTGTCGGCTGCCTGGAATATGTACAGAAACATAAAAAAATTTTTTATTTGTACTCACGAGACTCATGGATGCCTCTTGCAGGAGGAGGTAAGCTCCGCTGTCGAAGCTGTCCGGAAGGGGCCGATAGAGATCCGATTCGTTCAGACGCCAGTAAGTCAGACCTTAAACAGAACATGTTTCCTCATTAAAACATCTTTAAAGCAGCAAGAATTTCCACATCTATTTTTTTACCCAAAATATTTTTTATTAATATTCAAATAATAACAATTAATAAAAACAACATTTATCTGTCTCACACATTCCCCCTCAGAGAGCTGCCGCTGTCATAAAAATAAAGTAAAAAAAAAAAAAACATTTCTGTGTTAAGTTTGAAGTTACAAGTAAATCGGATAAAAAAAAAAAAATAAAAAAAATAAAAAAAAAGGCAACAATGGAATGGTCTTACTTTACAGACAATATAATTATCATGTATGGCTCTTTGAACATATTGAGTCATGTTGGCGTTAATTTATCTTTAAATAATCCTGCCAGTCGTCCATCCGGTTCTTGTGCTTTTCCACTATTTATTTCTCCTATTCCTTCTAATATATCTTGAGCTGTAAGAGGACTGTAAATGTCATTCTACCTTCTTCTGATAAAGTTTTTAGATGCAAATTTTGAATGAGAATCTATTCTGGACGTCTTCATTGGGATTACATTCTCATTGGTATAATAATTTATAAAAACTTTCATTTATTCCTTTAGGTCAGCGGTCATTCATCCGAAGGTTTTTATACTGAGGATTGCTTTTATCAGCCGGATGCTTTTTCCTTCTCTAGGCGAGTAACTTGCCTGTTTTTTTCTCCCTGGTCATAAAATGCTTGTTTTGTCCACATTAAGCTTTTAATCACTTCGCCAGTTGTTCATTTATCATATTTAGCATTACAAGGAATATTTTTTTCATAGTCATTACTTGAGTAAGGCTCATTTTCTAACATCTTGATTTGATGATCCAGTAACAGAATACCTTGATTGTATTTTTTACTTGTATAGCCAACCACCTCTCCCTACATATAAGCTTTGAATGCTTCTGATCTTATGCTATCAGAGGTGTCTTCCTTATTCCATTCAAAATAATCATCTATACATTTTTCAACATTTGACATTTGAAGTTGCATCATTTAACAGATAAGACAGCAGTCTTTATTCCTTATCCAATTGTATTTTGAAAGAGGTTGGAGCATGGTCACTTAACACAATACTATTATACCAGCAGTCTTCTACATGTGGTTGTAGCTTCATAGATAATAAAAAAAGAGTCAATATGAAATTGAGTTTTATGGGTACTTTGTTTGGATTTGAGTTCCTCCAAATATCTTTAAAACATCTTAAAGGAATAGTCCACCCAAAACATGATTAGCCTTCATTTTCTACTCACCCCCATGCTGAACAACACTCTGGAGTACTTTTTTGATATCTCAAATGCATCTGGAGATCTGGGAGGCTTCTTGCTGTCTGCTGACATTCAAATAATGGAGGTCTATGGCGCCCGAGGCAGAAAGGTCCATAAAAGTCCACAAAACACGTGTCAATATTCCTCCATACTGCTCGTCCAATGTATTCCAAGTGTCCTGAGTGGGTAGCGTCCATAATTTACTCGAAACGAAGTCATTTAGAATGTTTTTAGAGCATAAACAGTAGTGTATAGGATTTCCTGAAAGCGCGTTCACGACGCTACGGAAACCGCGGCAGACCAAACCAGATGAAAGTGCGCATTCAGCTCGGCAAAGAACTCACGCTCTTCCTCAACACTGAAGTCCTCAGACATTTTTCTTTCGTTGTTTCTTTCTTTGCACAGGTAAACAGCACATTTCTTCTTCTACGCTTGCATTATCGGCAGAGCAGACGCTTTCATTTGGTTTGGTCTGCCGCGGTTTCCGTAGACTCGTGAACGCGCTTTCAGGAAATCCTATACACTACTGTTTAGGCTCTAAAAACATTCTAAATGACTTTGTTTCGAGTAAATTATGGACGCTACCCACTCAGGACACTTGGAATACATTGGACGAGCAGTATGGAGGAATATTGACACGTTTTTTGTGGACTTTTATGGACCTTTCTGTCTCAGTCACCATAGACCTCCATTATTTGAATGTGAGCAGACAGCAAGAAGCCTCCCAGATCTCCAGATGCATTTGAGATATCAAAAAATGAATTCCAGAGTGTTGTTCAGCATGGGGGTGAGTAGAAAATGAAGGCTAATCATGTTTTGGGTGTACTGTTCCTTTAAATCTTGGATATAACCATTGATTAAAGTCCCAGTTTTAACATGTGTATTATCCTTTTGTGAATATCTATCTAGGACTGGGTCTAAGGTACTATATTGGTCTATTATCCAATATTTCTCTTAGTGTGATTCAATCTAAACTGCTGAGCTATACTTTGTATTGGAGTCATTTTTACACGGCTGATCTGACAATATATACATGATTCAGGTATTTTCTCCTGAGGTTTTGCTTCCCTTGTCTGACTCTGTGAATTACCTGAAGCCTCCGACATCAGGCTGTCACTCCTTCTCAGGGGGGGAGAGCTGGACGGCAGTCCTGTTGATTGATGCTGAAAGACAGAGCAGAAAAGCTGACGGGGGGCAGGAGCAGAAATATTATATGGGACAATAAAAACAGCCTAAAGCAGCAGCTGTTAACCTACCTGGTCCTGTGAGTCTGTTTGCTCCAGCAGGCTCTGTTTTCCAGGTTTGCTGGAGCAATAAGGAAACTCCTGCTGGTCCGGGGTTTGTGCTGGACTTTGTCCTGGCTTGGTTCTCTTGGGTCTGAGTTTCTGCCTCTGGGCCCAGGAGGTCAGCCGCTGGCTGGTTCTGCCGTCACAACATTATATGTTATTTCAAAGTTCAGACTCAGGAAACAAAACATGCTGATTTTTTTTGATACAGTCTGAGATAAAACAGCCTAAAAGAGTTTTACCAGCAGCTTATTCTACCTAAGAAGTATTCTGCAAAAAGGATCATGATAGCTGCATAACATAGGGCAGGGACTCCATGCCAACAGGCACCAGGGCATCCTTTGCTCTAAATTATTATTTTATTCTGTTGCTGGTTTTCAGATGAACTTGTATCAGCTTATTAAACATGAAGTTCAGGTGAACTCTTGACTCTTCCGGTTCATAGGTCAGTAATTCTTGACCTTTGTCTGAATCAGTGTAAACTGAAGACTCCTCCTGCTCCTCGCTCATCTGAGTTGTTGTTCCTTTAGTAACTTGTATGTTTTGGAGTCTTTATACTACAGGTGATAATTATTCAGTTGCTAAATTAGCTGACAATCATTTCAGTAACTGATTGATCAAAATGTTTTTTATTCATAACTATAACTATATAACTCATAACTATATTTCCACTAATGACTTTGATATTTTCTTATGTATAAATACACTGGAAAAAATCTAAATCTAGATAAGTCATTTTTTTCTTAAAATACGTAGGTGCATTTGTTCTTGGATTGAAGAGGCAAAAGAGACATCTTGCTATTGGAACAAGACTAGGGGTGGAACGGTTCACAAAATCCACGGTTCGGTTCGATTCACGGTTTCGTGGTCACGGTTTTCGGTTCGGTTCGGTTCGATACATGTTGACTGTTACACCGAAATTCCATAAAAATGTATGAAATTAATGAAAAAATCCCCCCAAAAATAATGGATTAAAATTATTTTAAATGATCCGCGGAAACCCTGGATCATTTGCGTATGTTTTGCTGCTTTGAATTTAATCATCTCGTGCATGCTCTCTATGATCTCCAAGGGACTCAGAGGGGAGCAGACGGGAGCCACAGTGGAGGCTGTATGCTTTGCTTTGAGCAGCCGGTCTGGAGCGCAGCGGGACGGAGCGGGGGTTGCTGATGGAGTATGAGGGATTTCGGAGTTAGCATGACATGTTGATCATGTTGCTGTTAGCATAAACAAAAAGTGTTACACAATGCTTGCACACTGTTGCACTTTTATCCACCACTTTCTTTCTGCCGTCATCGTAGGTCACTCTAAATGCAAAGCGCTCCCATACAGCAGACCTATAAAGTGCTGCTGGCGCGTCTTCCAACTCCTGTTCTTTCCCACTCGCCAGTCCGACACAATTCTCCACAACAACTGATTTTTTTCTGCTAAACCCGGCTACGCTGCTTCGCTTCTTCTTCTTCTTGTTAACTACTCGTGGTTGGCTTTGGTCGCAGTACTGCCACCTTCTGCTCTGGAGTGTAAACGCTTCGCCTATGAGAAAAAGGAGCAGCGCATGAACCGAACGCAACACACGCAAACCGAACCGAGACAGTCAAACCGAACGGTTCGGACGGTTTTCATAAATTGTCCCATCCCTAAACAAGACATATAGATTTAAAATAAGAAAACACAATTGCATTGTCTTATTTCAAGTGCATGTGTCTAATTATCTTATTTTAAGAGTAAAAATACTCCCTCCATTGACATTTGCCTACTCAAATTAAGGGTAAATACACTTAATTTAGGAAGTTTTATTTATTTCTAGATTGTTTTTCCAGTGTACATAGTAACGCTAAGATATTTACAGCATTAGTGCTTTTTGTAAACATATTTCATCATTGGCAGGGTAAAGTTTCACACATACCCTGATGTTTTTTGCTGGTACATAGAGTGAAGAGATTCCTCTGTGACCACAGTCTGCTCTTGCTGGTTCTCCATCGGAGTTGTCTGCGCATCTTCCTGGAGGATACTGGTCCACCTGTGCTTCGGCCCTATGTAATCATCCTCATCATCTCTACCTGGAGACTCAGCGGCCTCAAAGCCAGTTTCCCAAGTGTTCAGTGTTCCGTATCCACTGCTGAGCATGGTGGTCGGCCTCTCCTCTGCTTGGCTGGTGATCTCCAGCCTGGGAGGCGGAGGTGAGGGGGAGCTGAAAGGAGTGAGGACTGGGGCTCCCAGGCTCTCGTTGTCACTTGGCACATTTTTGGGACGCTTGCATTCACTGGAGATGATGGAGAAAATACAGTCTTTTGTGTTTGAGGGGCTTTTGGTCACAGAGGGGAACTCTGTCTGGGTCTGACCGCTGGTCTGCCGGTTCTGGAACTGAACCAGGGCCTTTATTTCATCCTGAATCAACTAAACAAAATAAAATTTAAAAAGGACATTTAAAGGAGAGGAAAACAAACTAATACATCAAAGAAATAAAAGAACGTGACAGTAAAAGCTGGTTTACCTGTATTTGGCACTGATATTGTTCTTGCTGAGCGAGTATTTGCTCTTGGTATTGCTTTTCAACCAGCTGAAACAGATGCAACCATCGTCCCTGATGAAGACAAAACATTTTCACAACCCATCAGTATGTATGAATGGTAGAAACCCAGGCTGGTATTTGCTTTATGAATATTAATAGTGCTAATATTCCTTATAGCATTTACTGCTGCAGAAGCTGCAATATCTGCTAACCACTTAGCAAAGGAGAGCTGCAATTTTTAGAAAAGCAGGATTTGTATCGAATAAAAACATAGCTTTGCACTTTAAAGTTTCATTCACAGGAAAAACCTTAAATAAAAATAAAAGGTGTCATCAACCAGAAATCAGATTACATGTTAAATAGTGTTTGTTAGTGTTGGGCTTCAGTTAAAACCTGCCAGAAAATCCAACGTATGAATCCCAAACGGATGCACTCGCCAGAGCACAACTCTGGTCCTTCTTGATTAACATCATCTCTAGAAAGAAGCTAATATTTGCCCTTCTTTCTGTCACCACTTCTCTCTCTATTCCAGCAATCAGGGCCTCCTCTGCTGACAGTCAGAAATTATTGCTACTTGTGTTACTTTTTATGATTGCTTTGGAGAACAAGAACCTATAGTAAACAAACCATGGCTAACTGCTATTGTTGCTAACGCTAAATCTACAATAATGCTCAAAAACACAGGTCAAATTCTTGAGGCTACCATCCTTAAAAAAAGGGAATGAAAAGGGCTCAGAATGAGCTCTAATCTATTTTCACCTAAAAAGATTAAACATGAATTTAAGGACAATTTCAGAGGGATTATAAATGTTAAATACTAGACTTTATTGACAATGTGTGCTTTGATAAAAAAGGGTCTAACTTCAGCTGGCAGCTGCTTGGCCTTTGTCCCCCCGCAGCAGCTTGTCTTAGTGTTGATGATGTCAGCAGTGCAACAGAAATCAAGAAAGTTAACAATGGAGAGCAACATGTAAGGAAGCCAGGGCGTAGTCAGTGTTTCACTCTATTGTCCCTCTGAATCCCTTTCACCAGTGATGCTGTGTGTTTATCTAGTTTAAACAGTTGTTTTGACTTGTGATGCTACATTCAGGCCGCATGCAATGGAAGCAGCAAAAGCAGCTAGTTTACGTGCAAAGTCTATGGTTGACGTGCATCAAAATTTCCCTCAGCACGTCTAGAGCAGCAGGAGCAATGCATCTTGGCGCGTCTGAGCAGCCGAAGCAGCGCATCGTGAGCTTCTGAGCATCTGAGGCGTGTTACGCTTTGCGCAAGCGGCTGCTGCTGGAGTTTGAGAAATTTTACTTTTGCTGCTCGGCGCGCCACATCAACCAATCAGAGAAGCTTATCTGGGAAGCTGGCAGGCAGAGACACAGCACTGATGATGCAGATCGCTATGATCACTCCTAAGAAACACTTTATTGACGCCTAAATTAACTTAAAATGATGAAACCTGCCGGAAAATTATGCTCGCTTTTATTATTCTGTGTGTGCAGTTAGGATAAGACTAGGAATGGGAACTGAAAACCAGTTCCTGTTTAGAACTGGTTCTGTGTGTTCCAATTTCATGGCACCGTTTGGCAGCTCGCTTAAAGGAATAGTACACCCAAAACATGATTAGCCTTCATTTTCTACTCACCCCCATGCTGAACAACACTCTGGAGTACTTTTTTGATATCTCAAATGCATCTGGAGATCTGGGAGGCTTCTTGCTGTCTGCTGACATTCAAATAATGGAGGTCTATGGCGCCCGAGGCAGAAAGGTCCATAAAAGTCCACAAAAAACGTGTCAATATTCCTCCATACTGCTCGTCCAATGTATTCCAAGTGTCCTGAGTGGGTAGCGTCCAGAATTTACTCAAAACGAAGTCATTTAGAATGTTTTTAGAGCATAAACAGTAGTGTATAGGATTTCCTGAAAGCGCGTTCACGAGTCTACGGAAACCGCGGCAGACCAAACCAGATGAAAGTGCGCATTCAGCGTCTGCTCTGCTGATAATGCAAGCGTAGAAGAAGAAATGTGCTGTTTACCTGTGCAAAGAAAGAAACAACGAAAGAAAAATGTCTGAGGACTTCAGTGTTGAGGAAGAGCATGAGTTCTTTGCCGAGCTGAATGCGCACTTTCATCTGGTTTGGTTTGCCGGCTTCCGTAGCGTCGTGATCGCGCATGTGCGCGCTTTCAGGAAATCCTATACACTACTGTTTATGCTCTAAAAACATTCTAAATGACTTCGTTTCGAGTAAATTCTGGATGCTACCCACTCAGGACACTTGGAATACATTGGACGAGCAGTACGGAGGAATATTGACACGTTTTTTGTGGACTTTTATGGACCTTTCTGCCTCGGGCACCATAGACCTCCATTATTTGAATGTCAGCAGACAGCAAGAAGCCTCCCAGATCTCCAGATGCATTTGAGATATCAAAAAAGTACTCCAGAGTGTTGTTCAGCATGGGGGTGAGTAGAAAATGAAGGCTAATCATGTTTTGGGTGTACTATTCCTTTAACGATTCTCTTAACGATTCCAGGCAGCACCAGAGCCTAGCGCTGGGCAGCACGACTTACATCACGTTGTTTAAGCAAGTTACGCACACGGCATTCAGTAAGCAAGTACGACGTGAGCAGGTGTAAGGCTAGAAAAGCAAACAAAAATTGGGCGTCCCATCGGGTAAAGCAATCGAAAGTTTGGCTTCATGTTAAGGAAGAGAAAGATGGCAATAACGTCCACGGGAGGAAATACATCCAACATGCAGAAACACCTGTGCAAACAACATGGCAAAAAGGGGTATAAAGGGGTATAAAGAGCAGCTTTTATTTGCTTCTTTCTGCTTCTCTTAATGCAAATTAAAACTAACAAGGGATACTGAAACATCATGTAGCACAGAGGAAATAAAGGACTGAACCAAAACATATTAGAAATGACCTCAGACCTTTTAGAGGACCTGAAAGTTTAATTTGCTGCCAGGAATAAAACCAGTTCAGATGGCAAAAGATGAAGCATAAAAAGAAAAGAACACTGCCCCTACTGTGAAAGATGGAGGAGGCTCTGTTATGTTCAGGGGAGGAGTCTAGAGAGAAACACTATTTCTGTTAGAGCAACTAGTCTGCCCAGTGACGCCTAGATTTCTTTTTTTTTTTTTGTTATTCTAAACTCAACACGCTCCAATGCAACAGTTATCAACTGTTGTTATTTTTCTCCCACGTCATACCAGCTAAGGAGCGTGGGCTTCTATCAGTCCTGATTTCAGAGAGATTTTCCTTGTTTCATTGTTCACTTCATATCAAATGGATGATGTTACAGAAAACATCTTATCATGTGCCTTTAGAAAATTTAACCTTTGACGTTTGGAGATGTTGCCATAAAGCAGGACTAAATGGCAGTAGACGGTTGATGAAAGGGTTTGGTGAATGTTGAAGGTTTGAAAGCAAATTTCTTTTTAAGTGCATTTTTTTACTAAAAGTCATAATCTAGTATATATAGTATCTAGTATATTTAATCACTTCTTAAATTGTCTTTAAATTCATATTTCATTTCTAAGGCAAAGAAAAATGTAATAGAGTTCATTCTGAACCCTTTTCATACCCCTTTTTTCTCAGCAGGGTAAACTCGAGAATTTGACTGGTGGTGATCATGTGAACGTAGCGTTAGCAACATTAGCATTTAGTCATGGTTTGTTTACTATCTTTTTTGGTCTCTTAAACAATAAATAAAAAGCTAAAAGGGTGGTGGTGTGGGGATAGCAAGGCAAGCTAATGTTAGCATCCTTCCAGGAATGTCGTCAGATCAGAAGTAGGACCGAAATCACACTCTGTAGAGAGCGTGAGTTTGTGGGCTTTTCTTATTTGTGCAAAGAATAAACATGAAAAACTAAACAAAAAACAAGCCTTTTTTTAAACTCTGGATTTTCTGGTTTTAAAATAAAGATCAACACATATGATTCAATATAATAAGTCACATTTCTGGGTGATGACTCCAATTGTTAAAATAGCATATAAGGGCCAATTACTCTACCAGCTCTCACCTCACAATCCTTCCAGAGCTCAGGGTCTGTTTCTCCGCTGCTCTGGATCTCCTGCACCAAGGCCCTCAGGGTCTCCAGGGAACTGGGGTTAATGAATGGTAGAGTCTTCCCATGTTCAAATGCTTGGCTGCTGCTCAGACACAGATTCCTACAATAAAAATGAACTCAATGATTTGCAGGTTATGACTAAATCATATATAAGCAATTTAGTTGTTTGTTTGTTTTTTCAATTAAACATCATGGCTGGTTAAAATGTATCCAAAGTGTTACAAAAAAAAAAATAATAATAAAAATAAACACAAAAGGAAAGTTTAAAATAAAAAAAAATTATAACTACAGGCCAGAATTGATGTCTGCTTTTCAAGACTTTCCCTTTGAAAAACTGCTAAACCAACACCAGCGGTTATCTTTATGAGGAAACTGCAGAAACAAGAAAATAGCAAGTTTAATATATGATATAATTAAAAAATATAAAAGCTAATTAATTATAATTGAACTTTATTGATCTCACATTGGAGAAATTTACCTGTGCATTTAACCCATCCCCCTGGAGAGTAGTGGGCTGCCACTGTGGGGCGCCAAGGGAGCAATCAGGGGTTAAAGGTCTTGCTAAGAGACCCAGAGTGGCATTGGGTTTGAAACTCACAACCTCAGGATTCCAATCTCTATGCCCTAACCACTAGACCACCACTCTCCAAATGGTATAATTATTTTTTTCTCAGCTGCTCCTGTTTCCTCTTATGATTTAAAGGAATAGTACACCCAAAACATGATTAGCCTTCATTTTCTACTCACCCCCATGCTGAACAACACTCTGGAGTACTTTTTTGATATCTCAAATGCATCTGGAGATCTGGGAGGCTTCTTGCTGTCTGCTGACATTCAAATAATGGAGGTCTATGGCGCCCGAGGCAGAAAGGTCCATAAAAGTCCACAAAAAACGTGTCAATATTCCTCCATACTGCTCGTCCAATGTATTCCAAGTGTCCTGAGTGGGTAGCATCCAGAATTTACTCGAAACGAAGTTATTCAGAATGTTTTTAGAGCATAAACAGTAGTGTATAGGATTTCCTGAAAGCTCGCACATGCGCGTTCACGACGCTACGGAAGCCGGCAGACCAAACCAGCGCATTCAGCTCGGCAAAGAACTCATGCTCTTCCTCAACACTGAAGTCCTCAGACATTTTTCTTTCGTTGTTTCTTTCTTTGCACAGGTAAACAGCACATTTCTTCTTCTACGCTTGCATTATTGGCAGAGCAGACGCTGAATGCGCACTTTCATCTGGTTTGGTCTGCCGGCTTCCGTAGCGTCGTGAACGCGCCGGTGCGCGCTTTCAGGAAATCCTATACACTACTGTTTATGCTCTAAAAACATTCTAAATGACTTCGTTTCGAGTAAATTATGGATGCTACCCACTCAGGAAACTTGGAATACATTGGACAAGCAGTATGGAGGAATATTGACACGTTTTTTGTGGACTTTTATGGACCTTTCTGTCTCGGGCACCATAGACCTCCATTATTTGAATGTCAGCAGACAGCAAGAAGCCTCCCAGATCTCCAGATGCATTTGAGATATCAAAAAAGTACTCCAGAGTGTTGTTCAGCATGGGGGTGAGTAGAAAATGAAGGCTAATCATGTTTTGGGTGTACTATTCCTTTAAAATGTGAATTTAAAATCAGTATTTATCAACAAATCCTTCCATCTTATTTGGTTTTCACTGATGACAACTTGGTTACTCTGGATTTTATAGATGAAAATGAACTGAATACATTAATATGTTGTCTTTTTTTTTTTCAAATAATCAGTTATGTCATATGTTTGTATCACACAAAATACATACACTGAGGTTTGCACTTGTATTGTGGCAGAATGTGGAAAAGTTCACACAGTTTATATAGCTTTTTCAAAGCTGCTGTTTTAGCATTACAAATCAATTTCACAGTTTAAACCGAAGTTTGGCCAGAAGGTTGTTGCAACACAACTTTCATTTCCTCCTTCACTCTCTTTTTTTTTTTTTTTTCCCAATGATACTAGAAGAAAAGTGCCTGAGGAAACACAACTAGAACTGCAAGGTGATTGAACGTCAACCATGTTTACGTCTTAAAGGCGTAGGGAAGCGGCTGTTCCAACCGTTGCATTTCCGAATTCTCCCGAATGGTGCCTGAATTTACACGAGTGAATAAAGTGAATGTGATTGGTCGTTTATCAAGGGGGCGGGATTGTTGTGGCAAAAGGTTCGCAAGCAGGTTTGATTGTGGCTAGTGTCTCGGAAGCATCTTGCTAACCAGTTAACAACTTAGTGCTAGTAGGTTCCCAATGGGAAAATTCTATTGGGACCAAGTAGCACTAAATTGTTGACTTAGAAACGACACTGTCAAGGAACGCTATGGACAGAGGAAACATGCAAGAGGAGGAGAGTTTAGTGTCGGAGGTCGTGGATGAGTCTCCTCCACCATACATTTTTTATTTAGAGGAGGAAAGCGTGGATGAAGATGTTGTGGAAGAGGACGCCAGGGCGGCAGAAGCTTGGTTTGGTGTAGAAGGCTTCCAGCCGTACATGTTTGAGCCCTTGCCTCGCAATGCTGCCAGTTCTGTTAGCTCTACGCCTGCTGAGGACACAGACGTCCATCCATGAACACTGGGACGGAACTCAATCGGAAAGGAATGATTCTTATTTCTTATGTCTACCATTGCGTACATTAGCTGTGACATATGAATCAAGATGCTATGACTGAAAAAATTTGATTGACAGATGACCGTTGATATGTGATTGGCCGATTTTAGCCTGGTTCAGGCTGACGTATAACTAACTGGCCTGCAGAAGATAAGATTTTAATACAGGATTTTGTTGTTAAAATGCAAGTACTTTGTTTGGGACAATATGTCTGATAAAGAGTACATTTATATGCATGTTTAAGCCAGAATGATTTGATATTTAAATATGACCTCCCTACTACTTTAAATTTCACCTTTTGCATATAAGTTCAGTAATATAACCTTTTTTTATAGCTATCATATCTCGATCTTTCATGCACAGCAGAGTCTGCACCTGATCCTGTTGCATGCTGGTGTAATGTCCACATACCTGCTTTCCACGGCGCCTCCGGTTGTTTTGGAGCTGGTGTTTCTCTCCTCCAAGACGGCCAGGCCCGAGGCTGATGTCCCCTCAGAGGACACCAGGGATGTCTCGCTCTCCTTTCCTCCATCAGCACTGGCATGGCAGTGGCTCAAAGCCCCTGAGCTGGACACATCCTCGGAGACACTGTCATCTGTGGACATGTTTATAAGCCCATGTGGAGGGGGTCTTTCTGACAGCTGGATGTCAGACAAGGAGAAAGCAGGGTTGAGTTGGGAGTGAACATCTGGATGGGTTGCACAGCTGTTAGAGAAGGAAAACTGCACACTCTAAAAGACTCGATGTTTACAAATGTCCAGCAAACATAAACAACAGAGCTTTCACGTTTGGCTGTCAGACTGACGCTTTAGCATCACAGGAAGCGCTGCGTTTCTGCACCAGCGGCTACGTTTCCTTAAGTATCACAGCTCATCTAAACAGAACACCTTTAATTAATGCATTTACAATTAAAATAAGCATTGCTAATAAATGCGGAAGAGACAGACATATGAGCAACACCAGCTTCCGGAGCTAGTCTATTAAAAAATAAGCAATAATTAAAGTTTCCTGTTATTAATCATTAAGGATTAGTTATCCAGCTGGAGCACAACTACCACAGCAACTAACGAGGCGCTCTGTTGGTTAGCCAGCTAGCTTAGTTTAGCTAAGTTGGTTTATTACAGGTTAGTAAGCACAGCTCATAAGCAGGACAGCGCGTGCGTTAACAGTAGCGTCTGACGGCGAATGACTTTCTAACAGCAGACTCTCCGGTAAGGACGAGCAACACACGGTGAGAGCTAACCTACCGGTTGACTTCTAGTGATATTTCATCCATATTTATGTGTCCAGTCGGTCTAGCTAGCTGTGTGCTGGTTGGCTGCTGCACTGCAGTGTTCGTTGTCCGCTGAACGCTCACAGCTCGCAACGCCATTGGTTAGAATACGATCTGAAATGCAGGCGTGTGATTGGTTCATATTTTAATTCTTTAATTCTATTGGCTGGTCGGGAGAAGCCGAATGCGGTTATGTTTTACTAAAGTGACAGAAGATAATCTAAATGAGAATATGCTTAAAAAGACTAACACATGGAAGAGGATTGGGGACACTGAAAAAAAAAAAGTTGACTGAATTTCAAATTTTATCTTAGTTTAATATGGGAAAAAAGTCAGAATTCTGACTTTAATCTTATAATTTTGACTTTGATCTCAGCATTCTGACTTTAATCTCAGAATTCTAACTTTAATATTAGAATTCTGACTTTAATCTCAGCATTCTGACCTAACATCAGCATTCTGACTTTAATCTCAGAATTCTAACTTTAATATTAGAATTTTGACTTTAATCTCAGAATTCTAACTTTAATATTAGAATTTTGACTTTAATCTCAGAATTCTAACTTTAATATTAGAATTCTGACTTTAATCTCAGCATTCTGACTTTAACATCAGCATTCTGACTTTAATCTCAGAATTCTAACTTTAATATTAGAATTTTGACTTTAATCTCAGAATTCTAACTTTAATATTAGAATTCTGACTTTTTCTCAGAATTCTGACTTTAATCTCAGAATTCTAACTTTAATATTAGAATTCTGACTTTTTCCTCAGAATTCTGACTTTAATTTCAGCATTCTGACTTTAATCTCAGCATTCTGACTTTAATCTCAGAATTCTGACTTTTTTCTCAGAATTCTGACTTTAATCTCAGCATTCTGACTTTAATCTCAGCATTCTGACTTTAATCTCAGAATTCTGACTTTAATCTCAGCATTCTGACTTTAATCTCAGAATTCTAACTTTAATCTCAGAATTCTGACTTTTTTCTCAGAATTCTGACTTTAATCCCAGAATTCTGACTTTTTCTTAGACTTCTGACTTTAATCTCAGCATTCTGACTTTAATCTCAACATTCTGACTTTAATCCCAGAATTCTGACTTTTTCTTAGACTTCTGACTTTAATCTCAGCATTCTGACTTTAATCTCAACATTCTGACTTTAATCCCAGAATTCTGACTTTAATCTCAGAATTCTAACTTTAATCTCAGAATTCTGACTTTTTTCTCAGAATTCTGACTTTAATCCCAGAATTCTGACTTTTTCTTAGACTTCTGACTTTAACCTCAGCATTCTGACTTTAATCTCAACATTCTGACTTTAATCCCAGAATTCTGACTTTTTCTTAGACTTCTGACTTTAACCTCAGCATTCTGACTTTAATCTCAACATTCTGACTTTAATCCCAGAATTCTGACTTTAATATTAGAATTCTGACTTTTTCCTCAGAATTCTGACTTTAATTTCAGCATTCTGACTTTAATCTCAGCATTCTGACTTTAATCTCAGAATTCTGACTTTTTTCTCAGAATTCTGACTTTAATCTCAGCATTCTGACTTTAATCTCAGCATTCTGACTTTAATCTCAGAATTCTGACTTTAATCTCAGCATTCTGACTTTAATCTCAGAATTCTAACTTTAATCTCAGAATTCTGACTTTTTTCTCAGAATTCTGACTTTAATCCCAGAATTCTGACCTTTTCTTAGACTTCTGACTTTAATCTCAGCATTCTGACTTTAATCTCAACATTCTGACTTTAATCCCAGAATTCTGACTTTAATCTCAGAATTCTAACTTTAATCTCAGAATTCTGACTTTTTTCTCAGAATTCTGACTTTAATCCCAGAATTCTGACTTTTTCTTAGACTTCTGACTTTAATCTCAGCATTCTGACTTTAATCTCAACATTCTGACTTTAATCCCAGAATTCTGACTTTAATCTCAGAATTCTAACTTTAATCTCAGAATTCTGACTTTTTTCTCAGAATTCTGACTTTAATCCCAGAATTCTGACTTTTTCTTAGACTTCTGACTTTAACCTCAGCATTCTGACTTTAATCTCAACATTCTGATTTTAATCCCAGAATTCTGACCTTTTCTTAGACTTCTGACTTTAACCTCAGCATTCTGACTTTAATCTCAACATTCTGATTTTAATCCCAGAATTCTGACTTTTTCTTAGACTTCTGACTTTAACCTCAGCATTCTGACTTTAATCTCAACATTCTGATTTTAATCCCAGAATTCTGACTTTTTCTTAGACTTCTGACTTTAACCTCAGCATTCTGACTTTAATCTCAACATTCTGATTTTAATCCCAGAATTCTGAGTTTTTCTTAGACTTCTGACTTTAACCTCAGCATTCTGACTTTAATCTCAACATTCAGATTTTAATCCCAGAATTCTGACTTTTTCTTAGACTTCTGACTTTAACCTCAGCATTCTGACTTTAATCTCAACATTCTGATTTTAATCCCAGAATTCTGAGTTTTTCTTAGACTTCTGACTTTAACCTCAGCATTCTGACTTTAATCTCAACATTCTGACTTTAATCCCAGAATTCTGACTTTTTCTTAGACTTCTGACTTTAATCTCAGCATTCTGACTTTAATCTCAACATTCTGACTTTAATCCCAGAATTCTGACTTTTTTTAGACTTCTAACTTTAATATCAGCATTCTGACTTTAATCTCAGAATTCTAACTTTAATCTCAGAATTCTAACTTTTTTCTCAGAATTCTGACTTTAATCCCAGAATTCTGACTTTTTTTTTAGAATTCTGACTTTAATATCAGCATTCTGACTTTAATCCCAGAATTCTGACTTTTTCTTAGACTTCTGACTTTAATCTCAGAATTCTGACCTTAATCCCAGAATTCTGAATTGTGAAAAAAGACAGAATTCTGAGATTAAAGTCAGAATTCTAAGATTAAAGTCAAACTTCTGACTTTAATCTTAAAGTTAGAATTCTGACTTTTTCTTGCAGTTCTGACTCCATACAGGAGAGTCACTCCAAAAGAAAACATTCTTTTCCATTAAATATTCAAATGATAGAATTTAAAATCTAATTTGAAAATCAAAATTTTCACATAGAATTGCACTCTATTTTATATTTTCTTTTGAAGCTTGAACTTTCAAATTTCTTTTGCAATCCTTTTTTCTTCATTTATTATTTAACAATTTAGTCACAGCCTATCAACAGTTCTGTTACAACCTATTAATGGTGTAATAACAGCTTATAAACATCTACTGACAAATTTGTAACTGTTTGGTAACAGCTTATTAACCAGGGTCACACAAAAGCTTAATTAGAAAAAAGAAAAGAAATAAAAGGGAGAAAAAATTAAAAAGGATTTGAAAATGTGAGGTGAAGAACAAATTACAATAGAAAAATAATGCACCCTTTTAATGTGTGATATATATAAACTTCTTTTAAATCTATTACACCATGATCTAGGATTTAGACATGTATTCAATTTTCTATAGATTTAACAAATAGATAGATATAATTATATATAGATTTAACTTTTACATTTAGTATTTGTCACTAAGTATGAAATAAAAAGCCCCAAATTTGAAGAAATTGTGGTTTAAAAGCTTTATTCTGTGTGTTTGGATTGAGTACATATCTAGGAGAAACATCACAGGCAGAAATTAATGTGATCTGCAAGTTATTAAATGTGTAGAAGGCCATTATGGCGCTACTTAGTTTATACCCTATACTTAAAAGCAGCTTAAAAATCCTCCAACACACATATTTTTAGTAACTTATGAAAATATTAATATCTGATCATCCTTATTAGAGCTAATATTATTTTAGAAAAGTCCAAACATCTAATCAGGCTCTAATCGCACTGATATTTTTAGATCAATTTCTCTCAAACCTCAACAAGTTCTTCCAGAAAAGGATGCTTGATTTCAAACATTTCCTTGTTTAGATCTCAGCTAAAAAGTAGATTATACTCTTGTTGTCATAATTATACTCAGGGTCACGTCTTCCATGCCAGGGTATACAGAAATGTAAGCAGGAACCTACTCTGGATTGCCTCCAAAACTGCTTTGTAAAACGCTACCCTGATGTTCAAAGGTGGTAGAGGTACCGCCTTTTAGCGAATTTTAGTTTAAACAGCTAAAAAAGTTGATTTTACAAGGTTATTTATACATATATATGGGGAATGAATACTTAAATGAGATGCTATTTCAAAATCCAAACACATTGAACCACAATGTACACTGTATTGAAAATACAATTTATTACACAGAGTAATAAATACATACAAAGAAGTAATAGCACTTTCCTTTTTTTTTTTTTAATACCAAAACCAATTTCATCACAGATGAACCGATGCGTTTGACATATGTCCACCACTCAGTCTTTTATTGTAAGGGCCTGAAACCCCGACCAAATACTATAAAAAAAAAATAAAACAAAAGGAAAAAAAAAAAGAATCTACCTACTTCTGTACAGGCCATGCAGTGTCTACAATAACCCATGGGTCCGTTCGCATGCAAAAATGAACGTATACCAATGTATTTATGTAAAAAGGTAAAACTAAGATCCCAACAGTGGAGCATAAAAAAAAAAAAAAAAAAAAAAAAAAATCTTGATTCCCAAAACACCCACACTTGATTGAAGTAATCCTCCAGAACTCGTATGAGTTATGAACTGCATTACTGTTACTTGTTCGCCTTCCATCCTTGGTTCATTTACCTCCTCATGAAGATGTAAATGCCATGCATGTTTCCCCCCCAAAGCCCCAGAGAAATGTAGTTCTTCTTGCGAGGAGGAGTTCTGGTTTTTGGCTAGGATCTTGCGTTTCTCTCCGTCTCAGCCAAGCATTCACGCACCAGTCCTCTGGCGTGAATTATTCCTGTTCAGCAAAGAAGTACACATTCAGATGAGCAAACTGCTGTTGACATTATCACACCAAAAGGTAGATCTGGTACGGAGAACCAGAAGAGTCACGGAAATAGAAAAACTGCAGATTCATAATTAAAGGGTGCACTTAGAAATCCAATTTAAAAAAGTGTTAAAATTGAACATTAGAAGAATATTTTTATCGAGGAATCGTAAAATTCATTAATCGTTACTGAATACAAAAATTTGGAAATGTATTTTTGAATCATTGCTAAATGGAGATTTAAAAACACATTTCACAATCCTAATTATTAACACTTTTGCCTATCAAGCTTTTTCCACTTTCACTTTGTTTTTCCATCAGGTGTTTTCCAATTCTTTTGTAACTTAATTGTTTCCATTTAGCTTAGCAACCCTTGGTAATGAGGTGTTATGAACCTGTAGATCAGCCGTACCTAACACTGATGATTAACCGTAGCTAACACTGTTCATTAGCCGCAGCTAACACTGTTCATTAGCCGCAGCTAACTCTGATGATAAGCCGCAGCTAACGCTGATGATTAGCCGTAGCTAACGCTGTTCATTAGCCATAGCTAACGCTGTTCATTAGCCGCAGCTAACGCTGATGATTAGCCCAGCTAACGCTGATGATTAGCCGCAGCTAACGCTGATGATTAGCCGTACCTAATGCTAATGATTAGTCGTAGCTAACACTGTTCATTAGTCGTAGCCAACACTGATGATTAGCCGTAGCTAACACTGTTCATTAGCCGTAGCTAACACTGTTCATTAGCCGTAGCTAACACTGTTCATTAGCTGTACCTAACGCTGATGATTAGCCGCAGCTAACGCTGATGATTAGCCACAGCTAACGCTGATGATTAGCCACAGCTAACGCTGATGATTAGCCGTACCTAATGCTAATGATTAGTCGTAGCTAACACTGTTCATTAGTCGTAGCCAACACTGATGATTAGCCGTAGCTAACACTGTTCATTAGCCGTAGCTAACGCTGTTCATTAGCTGTACCTAACGCTGATGATTAGCCGCAGCTAACGCTGATGATTAGCCACAGCTAACGCTGATGATTAGCCACAGCTAACGCTGATGATTAGCCACAGCTAACGCTGATGATTAGCCGTACCTAATGCTAATGATTAGCCGTACCTAATGCTAATGATTAGCCGTACCTAATGCTAATGATTAGCCGTACCTAATGCTAATGATTAGCCGTACCTAATGCTAATGATTAGCCGCAGCTAACACTGTTCAATAGCAGTAGCTAACACTGTTCAATAGCAGTAGCTAACACTGTTCAATAGCCGTAGCTAACACTGTTCAATAGCCGTAGCTAACACTGTTCAATAGCCGTAGCTAACACTGTTCAATAGCCGTAGCTAACACTGTTCATTAGCTGTACCTAACACTGATGATTAGCCGTAGCTAACACTGTTCAATAGCCGTAGCTAACACTGTTCAATAGCCGTAGCTAACGCTGTTCAATAGCCGTAGCTAACACTGTTCATTAGCTGTACCTAACACCGATGATTAGCCGTAGCTAACACTGCTGATTAGCCATAGCTAACACTGCTCATCAGCTGTACCTAACACTGATGATTAGCCATAGCTAACACTGATGATTAGCCGTACCTAACACTGATGATTAGCCATAGCTAACACTGTTCATTAGCCGTACCTAACACTGATGATTAGCCGTAGCTAACACTGTTCATTAGCCGTAGCTAACACTGTTGATTAGCCGTAGCTAACACTGTTGATTAGCCGTAGCTAGCACTATTCTTAAACTTTAGTAGGATAATCTGAACTGTTAAAAGCTATTGTTGATTATGTGAACTACTAAGTGGGGGGGGATAAAGTAAAACAGGAAAAGGAAAAAATAATTCACTTTTTAAATAATTGATCAGTAAAGGTATTTATAATCAGATTATTAATTTTATTTTTTTTTATCTCCATTTATGGGTGGAATTTCATAATACATAATCAAATCACAGCATTTAATAATTAAATGATTAATACAATTTAAAATTCCTCTTTAATAACTTCATTGAAAATGCACAATTATGAAACAGTTCAAATAGTTCAAATAGCATTTCTACACAAAGGATTCTAATGTACAATGTATTTCTTTTTCATGGACTCAGCTGGTCCTCCATAATATTGATACAGAAGTACTGCTGCAAAGACAGAAAAAGGTTCCTTTAAATGCTGCTGTCCACCTCACCTCTTTTCAGTCTCTCCATTGCACTCTTGCTCCCGGCATACGTGGGCCGGATTTCCTTCCCCAGCTCTTCGATGATGGCCAGCAGCTCGGCATATTTGTTCTGAGGCACTTGGCTGCCGGTGGAGCCCTGCATGAAAGCAAATAAAGCAAGAATCATTTTAAACCGATCTCTTTAACTTAAAGTCCGATCCTTTCTCTCTGTATGAAAAATATAGAGATATGATTTATTACTTTTGGCTTTTAACAGTAAAAAACAACTAACTAATGTCCTAAGAGTCCAGAAAAATTCAAATCAACTAAAGATGTTGTTTATGGTTGTGTAGTGTTTGTAAATGTCTTCTTTTTTTCTTTGCATTGATTGTGCAACGTCAAAAAGAAAAAAACTCAGTTATTAGAGAGTGATGACATCACAGTCGCCATGCGACGTGATTTAGAGAAGAGCCACATCAAACCCAATGGACCGGCCCAACTATTTCCACCCACGCTTTGTTAAAAATCATTGGTGTTCAGATAACCATCAATAAAAACGTAAACGTACATGTCTGAATTTGTAAAGTACCTCAATAAATGTGAAATATTTCTTAGTTGTTTTGATCAAACTATGCCTGGTCTCAGTGACCACTAATGAGAAATTAAAGACAGACATTTATCAGAAATTATTACTCCTGGCCCCCCTTTAGCTTTCATTGTAGCAGGTATTGTGGGGAGTCTAGTGGTTGGGGCATAGAGTTCGAGTGCAGTTTTAACTCCACACTGTTCCCCCAAGATGGCAGCCCACTGCTCCCCAATAGGATGGATTAAATGCAGAGGTAAATTACTCCAATTTGAGATCAATAAAGTTAAATTATTATTAATGTATTATCATTTTATAAGATAGACAACCCACCATGGAACTTATGGGGTTAGGGAGTAATGAATGAAATTTATGAGGTTTACTAAATAAATCAAGTTTATTGAGCAGGTTACAGAAAACTAGGTTACCTGTGAAAATCCCAGAGATGGAGGTCCATAGTCGCTCAGAATGGGCCTGTAGGACTGCAGTGTAGCCAGGTTAGCTGCTGACGGGGAAGGAAGGTTTCCGGCTGTGGGTAAAAACGTCAGAATTTATCATTGCAACAAACTGAAACATGTATGAGCTGTTACATTATTCAATATTAATTTATAGTATTGTTTAAACACTGCTCAGTGAAGCAGTGGAAAGCACTGCTGACTTGCAGCAAGAAGGTTTAATTCCCTGCTTGGGACCTTTCTACATTCCCGTGCATGTGTGGGTTCTCTCCGGGTACTCCGGCTTCCTCCCAGAGTCCAAAAATATGACTGTTAGGTTAATTGCCTTCTCCTAAGTTCGGAGTGTGGGGCCAAAAAATGGCATCAGAGCAACACTACTGGTGCAGCGGCACCCCTCGTGACCCCCGCAGGGATGAAGCGTGACAGACAATGGATGGATGGATACTGTTTAGGTACAAGCAGTGGAAGGAATAAATTAAACGTCTTATAATGCAACAGGAAATTAAAAGGAAATTTTAAAATACAGGATTGTCATTTTTATTAGCATTTAGCTAGTAAGTATATAAAAAAAAGTGTGCCTGTGAAGGATGAACCCAATAAGATTTTTTTTTGTCTTAAAATAAAATTTTAAAATGCATTATTGCAGGGCTGTCAACTGTCACCCACTGGGAGTGAGACTCACCTATCTCAGTGTCTTCACACACTCGAACCCCATATTCCTAATTTCTCACACTAAAAAATAACATTAAAACTCAACTCAGTTCTACTTATTTATGTATATAAATACCATGGTGGACATCAAATGATTTGTTTTCTCTTTACCTGGTCCTTGTTTTAGTCCATGTTTTGCTCACAAATTAAATAATTATTGCCGAGTCTAGTTTAATAATCTCTGGCATTTAAGAGTAATTAAACCAACACAAATATTTGAATTCTTAAAGCTTCGGGGTTTGCCTCTCAAACCAATAGAAGCTCTACAAAAAGAAAAAGAACCATTCAATTTTATTTTTCAAAAGACCAGCCATCAAAGAAAAGACCAACCACATCTAGAGAGGATGTGCAGAAAAGCTCAATTATCCTGGAAACATAGAGGAGGAACCACAGGAATGTTCTCATTTTATTATTTCTTATCTTATTAACGTATCCTTATTTTGGTCCATTGAATATTTTAACTTAATTTCCATCACATTTTCCAAATGAAACATCCAGAGAAGTGCTGTCTCCTGTCATGGTAACTTTTTATAAAATCTGAATTGTTTAGCTGTTTTATCAATTGTAAGAAAAACGAATAACATAATGAAGCTTTTTAATCATTAGCCTATTAGCAAATATTCATACACACTTTAGTTTGCATGGGATTCGATTGCTCTAGTTCCTGCTTCACTGCCAGTTATCCAGTAATAGCTTATTAGTTCCCCATCGTTTAATTCACCTGAACTGCAGAGAAGAATTAAGAAGCAAAGTTGTGAAATTCTTAGTTTAAAGTATATTTAAGATGCAAGTATTTTAGTAGGGTCCATTCTGCTTTACTTCAATTCTCTAAAAGTCAACAGAATACAGAAAATAACATATATTTTAATAGGAAAATGTTCCACGTAATTACAGAATACTTATTGATACTCGCTTACATTTACTGTTCTATAAACATCCAACACTTTCCTGTTGGATGTTTCCCTTCAAACTAGGGATGCACGATATTGGGATTTTGGCCGATATCCGATATTTTAAAACTCATGTAGCTGATAACCGATATCGATACCGATGTTAAAGCTGGACAAAAATAAGTAGTCAGTGAAAATAGCAGTTTTGTTATCCATTTCTGACACTTTGAGAAATAATATACGCAAATATATTTTCATATGCTGATATCAAATTGATTTTTAAAAACGCGGTATCGATCTATTTTACTTTCAAAATCTCGTGAAATTTCATCGTTCTGTTACAAACTCTCGTGATATTTTGCAAATTCTTGTGAGATTTTGTTAGTAAAATAGATCGATACCGCGTCAATATATCAACACATCAAAATCTGGCTAAATTTTGTGAATTTTCGGGGGATTTCGCAGCATAACGATGACATATAGCAATATTTCATTAGTAAAAGAGATTGATATGGTGTTTTTAAATGGCAATATATCAGCATATGAAGATATTGTGATATTTTAATGTATCAATATTTTTTCCCTCGTCTTTAGAAGTTTTTAAGTCTGTAAAAAAGAAGTTTTTGAGGAAGAAGAAGAAGTAGTATTTTTTTTTTTTAGACTTTAGAAACTCAGAAGCTGATCAAATATCGGGTTAAATATCAGTGGGGTGGCCGATGTCCGATATTCAGTTTTAAGGCCGATACTGATAGGGGGCCGATTATATCGTGCATCCCTACTTCAAACTATTTCAAAATCTCATTCCAAGGTTTGGTGAAAAGTTGGCAGCCCTGTGATTAACTATATAAAAAGTGTGCTTGTGAAGGATGAGCCGAATAAGATTTTTTTTTTGTCTTAAGATTAAAATTTTAAAATACCTGATCGTAATTTTATTAGCATTAATCTAGTAACTTTATAAAGAAGAGAGCTTGTGAAAGCTGAGCTGAATAAGATTATTTAGTTTTTTTGTCTTAAAATTTTAATTTTAAAATACCTGATTGTGATTTTTTTTAGCTTTTATCTAGTAACTATATAAAGTGTGCTTGTGAAGCTGAGCCTAATAAGATTATTTTTTTGTCTTAAAATCAAATTTTTAAATACCTGATTGTTATTTTATAAGCATTTATCTAGTAACTTTATAAAGATTTGTGCTTGTGAAGCTGAGCCTAATAAGATTATTTATTTCTTTGTCTTAAAATTTAATTTTAAAATACCTGATTGTTTTTTTATAAGCATTTATCTAGTAACTTTATAAAGAAGTGCGCTTGTGAAGCTGAGCCTAATAAGATTATTTATTTCTTTGTCTTAAAATTTAATTTTAAATTACCTGATTATCATTTTTATAAGCATTTATCTAGTAACTTTATAAAGAAGTGCGCTTGTGAAGCTGAGCCTAATAAGATTATTTATTTCTTTTTCTTAAAATTTAATTTTAAATTACCTGATTATCATTTTTATAAGCATTTATCTAGTAACTTTATAAAGAAGTGTACTTGTGAAGGCTGAGCCCTCCACCCTGCTGCTTTGTCTGGCTGCAATACTCCCTCTCCACCACTAGATGTCCTCGAAGGGGCGGTTAATTTCTCCGAGGCAGATCAATCGGCAGCTCCGACCGAGGAGCATCATGGAGGAAACGGAACAAGGCTGGCTAAAGAAGACATAAGTGATACATTTTTGTCACCGTGGAACCGCCACCCCACGGCGGGACCGCGGCCCCGGAGCGCCGAGAACCACATTTTCGGAACCCCCGACGCTTCGCCTCGCATCCAGACCGCGTTTTTCCGCCGCCTCGGCTCACGGATGGCGCTCTTTTTACATTAGTAATAATGGCGGATATGAATTAGCCTAGCTCCCAGGATCTGACCCTATATATATAACTGGACAAAAACTACAGACACGCTCTTTCTCCAGGTATTCTCCGAGACCCCAAATTTAACACTCGATTTAACAGGCGGATACTTGGATTTTCTCCCTCGTTTTCTCCTTACCCTGGTTCCCAGAAGTTCCCGGAATGTGCTGATGGACATTGGGTTTGTAAGACATTCCCAAAGACATTGTAAATTAAAGAAATAAAAATGACCCGAAATTCAGTGAAGCGTCTGTCTCTCACTTTTTGTTTACAACAGCGGCACCGGCAAATATGGCCGTCACTTTGTATTGACACCCACAGAGCTTTCCTCCAATGCGGCTTTATCAAGAAAACGACTTAAAAACGGGATTTCCACCATGAAGCAGAGAAATTCACCCCCTCCTCCCCCCATTTAAACACATTTATCACTAAGTTCACTCCTGCTCACACTTTGAAGACTTTAATCACAATTAACCCCTGACGTGATTACACCTTAAATTTCACTTTTTTCCCCCAACATTATAAAAATACTCTTAATTTGATTTTTAAATATCTAATCTTAGTTTAAACTTTTTTTTAAATTCTATCAGGAAATTAATTAAACTTTAAAAGGAAAGCAGATAGATACCAGATTTTGATTGTGGAGGAGTATCCATGGTGGCCCCTCTCTCTCTCTCCCTCTGAAATAATGGGACTTCTCTCCAATGCCTTTTATATCCCAGGGGTCCCTCAGGGGCCACATGGTCCCAATGTTTGACCCTGCCAGGCCCCTACAGGGCAGCAGGCATTTTAATCATTTAAATAAACTCATTTACTGCAGAAGCTTGGAATCAGGATGGAAATTACATTTCCTGCTATTTTATTAATTAATCCAAATATTACACTGTTTTATACAGTTATGCTGTTTTAGTTTAAGTATAAGTGCACAAAAATGCATTTATAAAGAAATGCATTTATTAAATGTACAGAAAATGTATTTATAAAGAAAAAAATATATAATTAGAATATTTTAATTTTTCTAATTTATGCAACAACCACAGATTTCAATGCATTTAGTGCAATAATTGAGAAGTTATGAGACAACAATGGGGAACCCTTTAATAGATAACCTTAAAATCAAATGTAACTAATGACCTTTAAGACGGGAACTTACTTACTGGCACACTTTCGTGTTATTTCATATTAAATAAAATGTAATTTTAGGGGGGTGGGGTGAATAGAATAACCTATTTCAGTTTTTTTTTTTTTTTTTAAGAAATGATAGCCATATTTAATTCTGTAGCAAAGTAAAACACAATGTAAAACTAAATGTTTTAAAAAGTGCCATTTTTGTTATTCTAAGGAGATGTCTTAAAGCAATTTACTGCAGTTGATGATTTTAATATAATTTAAAATGCATTTAAATGAACTAATTTACTGGAGAAGTTTGGAATCAGGATGGAAATTACATTTCCTGCTAATTTATTAGTTCATTAATCCAGATATTACATGTTTTATACATTTTTATACTGATTTATGACAAGGTTTTTATTTTATTAAGCATAAATGCACAAAAATGCATTTATAAAGAAATGCATTTATAAATGTACAGAAAATGTATTTATAAAGAAAAAAATATATAATTAGAATATTTTAATTTTTCTAATTTATGCAACAACCACAGATTTCAATGCATTTAGTGCAATAATTGAGAAGTTATGAGACAACGATGGGGAACCCTTTAATAGATAACCTTAAAATCAAATGTAACTAATGACCTTTAAGACAGGAACTTACTTACTGGCACACTTTTGTGTAATTTCATATTAAATCAAATGTAATTTAGGGGGGTGGGGTGAATAGAATAACCTATTTCAGGGTTTGTTTGTTTTTTAAATTAAAAATAAATGATAGCTATATTTAATTCTGTAGCAAAGTGAAACAAAGATAAATATGTTTTAAACGGGTATTTTTGTTATTCTAAGGAGATTTCTTAAAACAATTCATTACAGTTGATGATTTTTAATATAATTTAAAATACATTTAAATAAATTAATTTACTGGAGAAGTTTGGAATCAGGATGGAAATTACATTTCCTGCTAATTTATTAAGCCATTTATCCAGATATTACACCTTTTTGGACATTTTCTATACTGTTTTCTGACAATCTTTGTATTTTATTATATCATGGAAAAAACCCACAAAAATGCATTTATAAAGAAAAATATAAATAACAGGTTTCAATGCATTTATCTGGGATTTAATGCGACAAAGGAGTGCAATAATTGAGAAGTTATGAGACAACAATGGGAAACATTTAATAGATAACCTTAAAATCATATACAACTAATGATCTTTAAGACAGGAACTTACTGGCTTACTTTTTGTAATTTCATATTATAAACCAAATGTAATTTTAGGGGGTTGGTGTGAACAGAATAACCTATTTCAGGCTTTGTTTGTTTTTTAAATAAAATATTTCTTAAAATAATTCACTGCAGTTGACTTATGTTAAAGGTTTGGAGAGGTTGCAAAAAAAAAATAAATAAAAAATCTAATATGCACCAATTTGCACGTACAACACACAACAGATGTGTCCTTCAGTTATTGGGTTTGAACTGAGGAATTTAGGCCAATTCATGAAGATGCCAAAAGTAAGATTGTCAATTCATCTCAGTTTCTCCAGATGTTTGTTTTCCTTTTGTTATATTGCTTTATTTTTGCTGTAAGCTGCCTAGTAAATGTTTTTTTAATAGGGGGCAGAAACAGTAAGATTTAACTTTTTTCTTCCTTTTAACTCAAGGGAAATATGTTTTAATTTTTTGTGCATAATTTTTGCCATGGAGCAATAAATCTGACTGAAATTTGGGTCCAACGACAAGAGTTCAGGAACCACTGATCTCTACTGATTCATTGGATTGCTGATACTGGGTTGAAGTGAAGCCACCGGCTGCCATATTGGTACTCCCTTGTTACTCCTATTGTTTTTTTAAAATGGTTTTGAAAAGTTATAGTTATTTTTTATATTTGTATTTTTCATTGTAAAATGATTTTTTTTTTTACATCTTTCCAGGGACAACAGCTTAAAAATAGCCTTAAGGCTAATTCTGGTGCATTTGCAGGAATACTTTTTAATGTACAATGTCCCTGTCAAATCTAAAATAGAGATCAGTGAGTAGAAACCTAAACGGAGAATCGCTCTCACAGTAAAATCCCAGGAAAGACATGTAAAAATGAAAAAAACAAAACGGACACCGACTTTCAAAACACAATATAAAGGCTTTTGAAGAGCTTTGATAATTAGTCATTCCTAGAGCTTTATTTTACATGTGTTGGTCACGTGTATATATATTTATATATATATGAGCCAAATAGCGGCAGTCTTGCAAACAAACAAGATACAGAAGTATACCAAGCTTTATTGATCCATACACACGCAATGCAGAAGTTTTTGTAAGTTTGTCAGTAGTGCAACTCGTGCGATAAACAGGGGAAAAGAAAAAAAAGAAACGTTTCCACCTTAAAAAGGATCTAATTTCACCAACAGAATACTCAGCCTCTTATTTACATGACGCCCCAGAGGACAAAAGGTGAGGAGTCGACTTTTACAAGGTGCACATTCAAGTTTAAAACACGAGCGGTAACCTCAACAGAAAAAAACCAAAAAGGTGCAGCATGGAGTTTCCAGACTGTACAGATAATACAGAGCATTGGAGGTTTGATGGGGAGAGCACACAGGCCTGATGTTTAGAACCAGGGCAGACCTCCACACGCTCACAGGCCGTATTCTGTCCCGTTTAGTGCAGGTTGTGCAGAAGAGATTCGAATGACATACGAACAATGAGAGAAGCTTTAAATCCAGCTAAACGGGGAGGAAAATCAAAGCTCTGGTCGGGCGTTTTAGATGAACCCCTGAGCTGTTGGTTTGGAAAAAGCCTAAATTAGATGAAAGAAGTGAAGGCTGTTATAGAAGGACCAGGCTTTTCCAGTAAGCAATAGAAATGACATTTATTGAAAGTGTAGCGACAGATGCTAAGTAGTTTTTCCTTCAGAGTCTCAAACTGTAGAATCTATAAAATGAAGAACTATTTAACATGTAAAACCACCAAACACTGGAGTTTAAATAAATCACAAAACATCTATTTGTCATTATCAAACTTCTTATAGTGAGGAATGAAACTGAACCAAAATGAAACTTTCAGTAACTAAAGCTCTCCCTCTGCACTGTGGATAAAGCAGAGCTGTTTAAAATGCTTTTATCTTTATTAACAGAGGTTATGAATTCTAGATTTAAAGAAAATAAAGTTGAGACCCGTCTGCAAAACAGAAAAAAGAAAGAAATAATAAAAAAGCTGAACTAGTTGGTCTGTAAATTGTAGCTGATCCTGACGATAATGATGCTTTTTTGGTCTTTGACTGAGGGACTGTAGCAGGGATGAAAAACCCATCAGAAATCTCCCTCCTCCCTGTTAAATCTCCTGAATGAACGAGTCCTTTCACTCTCACAGATACTAGTGGTTTAGTTTCATTCATCTTAAGGTGGACCCGGGAGATCTACGCTCGCGTCGTTCCTGCCTCCTTAGCCTTAAACACATCAGAGGGCTCACTCTGAATATCAGAGTACGACAACAGCTGGGAATACGACGTGTTTTTAGTGCAGCCTGCTGCCAAACTTTGGGCCCTACGGGGGACGGTGGTGGAGGAGGAGCGGCTTTGCACCAACTCTACCGGAGCAGGATGCCTCCTCAGTGGACAGAGGACTTATTTGGGGATGGGGGGGACCAACACACTATGTGTTGATGATATGAGTAAGACTCTGAGGGTGGAGCAGCTGCCTCTTCTGCTGCTCCTGCACGGCCAGCTGCTGGCTCTGGTCTGATGTGGAGAGCTTGTTGATCAACGGCGACACGCAGTTAGCAGGAATGATCAACCCTGGGAGAGGAAATAAAACGATGGTGACGACGTCTGTGGAAAATTAACGCTTTAAAATAAATAAATGTGTGCAGCTTACCAACTATCCTCTGTTCATCTTCCGTTCGGAGGCGGACAATCTGCACCTTTACGTTGCTCCCGCTGACCGGAGAAAGCACTTCTTCCAGCTCGTTCCACACGCTGAGCACGGAGCCACACAGGACGTAGTAAGTCCTGCAGCGGAGCCCGACTTCACACAGCAGACCCACCGACGCCTTCTTACAGTTACCGCGCCTAAAAGAGCAACATCATCACTTTCTGAAAACTCGCCGCTTTGAGCCGCGGCTGGCAGGATGAGGATGGACGGTGAACGTACCAGTATGCATGAGAGCAGATTTTGGCAGACGACTGGTACTGGTCAGTCCAGTGCTGCTTGGCATCTTCTGACAGCACCTGAGAGAAGAAAGAAAAATAAAATATTCAATGCTTCCACATTTACAAACACAAACTTAACACTAGGACTCCCAGAATTCTGATCCTACTAGAACTCCCACTCGCCGTCAATTTGATGGCTGAATTTTTCCCCAATGGCACGCATGGGTAGCTATGATGTCATCGACTGAAATGGTTCTAGTGTGCGATATAGACTCATTGTGGATATATAGACCTTATATAAGGTCTTAAATATATATATTTTTTTTAAAGTCGAAAGGAAACAGCTGTTCCCACTGTTGCATTTCCGAATTCTTCCGAGTGGTGCACGACTTTACACGAGTGAATATCCAGTTAGCAACTTAGTGCTAGTAGGTTCCCAATAGGAAATTCCATTGGGACCAAGTAGCACTAAATTGGTGACTTAGAAACGACACTGTCAAGGAACGCTATGGACAGAGGCAACATGCAAGATGAGGAGAGTTTAGTGTCGGAGGCGTGGATGAGTCTCCTTCGTCATACATTTTTTATTTAGAGGAGGAAAGCAGGGATGAAGATGTTGTGGAAGAGGACGCCAGGGCGGCAGAAGCTTGGTTTGGTGTAGAAGGCTTACAGCCGTACATGTTTGAGCCCTTGCCTCGCAACGCTGCCAGTTCTGTTAGCTCTACGCCTGCTAAAGACACAGACGTCCATCCCTGTTAACACTGGGACGGAACTCAATGGGAAAGGAGAGGATTCTGATTTCAACCATTGCGTATATTAGCTCCGACATATGAATGACCGAAAAATGTGATTGACAGATGACCATTGATATATGATTGGCCGAATAAGGTGTGCAAGCTGACGTGTAATTAACTGCCCTGCATAAGGTAATGAAAAAAAAAACAAACAAAGATTTTAAGACAGGATGTTTTTAAAAATAGAAACTTTCTAACTTTAGGACAATATGGTCTGATAAATAGATTTATATACATGTTTAAGCCAGAATGATTTGACCATTAAATATGACTTCCATATGACTTTAAAGGCTGTATTGTATGCCATTATTATTCGTGGTCTAAATTTGTATTAATAACAACTCAATAAAATAAAAATGACTGTTTTACCACACAGGTTCAAAGTTTAAAATTACAATTTTATTTACAGAAATTGATTGATTGCCCCGCACGTTTCCAGCCGACCACCTTTTCACACTTGTGACAAACATTTGAGCATTTTTTTTTGTGTAGCGCTGAAGCACCTGGCGCCGTTTACTTTGCCTCGCAAAATCTGCTCTTCAGATTCTTCAGCGGCGGAGGGGCTGGTAACCTACGGAGGGCATGTGGTTTGCACGTCAAACTGTGTGTGATTATAGTAGACCGGGACTCTGGTTTGGCTTTTGGGCCGCTGAGTGTGCCGGCGGAGGTGTGGGCAGTGCTATCCAAACCTCGAACAAAAGTTTCACTATTGTCTGATGGGTCACTAATATATTTACTTTTTCCCATGGGAGGGTAATCATCCTTGGACTCGCTGTCAGAATCTGAGCCGCTTCCTACCCAGTCGTCCTCATCCGTCTCCCCCTCTGCGCCCGAATCACGATCATCAATATTTTGAAGCATTTCTAAATCCTGTTTCATGGTTAGATTTCTTCTGAAGGCCATTTCACAGCATCAGCCAAGGAGTTCAAGGTAGAATGTTGGTTGCTAGGCAACGGTACTAAATGTCAAAACACTGCAGCAAGAATTTACAATGCAACTAATCGAGCGGTCAAATTAAGATTGAGGTAAAATTAACCATATTTATTTTTTTAAGTTTTTTATTTTAAAAAACTATGTGAAAATGAAGGAAATATAGAAACAGGAAAAGTCAGTTAACATGATCATGACGACATATGATTAATGTAAATAAAGTTCTTTCCCTTTAAAATCTCAGAAGCGTCAAAATGTCGGCCTTGGGAGTTGAAGAAACGTACCTTCTTAAACTTCTTCTTAATGTCTGCGTACGTCTCCAGTTTGACCTGTCTGCCTGTGTTCGGCCGGTAAACCAGGAACAGCCTCTTCTTGGTGTTCACCTCTTTCACCAGGATGGCCGTTTTCCTGTTATTTCTCATCTGGAAGTCAAACATGCATAAAAAAAAGAAATTAGGAACTGTAGCAGACTCTTAGAGAGAAGCAACAATATGGTTTGTGGTGAAAATATTTAGATCAGCGATGTTCATCGTGAAGAATATCTTGATCACATTAAATGTCCTTTTTTCCTCGCCATACCAACATCCCTCTGTTTTTATAAACTCTCCGTCAGCCCCAATGCCTTAACAACTTATACTCATTTGGTAAACTGAGTTTTGCCAAAGGGCACAAAGGCTGGAATCTAACTCAACCAGTTGACTAATCCTTCCCATTGAGTCTAACCTTCTACAATAAAACTGAGGATGATTATATCAGCATCAACTAATAAAGATCAAGCTACACTGCTCAGTATTTTTACCTCAAGAAAATATTTAGTTAGACTTTAATTTTGTGTTTTTGTATTATATATATTTAACACCAACAGAAAAGAAATAAATAAATCAGCTTCACTTTATACTGCATATGCAGATTTATTATTCATGGAGAAATTGTTAAAATAAGCATAAACTTATTACTGTACTTTACAATGATATTTTGATTAATATTTGAAAATGTAATTATTAATCTAAAAAGAGATAAGTAAATGAATGCTTCTAAATAAAACATTTGGAATAAAGAAAAAAAAAAAATAGATAATTTGAAATCAAATTTCCAAAATGTAAAAAAAAAAAAAAACATAGCTGCAATTATTCATACCATGAACAAATAATTTTTAATGAAAAATGTTATGTATTTATTGTTTAAGAAACAATTCTAGTTTATTTTTTTCATTTTAGTAGGTTATTCTGTCATTAAACTGCATGTTTTAGAGGCTGTGCACCGTTATTCCATTACTAAATTGGTGGAGGATTATTTTAAGAACCCATTACTCATGTCAGCCCTAATCATTTCCTGTTGTTATTTATTTCTGATTAGACAAAAAACAGCATTAAAAAAAAAACAAAATAAACACATTTTCAATGACAAATCTGTATAATTTACTCACAGGTTGAGGACCATTAAAGCTGAAGTCTGTAAGTTTTTAAAAATCACTTTTTTGTCATATTGGCTAAAACTGTCCCTATGCCCAGACAGCAGTACATGTGATATGTAACCTGTGAAAAAAACTGCTTCAATTGGTACCGCCTACTGCCTGTATTTCACTCTGGAAAGTGTTAAGTTGTAAGTAGCAGACTGTGCATGTATGAGATGTAAGGAATGGGAGGCGGGGCTAGATCTGTGTTTCCTTCTTCAGTGTGTGGAGTGATGAGCGCGGGAGCGCATGTTGTAAACTGTTAATGGCGACCATTAAAGTGTGGATATTAACGTCAACAGTGTGATTATTGAACCATCATTGGTAGCAGAGGATGGCCGCTGCTGGAAATTACAAAGTTCCCCCACCGTTCGACGAGAAGACGTCTTACGAAAGTTGGAAAAATGAAATTGAAATCTGGAGACTTGTTACCGACTTGGACAAAAAGAAGCAGGCCCTGGCGGTTACCCTGTCGCTATCAGGAAGAGCGAGAGAAAGCGCGCTGGAAATCGCTGCGGAACATCTCAACGTTGATACAGGAATGAGTGTTCTTTTAGACAAGTTGGATTCAGTGTTTTTAAAAGAAGAAAAAGATCGACAGTACGAAGCTTACACGGAGTTTGACCAGATCGACAGACGCGGCGACACGTCCATGATGGATTACATTATCGAATTTGAACGACGGTACAACAAGTTACGTAAGTTCAAAATGGAACTACCGGATGCAGTGTTAGCATTCAAGCTATTAGACACCGCGGGGCTAAACGTTAAAGACAAACAGCTAGCTCTTACCGCCTGTTCCACTGTAACTTTTGACAACATGAAATCGGCTTTGAAAAGAATCTTCGGTGATAATGTCTATCCTCCACAAGAGGGCGACTCAGCCTTTTTCACCAAATACACAGGCAAGCGTGAACGGAGTTCAAACTCAGAGCAAAGCTCAAGAACAGCTGCAGGGACTAATCCACTCGACAAATACGGGAGAAGAACTAAATGTGCAATATGTCAGAGCACTTTTCACTGGGCAAAAGACTGCCCCAATAAAAGAGAACATGTGAAGCTAACAAATGTTGAGGGATCAAAAGACAACGTTGAGGAATGTAATATTACTCTGTTTTCAGACGAATCCACATCTGACACACAGATCTTCATGGTAGAAGCTTTGGGATCTGCTGTGATTGACACTGCCTGTACAAGAACTGTGTGTGGTGAAAAATGGCTTGCAGATTATGTAAGTGGATTGCCTCAGAGAGAATTAATGAAGATTAAAGATGAAAAAAGTGCAAGACCTTTCCGGTTTGGGGATGGAAAACTGGTGAAATCCACAAGAAAGGTGACTATTCCTGCAACAATAGGAAAAACTAAATGCAACATTGAGACAGAAGTAGTTCCAGCAGATATACCGATGCTTTTGAGCAAAACATCACTGAAGAGAGCGAGTGCTGTTTTAGACATTGCTCAAGACAAAGCAATGATGTTTGACCAACCTGTAAAACTTGAACTGACATCTTCTGGACATTATTGTGTAAATTTAAGAAAGGAAAGGATCAATAATGAAAGCCAGTTTAAACAAAGTGAGACACCAAATGATGAAGATGAAATTCTCATTGTGACAGAAAACATGACAACAAAAGAAAAAAAAACAGTACTGCTAAAGCTACATAAACAATTTGGACATGCCTCAGTTGACAGACTACAAAAGCTCTTATCTTGCTCAGGCAACACCGATGATGAAAGCATTACAATCCTGAAGGAAATTGTAAAAAACTGGGAAATATGCATCCGGTACAGTAGAGCAAAACCTAAACCTGCAGTGGGTTTACCCATGGCTTCAACGTATAATGAAACTGTAGCGATGGACTTACATGAGCTTGAGCCAGGTTTGTGGTATCTACATGCCATCGACCATTTTACAAGATTCAGTGCAGGGAGCATCATCACCACAAAAAAACCCAAAGAGATAGTGAAGCACTTTATTCACTGCTGGATAAGCGTTCATGGCCCACCACGCAGATTATTCACTGACAATGGAGGTGAATTTAACAACGAAGAAATAAGAGACATGGCTGAACATTTTAACATTGAGGTTAAAGCCACTGCTGGATACAGTCCATGGAGCAACGGCCTACTGGAAAGACACAATCAGATTCTCACTGAAATGCTACTCAAGGTAAAGAGAGACAACAAATGTGACTGGAAAATGGCTCTGGACTGGGCTTTGATGGCAAAAAACAGCATGCACAATGTACATGGCTACAGTCCATATCAACTTGTTTTTGGTCAAAACCCAAACCTGCCTTCAGTTCTAATTGATAAACCTCCAGCATTGGAAACTGATGTCAACACATGGATGGGTCATCACACTGCAACACTGCATGGCATGAGTAAAGCCTTTGCTGAGGCTGAATGTTCTGAGAGGATCCGAAGAGCCCTCCGAAAACAGCTGCGACCCACAGATGACAAATATGAAACAGGAGACAAAGTCTATTATAAACGTACAGACTGTCAGGAGTGGAAAGGGCCAGGTGTGGTTAATATTCGTCAGGCATGGTGGAACATATGTCAGAGTACACCAGTCTAGGCTGAGAAAAATGAATGAGACACAAGAGAAACTAGGGGAAAGCGAAAGGAAAACTCCATTTAAAACGGATGACCACCTTTCAAAGACACCAGCAGCGGTACTTGATGAAGAACATGACTTTGAAAGTGAACATGAGGAGGAGATGGCACCAACAAGCAATGAATCACTTGGTGTTGCAGAAAACAGTGAATCCTCCTGTGATCCAGTACAACCTGAAGGGGATGGTCTTCCACTGACAAACACAACTGTAAGTGAAGGAATAAAACTAAAAGCTGGACAAGGAATTAAATTCACAGACAAAGAAACAGGTCAAAAATATGCTGGAAAAATAACAAGCCGTGCAGGTAAAGCCAGTGGGAAACACAAAAGCTGGTACAACTTAGAATATACTGAGCCAGAGGAAATTGCTGGATCTACAGGATCCATTGATATGGGACAAGTAAGCAAACTCGAAGTGGTTGAAAATGTCAAGACCAATACTTACAACAGAGATGAAATATTAGTAGTGAACGAGGATATTTTCTCACACGCTAAACAAACTGAACTTGAGAACTGGAAAAGAAACAATGTATATGTGGAGGAAAAAGATGAAGGTCAGAAATGCATATCAACGAGGTGGGTGTGCACACTCAAGAAAACACAAGTAGACATAGTACCCAAAGCAAGACTGGTTGCAAGAGGCTTTGAAGAAATTAACATTCAAGAACTTCCTAAGGATTCACCCACTTGTTCCTCTGAATCTCTAAAGATGGTTATAGCTCAGTGGTTCTCAACCGGTGGGGCGCGCCCCCCCGGGGGGGCCCCGACACTCTCCCGGGGGGGCGCGAGTAGGCTACAGGATGGGAGTGGAAAAAAACTGGAAAAAAAAAATTTACACTTTTTTTTAATCTTTTTTTTTTTATCTTTTTTTTTTAACTTTTTATTTCATAAAAAGTTAAAGTTTTGTATATACATAACTCCTGAATAAAAATTAAAATGTGTTTGGACTGATTAAAAAAAAAAAGTTTTGAACAAATTTGATTGTTTTGTCGATAGTGAGCGCAAATGCGGTGATAAGCGGGTGGTTGATCATGGCGCCGAGACAGGGCGCCGTAGCAAGAGCTCTCCTGTGTGCTGGCTGTTTTATGTTTGTTTTTGTCTTTGATGTATTTACCACTTTAAATTATGGCCGTGAGACACTTCTGAGGATCCGTGAGGAAGTTTGTGGTCTGTCTTTTGCCAATACTGGACTGAGGTGTGCTGATTTCGATGCGTGCCCCACTCGAGGTAAACAAGGCCAGGAGTCGGGCCGCGGAAGTCGGGAGCAGAGCGAAAGGACTGGGCGGAGGTATCGCCACATACGCCGTACAGCTGAGCCCCTGAGTGGGGACGCTACAGGCTTCCAGCGGCGTGCTGGATTCTTCTTTCCAGCCGCCGGGCTTCTCTGTCCATCGCTCGGACAGGGTGAAGGAGCGTACCGGAAAATCGAAGGGTGGAGGTGAGTGTTTTTTAATTAACGAACTTTGGTGCACTGATTGTGTCATCGTGAACAAAACTTGCAACGTCAACTTGGAATGTCTTATTTTGAAATGCCGCCCCTTTTTTCTCCCATGGGAGTTTTCGGTGATGTTCCTGTGTGGAGTTTACACTCATCCTCGGGCGGACATTTCTGTTGCCTTGAGTGAACTAAGCGACATTGTATACAAATTATTTTTTGTCAAAATATCCCGCGACTTTTACTGGTGTTTTTGGAGACTTTTGTGGTGTTTGGAGACTCGAAAGCACGAATCACTCTGCAGTTAGGCATACTGTGCTCAACGAGCAGCGGGTGCTGCCATGAGCCCCTCTCCCGTCCAAAGGCACTCACAGGCGGTCAGTCTCTCAGTAACCTCGCGCAGCAGTCCCAGCCTGCAGCAGAAAGGAGACACACACCCCTCTGTGTCCAGGCTGCAAATGAATCGCGCATGCGCATGGTCGCCGCCGTTCCCGCCTTGACTTACAGAGCGGGGTGTAAATGTTCACTCACTCTCACAAAAATAAATCACTGCATTTAAATTGACTCACGACATAGCTCTCCATTCACTCTAGTCTAGTCTCTTGCCAAGTTCGCTTGTGCCAGCTCTCGCTAGTCTGTTATCAATCTCGATTTACATAGGCCTTTACTACACAAACCCCAACAGTCTTTTTAAAGACTAAACCCAGAAACATTCTTTAAGATTAGATCATATCTCAGCCCTAGCCAGTAATTTTGTTAAACTGCTAGGCAGTAGTTACTTAGCTAACTACCCAAACGATACACACACACACACACACACACACACACACACACACACACACACACACACACACACACACACACGAGGACTACAATCGTTAAGAATTAAAATAAAATCTGAATTGTCTGCAAAATAATTATTTTGTTTGGTTTTAATGAAAGATTGTGCCTAAGTCCTGACTGATTAGCCCCTGATACGTCTCTCAACATACACCACACATAGTTACATATTGCCATAGTTTAAACTTTATTGAAAACAAATTAAAATGGAGAAATTTCTTGTGAGGACCAACAAGCCAACCAACGCACCACCAGCTGCAAAAAAGCTTCGCAAGTACGATGAAGCATACCTGCAGTTTGGGTTTACAGTCACGGCTGAACTGAGACCTCAGTGTGTCGTATGTGCCGAGGTGCTGGCAAATGACAGTATGAAGCCCTGCAAATTAAAAAGACACCTCGAAACAAAGCATGCTGGCATTAAAAATAAACCGGTCGAATATTTTAAAAGAAAGCTTGATGGCCTCCATCAGCAACAGGCAACCATTTCAGTGCACAGCACTGTGTCTAAACAGTGTTTGGAGGCATCATATGTAGTGGCCAAAAGGATCGGTAAACTGGGTAAACCGCATACAATCGCAGAGACTCTCATTTTGCCGGCAGCGCAAGACATGTGCAGAATAATGATAGGCGATAGTGCAGCAGCCAAACTCGGTGCAGTACCACTGTCCAATGACACAGTCGCTAGGAGAATTGTAGACATGTCCAACGATATCAGAGAGCAACTGATAGAGTTTGTAAAAAAGAGTCCTTACTACGCGCTGCAGCTGGACGAATCCACTGATGTTGCTGGGCAGGCACAGCTCCTCACCTATGTCAGGTATCTGCGGGACAAGGTGATTGAGGAGGATGTCCTGTTTTGCCGGCCTCTTCAGTCACACACTACAGGAGAAGCCATTTTCAATGTCCTTGACATTTTTATCCGCGAAAATGGTTTGGCTTGGGACCGATGCGTTGGCCTATGCACGGATGGTGCGCAGGCAATGACGGGGCATGAGCGTGGCCTAGCTGCTCGCGTTCAGCAAGTAGCTCCACTTGTGAAATGGACACACTGCATGGTCCATCGCGAAGCACTAGCTGCTAAAAAAATGCCGGTTCTCTTTGACTCTGTGCTGAACCAATCCGTCAAAATAATAAATCTCATAAAATCACGGCCGCTAAACTCTCGCTTGTTTGGGGTCCTCTGCCAGGAGATGGGGTCAGGGCACGAACAGCTGCTTCTGCACACTGAAGTTCGCTGGCTCTCCAGGGGGCGGGTGTTACAGCGGTTGTATGAGCTGCGAGAGGAGGTGAAGTGGTTTTTGACAGAAATTAAATCAGATCTGGCGAAGCATCTGGATGACACTATGTGGCTTGCGTCTCTGTCCTATTTGGTCGATATATTTGACCGCTTGAATGGCCTCAACCTGTCTTTGCAAGGCCGCGAAACTCATATTTTGCTCCTTGCAGACAAAGTGCAGGCCTTCACACAAAAACTAGACCTCTGGCATGGCCGCATCAGTCGAGGGAACTGTGACATGTTCCCCTGCCTTACAGACTTTATAACTGATGCAGGCGCGTCACACGATTTCTCCTCCCTATTTCAATCAGCGTCTGAGCACCTGTCAGCAATGAGAAAACAATTTGCGACGTACTTTAAAGAGGATTATCGCTCTTTTGCATGGGTTCGAGATCCGTTTGTGTGCACAGCAAACGAGCTATCAATTGATTTGCAGGAACAGCTTATTGAGCTGAAGAGTGACAGTAGACTGAAGGAACTCTTTAGCTCCTGTCCTCTTTCGTCATTCTGGGCAGCATTGATGCAGGAATACCCGGAACTCTGTGACGTCGCCTTGAAGATTCTCCTTCCTTTCGCGTCGACATATTTGTGTGAGGCAGGATTCTCAAAAATGACTGCACTCAAAACAAAACACCGCAATCGTGCACAAATCGAGGATGATTTGAGGCTATGCTTATCAAACATTGAGCCAAGAATTGAGGATCTTTGCAAGGCAAAGCAGGCTCAGGTCTCACATTAACATCACCTAATTATATAGCAATAGCCTAGTATTGATAATAGGCCAACTGATGATAATAATAATAACAACAACAATAAAGCATGTAACCTCATAATTATATAGCAATAGCCTTGTAATAATGATAGGCATATACTACTCATAATAATAATAATAATAATAATAATAATAATAATAATAACAATAATAATGCCTGCAAGCTCACATTAGAAGTCTGGTGCTACTGCCAATTATAACAATAGCCTAGAAATGATAATAGGCCTACCTACCGCTACTGATGATGGTAATAATAATAATGTGGGCCTAAAAATAATAGCCTAGGGCTATCTATCTATCTATCTATCTATCTATCTATCTATCTATCTATCTATCTATGCAAGGTAGAGCGGGGCGGGGCGGGGGGATGGGGGATCTGGGCGGGGGGCACTGGGGCCCCAACTGCAATGAACCAGCTTTGGGGGGGCCCAGCTTGCAAAAGGTTGAGAACCCCTGTTATAGCTGTTATATGCCAAAATAAATGGAAGCTGAACTCTATGGACATCAAAGCAGCCTTTTTGCAAGGTAAAGATTTAACACGGGATGTGTATCTCCGTCCGCCTCAAGAGGCAGAGAGCGAAGGAATCGTATGGAAATTAAATAAATGTGTCTATGGCTTGGCAGATGCTTCCTTGTTCTGGTACAACAAGGTGAAAGAAACCATGCAGAAGCTGGGAGGAACTGTGTCAAAAGTTGATCCAGCTGTCTTCTACTGGCAAGATGATTTCTGTAAAGTGACAGGAGTTCTTGCATGCCATGTAGATGACTTTGTATGGGGTGGTTCAGACATGTTTTCTTCAGCTATTATCCCCCAACTGAAAACTGCTTTTCAAGTTGGAAGAGAAGAACATAACAGCTTCAACTACATTGGAATGGAGGTTCATTCTCTGCAGAATGAAATCAAAGTACAACAGCGTACATACATTAAAAACCTACAGCCCATTCCTATGGATCCCATCAGAGCACCACAGCGGGAGGCTCCATTAACAGACACAGAAATGGACATGTTAAAATCCAAGATTGGACAGATTCTGTGGGTAGCAAGACAGAGCAGACCTGACATCATGTGTGACATATCTATCTTGGCGTCAAACACAAAACATGGTACAATTCAAACATTACACTCTGCAAACAAACTGATCAGAAAACTTAAATCTGAGGAAGTTACCCTTAGATTCCAATGCTTGGGAGACAGCAAATACCACAAGCTAGTGGTGTTCAGCGATTCCTCAATGGGAAATCTCTCAGATGGAGGGACACAAGGAGGACATTTTGTCATGCTGATGGGAGAAGATGGAAAATTTTCACCCATATGCTGGCAATCCAGACGGATTAGGAGAGTGGTACGTAGCACGTTAGCTGGAGAGACTTTAGCACTAGCAGATGGAATTGATAGTGCTGTCTTTCTTGCTACACTCTATTCAGAGCTCATGGTTGGTGATGGCACGCGCAACATCTTACCCATTACCTGTGTAACGGACAACCATTCCCTCCTTGATGCTGTCAAATCCACAAAATGTGTAACTGAAAAGAGACTCCGGCTTGAGATCAGCAGCATCAAAGAACTTATGGGTTCTGGGACAATCCAGGAAATCATATGGACACCTACCAAAGACCAACTTGCCAACTGCCTAACAAAAATGGGGGCGTCTGCCCTTGGACTGCTGAGAGCCCTAAGTGAAGGGAAATGGCAACTTAAAGATTAAAACAAACAAAAAGACTATTGTTCCTTACATAAGTTAAGTTCAAGTAAATGGAGTTAAAATAAGTAAAGTTAGAATGCTAAAATTTCTTTAGCCTGTTATGTGTTCTTTAAAGAAAGAGGGGAGATTGTTAAGTTGTAAGTAGCAGACTGTGCATGTATGAGATGTAAGGAATGGGAGGCGGGGCTAGATCTGTGTTTCCTTCTTCAGTGTGTGGAGTGATGAGCGCGGGAGCGCATGTTGTAAACTGTTAATGGCGACCATTAAAGTGTGGATATTAACGTCAACAGTGTGATTATTGAACCAACAGAAAGAATAATTCGGGACGAGTCAAAACAACCAATCACAGCCAGAGGAGCGTCTGATGGAGTGTCAATCACAGCTCACACACGCTGACTCCTAGTCAACAAGATGTCTAGACAACTTTTTTGGATTCTAGCTCAATTATGCATTTATTTTAGGATGATGGGTTTGACACAAACATTTGGAACAAAAGTGATGAATAGAAGGAAGACATGAAGAGAAATTTACAATAATAAAGATTATTATCAACCCTCTTTTCTTTTCTTAATCACATTTCAATTAATTTCTATCTCTGAACGCTTTAGTAACCAAGCAACTAAAACATAAATCGGGTATAAAGGGCAGCCTGCTTCCAACCTGCCTGATTTATTAACAACAAGGGAATTTCTTTAACAATTAATTTACATCAAATTGTGACGTCAAAGCAGAACTTTTTTTCTCTTCCGAACATACGGCTTTACGATCAATTGGAAACAGTTCCACGCAAACACAAGGAACCAGTTACATCTGATAGATCTGATGAAATTATTATAAAAATGTTTTTTTTGTTTTTAAATAAAGCATTTTAAATGCCAAGATAATCCCATTTAATGAATTTTAATGACAATTAAAGCCAAAATTTAAAAAAATAATGTAATGACTTAATGATTTCTAATGACCCGAGGAAATCCTGATAATCTTCCTGTAAAACTATGAAAAACATGAGCTGGGATGAACATTGTGGCCCTTTGTCACCATCAGCCAATTTTCTGACAATATCAGAACTAGAGTTGCAGGTCGCCAATCCATTGCAGGGCAACACAGCGATAAACAACCATTCATCCACCCACACACTCACACCTGAGGAGAATTTAGAGAATCCAATTAACCTAGCAGCCATGTTTTTGGACTGTGGGAGGAAGCCAGAGTACCCCGAGAGAACCTACGTATGCTCAGGGAGAACATGCAAACTCCATGCAGAAAGACCTCGGGCTGGAATCGGACCCGGAGCCTTCTTGCTGCAAGGGAGCAGTGCTACCTGCTGCTCAGCCCGAAACTAAAATATGAAAATATCTTTCCTCAGAAATCTGATCCAAGCTGTCCACTTTGTCCAACTTCACACACATTTGAACCAACCTCCCCTCCATAACATCCTACCTGGACGTAGAAGCCGTCGTCGGGGCCGTTCTGCTCTGCCCAGGCGTGCGTGGCTTCCTCCCAGGACATCCCTCTCTCCACGCTGACCTGTGAGGCGAAAGGCAGAAAGCAGATGTCAGCTACAGATGTTGAGATCATTACACCGGGGGGGGGATGCTAAAGGACTCACAGTGTGGAGTTCAACGTGTCCTGACGTGGTGTAGCTGGGGGTCAAAAACTTCCTGCAGTCAACCTTCTTCACCTTCTCATCACCAGAGCCCAGATCTAATACAAAGGAGAGCTTTTTAGGGTTTGAGATCAAACGTGGTCCGATCATCAGCAGAGACGGAAGAGGCACGGAGCAGGTTTTAGAGGTCAGCAGCTTACCCAGGATACCCATGTCGTATCTGCCGTTCTTTTTGGCTTCCTGGATCACCGCTGCCAGTGTGTCAGCGAAATACTGGAACAAGGCGTTTTGCTGCTGGACCTCCATGCCCAAAATACGATTCAGGAATTTTCCAATGTTGTTATAGTCTGTGATGTAAAACATTTGATTTTAGACAGTCAATGTATAAACTGAGGGATTAGTTTGAATCTTATTCATGGCGTATAAATCACCTTTGTCCAGTGTCAGAACTCCAGATCGGTCCTCCACATTTATGAGGCCCACGCCGATCAACCCGTTCTGAATCTCTACACACCAAAAAAAAAAAAAAAAATCAGAGATTTGACATCTATTGAAACTGGTGAACTAAACATGAAAACTAGAGACTAGATGATGCGTCTGACTCATACCTCTAAAGAAATCCCCTCTGAAGTCTGAGGGCGGAGGCACTAACGGTGTGTCAAGCTTTACGATCGACTTCATCACAATTTCCAGAGCGTTTCTGCCGTACTACAAAAACAACATGGCGCGTGAGAATCCGGTGAAATAAGGAATGAAAAAGCGTGTCTTAAAGTGCTGGAGAAACGTACCTTGTTGTCGAAATTGAACCTGCTTAGATCTCTAGTTTCTGTGGCGCGTCTGTCTCCGTGAGTCAGAGCTCCCTGATGGAGAGAACAGGAACAGGGAAGTTTAATCAGTTTCCTTCTTTTTGCAGAACATTTTTGGAACCCTCAGGTATGCCTACCAGGCTTTCAAGTCTTTTGGCAACAATAGATGCAAATCTCTGCTCTCCTGCAAGTTCCGATATGAGGAACACGTACTCTGGAGCCGTGACCTGGTTGGACCTGTGAGTGCGCCCTGCCATAAAGTCACAGTTTCAGTCAAAAGTACAGATGCGTTTCTTTTAGAGTGTAAACGAAACAAGCTTTCTGATTTCTCACCGAACTGCTGTATAGCTCTGTCTGCGCTCCACGGCAGCTCCAGCGTCATGTGGACTCTCCTCCTCTGGTTCTTCACACGCCGATCAGCCTGCAGCGAGATCCCCGAGCTGGCAGCTTCTGAGATGATGGCAATGTTCTGATACACAAACAAGAGACAGAAATATTAGTTTTTCTTTATTCTAAACTATGCTAACTTATGGGAAGTGGTCCCAGAACTTAAATGAAATCACAGGATTAGGAATCAAAACCGGTTCCTGTTTAGAACCGGTTCTGTGTGTTCCAATACCATGGCACCGTTTGGCAGCTCGCTTCACGGTTCCAGGCAGCACCAGAGCCAAGCACTGGGCAGCATGACTTACGTCACGTTTTTTTTACACAAGTTACGCCCACAGCATTCAGTAAGCAAGTACGACGTGACCAGGCGTAAGTCTAGAAAAGCAAAACAAAAAAAATGGCATCCCATTGGGTAAAGTGATCAAAAGTTTGGATGCGAAGTGGCAGTAACATCCGCAGGAGGAAATACATCCAACATGTAGAAACTCATGCGCATACAACATTGCATACATTTTATGTATGCCGAACGCCGTGTTTTTCATGCTTCCGGACAGAAGCTTAAGTTATGACCAGCATGGAAGGCAATTCTGGTGGTAAGAAGCTAGTTTTATATCACTGGCTGTGCTTAATGTGGTTCCTAGTAAATCAAATGCCATTTCTGGAAATAAACCAACTACCTACCTCTCTTAGGGGTATTAAACATGCTACGAAGTTGCTCCGCAGTTCAGGGAGCGGGAGAAAGGTAACGCTTGTTTATTTTAATCAGAGGGAGATAAGTTTATTTCCAAAATCGTACAGTAATGCTTTTTCATTAAACGAATGCCTTCTCCATTAGATGTAGATGACTGTGACGAGACGGGTAGCCTGGCTGCTCAGAGGCTGGCAGCTCCCGTTCACTGCCTTCTGTTTTAGCCGAGACACCATTCCTCACATACATTACCTGGTACTCTTTTTAGCAGTGGCTGGATAGACAGTTTTCATTGAATTTATACTTCCCCACATCTGTTTGCAACATGTTTTTTATTGGTTCTGCTGTCAGGATGGAACTAAATGGTTCCAGCTAAGCCGTTCGGTAAATGTCAAAAAATGATGAATTATTTTAACTTTTGATATAAATTACAAAAATTAAACCCTATTTATGACTTGGAGACAATTTTAAGACCTATGAAAGACTGATTTAAGACATTCTAATACCAATTAAGATCTTATCTTTAAACTGAAGATCTGCAGGAACCCCGAACAGCTTTAGTTTTCCTCTAAACAGATTAGAGTTTAGTTTTAAGAGGATATCCAGCTGGTCCTGAATAATCACTACTTTACCTTTTCTCCATCCATAAACCTCTGTTTCTCTGTGAGGTTCAGGATTTCTACCGGGACGTCCAGCTCAGAGCGGGATTCATAGGTGATGCTGCCGTCATCGTTACTGACCACCCGACCTTTTCGACCAGTCATCTGAAGCAGAGAACATCGAGGCGATGAGGAGAAGACGGCTCAGCATAAACCATAGAGCCAGAAGGTGTAGAGCTCCAACAGCCAGTTACCTCAGCCACGTTTTCTGGCCCTCCCAGTTCGTCTATTAGCTCATCAAGGGTGTTGGGGGGTAGATCTTCAGCCAAACCCTCCAGTTGTTCCAGCAGCTGTTTCTTCATCTTCTGGGCGAGCTCCACCGAGTCCTGACTTGTTAGACAGCTTTCCTGGCTCTCTGTCTTGACTTTAGAAAAACACATTCAGGCAGAGGTTTATCTCAAGCAGACTGCTCCCACTATCAAAGCTTCGCTCTGCACCAGGCAGCAAACTTATGGAGTGAAATTTACTCCATTATTGTTGCAAAGCAAAGAGCAACTTTTGTACATGGAAATTAGATAATCGAGTAATGAAAAATGCAAAAAAAAAAAAAAGTTTAAACGGTAACAAAGGCTTAAAGAGGAACTTTGCAATACTCTCAGATTGTTTTTTTCTTTTTGTTCAAATTTATTTTTACATCTTTTTTTACACTTAATTTCAAAGATAAAACAATTTCTCATTTTGTTTTTTTTTTTTTTTCTGTTCAGATCCCCTTCACTTCACTCTGGGGGCGGGCTTTCCTCTGGAGTGAGGAGCAAAGACGCATTTCTATAGGTCTGCCTGGATGCTAACAGTGTTTTTATTGGTTAAGAGTGCGTGTTTTGTTGGGCTTGAAGTGGAAAAAAATGTGATCTGTAAATGCAAAAAAAAAAAAAAACACTACATTTGGGAAAAAAAAAAAAATTGTGGTATAAAAGCTGAGAAACTGCTGTTAGTTTTTTAAATGCATTTAATTTTTTTGACTAAAATATGTCAGTTTTAGATTTCGTTTCCATTTACAAAATGTGTTATGCGCTTTTTACAATAATGGAACAAATATCATTCCGTACATACGTACCAGCAGCAGGTGCGGCGGGGGGGTTAACTGGGGCTGTGAAACCAGGCCTGGAGGAGCCCAGCCCAGAGGCTAACAAGGCACTTTGAATGGAGTCAGGATCAATGCTCTTCCTCCTTTTCTTCTTCTTCTCTTTCCGTTTCTTTGGTTCCTTCCTGATCAGCCATGGATCTTAAACAGAATTGTTTTTTATGAGCCCACAGAATCAGATCTAACCGGATACATATTAAGTGTTCGTGAACTCACCGTCTTCCTCGTCTTCATCTGACTCGTCTCTGAATGGATTGAAATCGTCGTCTTCATCTGCTGAGCTGACCGATTTGAAGCTGTCATCGCTGTCTTTCCCAGACTCTTTGTCCGACTCCTCAGACTCGCTCTCCTCTGAACTCGTACCGGACAGACCACCATGTTTGCGAGGCTTCTTTTTAGGCTGTTTTTTGACCTCTGACCCTGGAGAGAGAGTAGGTTAATAGTGTTCTTCAAGTAAGATCAGGTTTATCCAGCTTTGTGATTACTACCTTTCCTCTTCTTTCCCTTTTGTTCGGGCTCTGCTGTGTTTTCACTGGGGGACGGCGTCTTTTTTGCAGACAGGTCGATGCCTAGCAGGCTGAAAAGCTTCTGTCTGTCTGGAGCTGGAAAATGCTTCTCAATCAAGGACTGCAGCACACCTCTGCAATAAAATCATGTCATTATAGCCACAGTAATGTATTCCCATTCTTCAAAAAAAAAAAAAAGAAAAAAAAAAAGATTCTTTTTCATTCTCACTTTGCTGTCGACACAAAGTCATTGAGCTCTCCGCCGCCCTCTTCCAAGGCCTCCAATGTTCTCGCCTCACCAGTGGACTGAAGGCCGATCACCACACACTGCAGAGAAAAGCTTTAAACTGAAAATCCTACATTGGTCATTTTACCAATATAACAGGGGCTGTTTTTGTAACAGAAAACTGAGGATTATGATTGCAGAGCCAGACGTCACATCCAGCTGATGCTCTGAAACAGTAAACATGCTTAAGTAAAAACAATGGTGGTCGTGATGTGGATGTTTGTTTCAGAAACAGATAGCCCAACTGCCAGAGAAGGAGAGAGGAAAAATCCAGTGTGTTAAGGCTTTTTTCCCCCTTTTTGTGAGGGGAATAAATAGGAAATGTTTTTAATTATCAGCATATCAGCCAAAATTCCAATATAGTGCATCCCTGCCTTTAGGGACAATCTAAAAAGAGGATGTGTTTCAACTTGTAAAAAAGATCTTGATACCTCTACTTCAGGCAAACCAACAACCCAACAAACCCAAGGAAAAGTAAAGCATACCGCATACATGCAACAGGTGGCACCAGTAGGTGTCGCACTCTCCTTAGCCTGAGCTTCTATAAAAGGGGAAGCAGGAAGGGTAGTAGCAAGAAGTTCACTTCCTGTGTCTGGGACCAGGGGTGTGGTGGATCCATGCTGTTGGGTGGCTGGGGTATGTTGGGAGGATAATTGTGTTTAAGTAGATCCTCTGCAATAAGTTGGTGGTGATTTGGTGTTTTTTTTTTTTAAACAGGTCTGCATTATTGGTGTTCCGGCAGTAATTTTACCTGGGCGTGTGGTTGTTCAACGCCACAGGTAGGCTTTTACATTTTCTGTTTTAAGTGATGTTAGGACAATTTAGCAGCTGAGGGATCTGTGTGCAGATCAAGACAGAGTAGGACTCCTCACTGGGTTACAACAAGGGGGGACAACAATCTAGGAGGTTGTTACTGGATGCTGCTCCCTAAAGTTGTTCTCAAGAGAACCAGGCTTTATACAGGAATATGTAACTCTAATTTAATGCTTTTTAATGATCTTAGAAATAATTTTAATGCCATCAACAAGCACCTGTCGACCGGCAGCAGCCATGTCCCGAATTCTTCATATTCCATTTTCCAATTCTCTAGCTTCTATTACGAACAGCTTTATGATCAACCCGAAGCAGTTTCACGCAAATATATCGAAATATTAGCCTGATAAACCAGACTGAATGTAATTTAGTCTGTTCTCGATAAATGAGACATCATTCAACCAGTTGTTTTTCAAACCATGTCTGTGCCTATTGGCCAATGCTCTGACCAATGAGAGCAACTGACTGTGGCGTAGTAAGCGCAACTGAAAACTGGTGGGGGACTGTAAACAAACAGCCTGTGGGTAAAATGGCGAATACGTCCTTAAACCCCAAGTCTAATCCTTCCAAAACTGTCTCCAAAGCTGAGTCAAACGAGAACTGTTCAATAGTTGTTGCCATCTTCCTTGTTGTGCTTTCTCCAGCATCACGCAGCTTTGTCGTCACACCCTCAAAACCCTGCATGCTTTAAATCTAAAAATTCAAAACATCTCTACGTTGTGATTGGCCCGCCAGTTCTAGGGCCTGGGGAATTGATTGAGGCTAGACCACTCACAGGCAAAAATGATTTTGGCTGCTGGCGGGTGGGGCAAGTTTACTAGGCTATCGCAATACAATAAATTTGACAAAACTGTTTTTTTTTTAAACATGAATAATGCACTTTAAATGCCAAAATAATCAAATTTAATGAATTTTAATTCCAATTATAATAATAATAATTTAATGATTTTTAATAACGTGCAGAAACCCTGAGGACACCACATGCTGGGACATCAGGCTAAGACAATCAAGCATGTTGGATTTCCCTGATCAGAATAATCACTCTTAACACAACACACATGGGAGTAAAACCCAGGAACTTCTGTTGAAGTTTTCTTTAAATGTGTAAAATCATCCTGTTTGCAGTGGCGACAGTCTGGTGCAGTTTGCCCTGCAATAGGAGAGTTCTTTGTTCGACTCCCAGCTCCCGCACCCGGTGACACCAGTGTATGGAAACTTCACTTCGCTTTGCTTCCCTTAGTGAACCCCAGTGCAGCTGTAGCTACAATGAGGTTTGTCTCCATCAATGTGTGAATGTGTGAGTGAATGAATGTGGTGTAAAATGCTTTGGTCGAGTCTCCTGACTTGAAAAAGCGCTTTATTCAGTACAGACCAAAAGCTTGGACACACCTTCTTCTTTTCTTTATTTTCATGACTATGAAAATTGTAGATCCACACTGAAGGCATCAAAACTATAAATTAACACATGTGGAATTATATACTTAACAAAAAAGTGTGAAACAACTGAAAATATGTCTTATATTCTAGGTTCTTCAAAGTAGCCAGCTTTTGCTTTGGTTACTGCTTCACTCACTCTTGGCATTCTCTTGATGAGCTTCCAGAGGCCGTCACCTGAAATGGTTTTCACCTCACAGGTGTCCCCTGAAGTCAGGTGGATACACAGCTGATAGTCCTACTGAACACACTGTTAGAATTTGTATTATCACAAGAAAAAAGCAGCAAAGTAAAGAAAAACGAGTGGCCTTCATTACTTTAAGAAATCGAGGTCAGGCGGTCAGAAAAATTGGCAAAACTTTGAAAGTGTCCCAAAGTGCAGTCGCAAAAATCGAATCAAAAGGTGGCTACTTTGAAGAACCTAGAATATAAGATGTATTTTCAGTTGTTTCTCACTTTTTTGTTAAGTATATAATTCCACGTGTGTTAAAGGTGCTGTAGGACATCTTAGAAAAATGGTTCCTATAGCTATATTTTGAACATACACAACCATGCCTCTCCCCTCAGACTACCCCTTGAAACCCAGTCTACAAAATACATTAACACGCATGCTGTCTGCAGAGCGTCTGAAGCGGCGTGTTGCACAGAGCTGGCAGGGAGAGAGACAGCACTGGTGATGCAGAGCGCTATGGTCACTCCTCTGAAACAGTTTAATGCCCAAATTAACTTAAAATGTCAAAATCTGCCAGAAAAACATGTTCGCTTTTATTATCCTGGTGCCTGCAGTTTGGATTACGTACATAAAAAAGGCCTTCAGCCCGCCGTGGCAAACCGCAAGGAGGCAACCGGGCCATAGGCTGCTATGGAATGGGATTCCTACTGACAGAGCATCGCCGGTGTGCGGGGGTCTGAGTGGCTCCGACAGAAATAATATTTGAAGGCAGGATGGTAATCTGGATGAACTGACTGCACTGACGACGTTTTCAGATGGACTTTCTCACTTCAAAATACATTTAAACTACTTTTTGCCCACTGATCACAGCAAATATAGCTGCCATTATTACAGACAAAAAAAGGATAGGGTAGCTCCACCTGATGAGCATCAGACCCACTTTTTCCACCACGCAGCTAAAGCAGCAAAGATACTTCAGCCGCGCATCAGAACTAAACTTGTACAAGCATCAAAATTGAAGCAGGACGTGTTTTTGATGCTTTAGGTGTGAATAGGGTGACCAGATGTCCTCTTTTTCCCATACATGTCCTACTTCTCATACCTAAAAAAAAGTCCGGTGGTCCGCCCCACGCCTGCCTTACCGGGCTTAGCATACCGTCACCGGGTCTGGTTCGCTCACTCGCCCGGCCGCCGTCAGTGGCCCCAGCAGCACCCCCCATTTACCATTTAAAAAATATTTCTATGACTAAAGGAAATTATAATCATAAAACTTTGGACATAATGTCAGAAAGTTGTGCCAGATTGGCTTACATTAATGCAAACATGCTTTGTTTTATTAAATCCTCCTTGATTCAACAACCACAGCTGAATAAATAAACAAAGTATAACTTATTTTTTAGGAACAATTTTACCTTTCCATTCTGAACTTCCTCTCTGGCTAACTGGACCACCCGCCGCACTTTGGAGGCAATGCAGAGATACTTGAAAAACCTCTGATGGGCCGACCAGAACTGACCCCACATGGACTTCTTCATGCGCTGCTCTGCTTCCATCAGGTTGGCAGCCTGCTGGAACTTCTCTCGTGCGCTCACCCACTGTCACACGGAGGTAAAACAGCTCAACTTCCACACTTTGGTGTAAATGGATACAAAAACCAGCCCAAATGAATCATTAACTTACCAGCCTTACAGACTTGTTGTACATGTTGATATATTTTTGAGTCAGGGACACCTCTTCGATCTTGAAGGTCACACCTGTAAAACTCAGCTGCCTGGCTATGTACATCCCTCTGAGCTTCATGTCCATAGCTACTATTTCCATGGCCCCCACACCTCTGAAAGCAAACAAAGAACTCACATGTTAATTACATTTCAAATGAGAAACCTTTCAAAATATTCACAATTAGCCAAACCTACCTGCGTTCAACTGCTTGAATAAAGTTGCCAAATTCTTTAAAAGGCGTTTTATGGCCCCATATGCCCAGCCGATTCATATACGCCATGTTTCTTGGTTCAGAGGCCCCTGGAAGAAACACGGAGTGGAAAAAAAGTCACTTAATAGTCAGTTAATAGTTCATGTCTTCACAGCTTTATCAGTTTCGGATGTCAGACTCTTTATTTCTGCCTACTAACCAGTAGCGCTGGCGTACACGACCCGAGCTTTGGGAAGCTTATTCTGCAGCTCCAAAACAGCCAAGCCGGTCTTTGTCGGTTTGGAAGACCCAATGGGACAAACGTTTTTAGCTTTGTGACACTCATCAAAGACAATCTACAGATACATTGTTAAAGAAAGTTAGCATTTATTTTAATGAGAGTTATTGATGGATTTCATAAATTTAATAAGTATATAATCAGTCATGATTCATAGTGCTGCACATTGAATTATCTCAGGTAAGAATATCTTATTACCGTATTTGCACGACTATAAGGCGCATATAAACGTCTTTTTTTTCCCCCTCAAAATGTGCGGCACGCCCTATAGTGCGGTGTGCCCAATGTGTGTTACTGCGGACGTTGTTGAGACCACCATGAGAACGTTAAAGGGGGAAGTGTGGGCGTGGATTGTGTATAAAAGAACAGGTTTGTGCTTTATGCAGAACATTGTTGTCTTAACAACCCTAAAAATGGCAAAGAGACACGCCTATGAAGCACAGTTTAAACTGAAGGCTATCAGCTACGCAGAGGAATATGGAAATCGAGCAGTTGGAGAGAATTCAAGATTAATGAATTTATTTTATGAAATGATGCAATTTTTCCATCCGAACCAGGACTACAGTTGCTCAGCAACGTCCGACGGATTATAATGAAAAGCTGGCGAGCTTCCACTCCTACTGCAGCAAACATCGCCAACAAACGCATCCAGCCAAGCCACATCACCAACATGGACGAGGTGCCGCTCACTTTCGACATCCCGGTGAATCACATGGTGGAGAAGAAGCCAGCACTGTAGCGATACACACAACGGGGTATGAAATGGCGTTTACTGTTGTGCTTGGCTGCCACGCAAATGGACAGAAACTGCCGCCTATGGTGATTAAGTGAAAGACTTTGCCTAAAGACACTTTTCCAGCTGGAGTCGTTATTAAGGCAAATGAAAAGGGCTGGATGGATGAGGAGATGTAGTGGAGGTATTTAAACGTAGCAGAGGACATGTACCTGTATATGAAACCTGCGCCCTATAATCCGGTGCGCCTTTTGTGTGTGTTTAATACCGTAATGGCACACATAACTGAGACTGCGCCTTTTAGTACGGTGCGCCTTATGGTCCTGAAAATACGGTAAGTATATGTATGCTTTATACTCTGCTGTATGATTTTTGTATATTGCACTTTGAAAACTAAACATATATATTAAAAAGGAGTAGCTCTACCAGCTTGATTCTGACGTTCTTTTATAAGAGAACAATTCCCACCGTATTGTTGTTTTTTTTTTTTGCCTCCAATTAGGCTGTGCAATTAAAGGGATTTTGGCTATTATTCTTTCCTTATTTAACATTTGTTATCATGAATAACCATGGCAACCATCACTTTTTTTTTACACCAGGGAGCAACTGCTTAACATCTCTCCAGCTGAAATGATACTGCAACTACTTCTGCAGGTATCACCTGAACTGAAAAGGAGGAGCAAGAGATGCAGAACAGGAGCAAGGAGAAGAGACAGAGGAGGTAAATCAAGCCGTTCCTTCCGTCAATCATTATGAGTAATGTGAGATCTTAAGGAAGTTAGAGGAAATCTAAGCCCTCAAAAGGACCCAGCCAAAATATTAGCAATTGAGTAATGTGTGTTTTACTGTAACGTGGCTGCAGGTCTATATCCCTGACTCCAGCATTTCTCTGCTAGGCTTTAGAATAGAATAGAAATCCCCTTATTGTTGAAAATCTGCATGAATGTAAAAACTTATTGAGGTTGTTAGGAACAGTGGTGGTTATAAAGTCTTCCAGCTGCTGGGAGGAAGGATCTGTGATAACGCTCCCTGGTGCATTTAACCTGCAGCAGTCTGTCAGTAAAGGAGCTCTCCAGTTCTGCAACAGCTTCATGCATGGGGTGAGAGACATGATCCAACAAATGGTAATTTAGTTAGGATCCGTTTGTTTCTCACATCCTTTAGTGAGTCCAGACGGCACCAATCAGAGCTTTCTGACCCTATCAGCAGTAAGAGATTTAAAAAGACTACAAAAACTAAAGTAGCAGAGCCACACCAACAGAACGTTAGGAAGGATCTTCTATAGCAGTTTATGTTGCCCCAGATCTGCAGAAGCCCTTGACTGTCTACTGCTATCAACATCTACAACAACTCTTTGAAAAAGAAATCGTCATTTAATTTTGCTTTGGGATTAATAAAGAATTTTTAAATTTAATTGTGAAGAACGAGTGAAAGGATACAACTCCATCAAAGTCTTCTCCACACCAGTGGAGGAGCTGTTGAAATCTGGTTTTGTATTTCCCTCCTGACTGGCTCTCTCCTATCAAGGACGAGTAGGTGGCAAAGATCACCCCTTTCTTCACACTCCCGTTGTGTTTTGAAGATATTTTGCCATATTTAAACTGAAAAAGATCAAACGCAAGTCAGTGATTTCTATGACAGCATTTCATGGATGTAGATGTGCTGCAATTTAAAATATCTTACCTTGTTGAGAGAATGAACCTGGATGTTCTTGGCTCCAATATCCCTTAAGTCCCGTTCAGCGTCGTATTTTAAATCATTTGAGACACTAAACCTGAAAAGTGGTTAAAGAAAGAGAAACAATAGAAACAATCAAGGCTGTTAGATGAGTTTTTAAACAAAATCTTAATCAATATATAAAACCTTATCCAGATAAGTTAGAAATTGGTCCATGACATTTACCAAAGGGATCTCTTTCTGCCCAGAAGGTAATTCTCATAAATAATCCCAGCAATAGTCCTGCCTTTGCCCACACCAGCGCCGTCTCCAATCAAATAAGCGGCTCTGTCACCGTTGGGTAGGAATGTCTCATGTTGCTGCAACACAATCACAAAAAAGAAAAGCTTATTTCAAACTAGCAACGACCTTTGGGAAAGGGATGATAAACATTAAAGGTATAGGGGAGGATTTTCAGAATCTTTTGGAAAGACCCGTCCTCTGTACAAAACCCAATACAGTACCCTCTCCTGAGAGAACACCTATTAGACGCGTGCGAGAGCGTGCACTAGCCCTTTTCTCCTCATGTACACTCTGTTTAAAAGTTGATGTTTGCATCGCTCATACAAACTTACTTCCAAAAGAACATCCTCCATTGTGCTTTTAAGACTTTGATTTATCTGGTTAGTTTAAAGAGTTTTATGAACCGTTTTCATGTTTTCACTGGGCGACGTTTTACCAAGAGATTGATTAATAGACAGGAAAGGGTGGTTGTGTGCCAACAGGTTTCTTCCAGTGTAAAACCATGTGAGAATGAAACATTTGAAGGATTTCCCTGCTGAAGAGCGGTCTTAGAAAACACAACAGCCTTCAACAAAAGAGCTCTTCCCAGTTTTTAAGCTGCCTTAAGGGTAGGTGATGAGACAATATTAGCTTAGGACCAATTAGATAAATCTGCTGTTCTAAATTGTTCTCAACTTTAGTCTTACTTATTTTACTCAATTAAAAAAGTTACAATGAAAAAAAAATATTCATCACTAGAATGAAATAATTGGTGGCTTTATTTTTGGAAGTAGGAAAATTAACAGTATGGGTGGAGGAGGAAATATGTAAAAAAGGCAAAATTTTTAGGTCCCCAGATGAACAGACGGCATCTACTCATTGGCACCATCCACATCGAGTGAAAACTAGTTTAATTGGACGAGTCACATAACATGAACACTCATTGGGGGAATTGTCTATGCCATGCTACAATGTTGGATTCAGAAAAAGATGTTGAAAGGTCGGAAACAGGCGAGAGCTTATTGGGAGATGGAGACGAACAAGACCTCCCTCATCCTTGGCCCTATCTCAAAGAATTTTTCGAAATAGTTAAAAAATTTAGCTTTCAGTTCATATAGTGTCATCTGGGTGTTTTTTTTTTTTAAAGGTTACTTATAGTTTTAGTTTTTGGAGCACATACTTTTTCACTTTGACTTGAGTAAGGAGGTCTAGTTAATTCTTCAACTTTTACCAGTGTTTTTAAACTGCAGTATCTATACTTCTACTGAAGTAACAAATGTGTTTAATTTTGACACCACTGCGTTAAAGTCTTTTTAAGGATCCACAGGATCCCTGAAACAGGCTTTGTTTTCCACACAGCCTCAACCATTGGCCCAGGTGACTACGTAATTCGGATTGTGACAAGAACTGACTAAGTATAGCAAAAGATTCTCCAATTAGTTATTTATGTAGCACAAATTCTACATTTTTTTATGCGATCAAGTCCAAAATGAAAGCTGGTGAGTTTTTTTTTTTTTTTTACTATGGAAAAACAATTTTAGAATAAATTCAACATTAAAAGTTGATGGAAAACCAAATTAACAACCTTACAAGGCAATACAGACAATCCAACACAGATTTTACATTAATAAAAAAATAAAAAAATTGAGTGCATCTTAAATTTCATAATTTTCATTTTAATAGCAAGTAGAACCAAAGTAGAGTGGACTGTTACTGCCACCTACTGATAAGTGTATAAACTATAATCCTTATGAGGGATGAGTTCAGTAGGAATGAGTTATGAAACAAAAAAACATAAAAAAGTAAACCCAAATCAATCTGTCTGTTTGATTAAGGCTCTTTTTAAATCTATAAAGACTGAAGGTTGGTATTTTAGGCCTCATTAACTGTGGTTGCAGGACTGGATGCTTTTGATCTAAAGGTGATATAGCAGCTAAAACCTTTTATACATTTCAGTTTGATCAATTTGAGTGAATCTGAGTTTAGATGCAACTGTGGATTCACACGCTTCATGTAACATTTGTATTCTTCGCCTCACTCTTGTTTTTAACGCTCCGTTATGTAATGGACGCTGGGTACCTGAGCAGCATATGTGATTGCTTCCAACTGAAGCGCTGACAAGCAGCCTCGATCAATGGCTTCCTCTGGGATGGACAGTCTGTACCACACATCTGGAGGATTGACGCTGGACAGGGAGCTGGTCTCTACCACAGGATCAGGATGTCTCATGCCGATCTTTACTGCATTTCACAGGGTTTGTTTCACACAAACAAACACAAGAAGAAAACGCATCTTACTATAAAACATTATAGGACTAAAAATGAATTAAAATAAAGGTTCTCTTTATTAATAGCTGCTGAATAATCCTGCACATAATACACACGCTACCTGGACAGGTTTGACAGAACATTTTTAATGATAATCTATTAGCTGAAAACCATTTAAGAATACCATTTATCGTCATTACCAAGCTAGAAAAATCCTCACATTTCAATGGCATGTACTCAGCATATGTCTCTGCGTGACCCAGCTCCTCTTCCTCTTCCTCCTCATGTTCATCCTCTTCCTTTAGACCTGCAACTTTCTGCAAAGAAATTGAAATATATACTCCTTTCTATACATTCGCATTTGGATACCAGAGCAGTATCCTTATAAACCTAATTAAACCTACCAAAGTATTTGAAAAGTTTTGAATTTTGGTGTCGTCTTTAATCCAGATCCTGGCTCCATCTTTACCCAACACTTCTTTCTTGATCCCATTGTTAATTTCACCTGTACAGAGAAATTAGTCTGTTAATCTCAGCTGGTTAAACTACAATCATCTCTCCACTAACGACCACCACTGTTCTGGAAACACGGAGGAACTAATAGTTGATTTGACATGAATAAGAATAAAGAAAGGCTTTAAACATGTTAACTGACACCGTATTTGAGATCAAACTAAAATCAGAATGTTCTGATTTAAAATTGCGGCAAAATCTTCATACTTTGGTGGTCAGTGGTTAGCGAGCAGGACCCATGTACTCAGGGTTGAAAATGGAATGAGTAACTAATGCCTTTTAACGCTCTTACTAATTATTTTAATGCCATTAACAAGTACCCATGACTGTTTTATATATGAATAACATGGCAAAATCCTTGGTCATCTTTACAGTCAACAGGCTGCAGCCGTGGCCCGAATTCCTTGTTTTCCAGCCACTTTTGTTGAAATTTGAATTACCGTATTTTCACGACCATAAGGCGCACCGTACTAAAAGGCGCACTCTCAGTTATGTGTGCCATTTCTGTATTTAACACACACATAAGGCCCACCGGACTATAGGGCGCGGTTTTTATATACAGGTACATGTCCTCTACAACCTTTAAATACCTCTACTGCGTATTTAAAAATACAGCGGGGGCAAAACTGAGTATGACTGTGCTTTATTCATGTATTTATTACAAAGTATTAATCAAACCTGGGTGCTGGCCGTGAGACAGACACATCGCAGATGACACAGCGCTGTGATCGCTCCTAAATTAACTTAAAATCCTGAAACCTGCCGACGGAATATGTTCGCTTTTATTACCGGTATCCTGGTGCCTGCAGTTAAAATTATTTAGATGAAAAACACCTGCCAGCAGCCGCGGTGAACGAAAGGATTTCTCCTGTCGGTGCACCGCTGGTATGTGGGGGTCTGAGCGCCTCCGACAGAAATAGATAATCTGGATGAACTGACTGCAATTATTAAGTTTTCAGGTGGACTTTCTCACTTAAAAACATATTAAAACTACTTTATTCCCACTGATCACAGCAAATATAGCTGCAAGATTTAGATTATTTAGATGAAAAAACACCTGCCAGCCGCCGCGGTGAAGAGGAGGAGACGCGCCCAGAGGCTGCTGTTGAATTAAGTTTTCAGGTAGAAAAATAGAGCGGGAGCAAAACTGAGTATGATTGTGCTTTATTCAAGTATTTATTACAAAGTATTAATCAAAACCATCAAAGTCATCCTCCTCTGTTTCTGAATTAAACAGCTGCGCTAAATCAGACATGCCAGTTTCCCCTTCTTCGCTGTCAGAGTCACTTTCCGTGCAGCGCGGCTCCTCAGAAATAATGCCGGCTTTTGCAAAAGCTTGAACAACAGAGCCAGCAGACACGTTAGTCCAAGCATCTACAATCCATCCGCTAACGGTGGCGTAACTTGCCCGGCGCTGCCTTCCACTTATCCTGAAACGGTGGTCTCCGTCTGTCATCCATCGCTCCCACGCCACTCGCAGCCTTACTTTGAACGGCCGCTTCACACCGATGTCGAGCGGTTGAAGTTCCTTTGTCAGACCTCCCGGGATAACGGCGAGCACAGCGTTCATTTGATTCACCTTTTTTTCTCTTCAGCTGTGAGATGGGCACGCAGTCACAGATTAACTGCGATGGTGATGCGTGGAAAAAAACCACCTGTTCTTCTCACATACACCTCCCTCAGCCACGCTTTCATCATCTCCTCATCCATCCAGCCCTTTTCATTTGCGTTAATATCATATGTCATCAGAGCGCTGTGTCTGTCTCGCTGTCAGCTCCCAGATCAGCTTCTCTGATTGGTTGATGCGGCGCGTCCAGCAGCAAAACTTAAATTTTTCCATCTCGAGCAGCAGCGCGTTGGCAGATGCTTAAACGCTCCTGCTGCTCAAAACGCGCTGCGGGACCTTTTGCTGCACCTATATGCGCGTCGACCATTGACTTTGCATGTAAACTCGCTGCTTCTGCTGCACCTGCTGGGTCCGGTTCACACCGATGTCGAGCGGTTGAACAGCGAGCACAGCATTCATTTGTTTCCCCGTGTTTTTCACATCAGCTGTGAGATGGGCACGCATGGAGTCACATATTAACAGTGATGGTGATGAGTGGAAAAAAAACACCTGGTCTCCTTACATTCAGCCACTCTTTCATCATCTCCTCAATGAGGTGGTCTCAAAAGTCGCAGTTACAACACACATAGGGCGCACCGCACATTTTGAGGGAAAAAAAAAAGACGTTTAAGTGCGCCTTATAGTCGTGAAAATACGGTAACCCATTCTCTCGCCTTTTCTCCGCTTTGAGCTTCTTTTCCAAACACACGGCATTACAAATAACCAGAAGTAGTTCCACGCACACACACACGGAACCAATTACAACTGATATAGCTGATGAAATAGTTTTTATAATTTTTTTTGTTTAAATTAAAGCATTTTAAATGGCACGGTAATCACATTTAATGAATTTCAATGCCAATTAAGACCTTAATTTAAAAAAACAGTCCAATGACTTAATGATTTTTAATGACTCGCGGAAACCCATGTAGGGGCCAATTTATGCTTCTGACACAAAGCTTCTGCAACCATCAAATCTGTCTCTGTGCTCAAAAAAAAAATTCAAACTACGGGTCGGATGGTCGCAAACTCGCGCAGACCTCAAGCGGAAGTGCGCAGACAAAAAGCAGCTGTGATTGGTCCTTGGTATTCCTTTCCGGACATCTGTGTGGTCGCCCTTCTTGATTCAGTGCCGGGGCGCACCATTTTTAAAAACCGTGGAACAACTACAATGGACAACTACGACGAAAGGTTAATGGAGGAGGTTCGGAAGTGCAACCACGCAAATCCGGGTTCGAATCAGACTTGTGGTTCTTTGCCATATGTCTCTCCCCCCCATCTCATACCCCCTTTCCTGTCAGCCTACTGTAAAAAAAAAAAAAAAAAAAAAAAAAAAAAAAAAAAAAAAAAAAAAGCGAGCCACTAGTGCCAAAAAAAAAAAAATTTGCAGCAAAATATATATCTAAATAAAAATGTTTGCTCCATGTGTCTCTTGTCTCTCCTTCAAATGGTTTACCTGGACCCGTTGCTGCAGCCGTTGCTACAGGTGGAGCAATGTCTGGTGGGGGTTTGAGCTTCATCAGCTCCATCAGGCTGTTGCCCTTTAAAACTGTGGTTTTCACATTTTTGGGCCGAAGGAGATCTTTCAGCTGAATCTGCTAAAACAGAGATGAAACAAAGGTATGATCAACTTTATCAAGAAATGGAATATTCAAACAAAAAAGGGATTTAAAAACAAACCTGATCTTTGTTAGAAGGCACTAATGTGGACACAGAGGGGGGGACACCCATGGGGGAGGGAGTTGCTGAAGTCCGCAGTCCTGAATTAGCCACATGGACCACCTTGGTGAGGGTTATGGTGTGTTTGATTGGATTGGTGACTGACTGCTTAGTAGTAGCACTCCCTAGTGATGGCAACTGATTCAGTTGATTTAGGACAAATGTGGTTGTTGATGGCTGAGGTTTGTGCTGCTTGGAAAACAAACAAACAAAAATGATCATTCTTTATTTTAAGGCTACCATAACACCTTTTTAATATTAAGTAAATTAATGAAACCCTACTCTGATTGTAACATATGGGACTGCAGTTTGAGGCTCAGGTCGAACAACTTCCGCTGATTCCGCTCCCACCCCAACATCCAGGGCGCTGATGGAAATGGACTGAAAGAAGAACAGACATTAGAACTGCAGTTCTTACTAGGAAATCTAAGGGAAATGTTGTCTCCTAGACAATATATTGAAGATAATCTTACTTGCTGGGCTGTAGAGGGCTGTGTAACATCCTGAGAATCCACATCTAACAGCCCAATATCGTTTGGACAAATTCCACTCTCACTTAAAGCAGCAAGCAGTAAATCCTGTCCAGGATCCATCTGCAAATGACAGAAGTACAATTTTATACCAACATAATGACCAACGCTGACTGCATTGGAATAAAAAAAAAATTTAAAATAAAAAACTATGATAAAAATATGAAAGTGCACAAAGATTAACAAAGCAGCGTTTCAAGCGATTGATTGACAAAACATGAGAGATTCACAAAGCAATTTTTTCGAAGATGTGGATCGGACAAATCTTTGCCAACTGACTGATGATCAAATACTGAGCAATCTGGGTTTTCTTTATTTCCATCACAACAATAGAAATAATAAACGTCATCGTTTCCATGAATAAACGCAAAAACCAGTCTCCCGATGCACTTTGATTTTATTACTAGAGAAGGAGCAACGTTTAGACAAAAAGAATCAAGAGGTCAGACCGATTTAGTAATAACCAGAAGCCTGATAAGAGAAAAACTCAAATGTTACTTAGAATCACTTGTTTTTAACATTTTCGGTGCCTGTGTTGTGTTAGGCATTAACAAAAACCAGCAATGAAGATTATATAGGGTTTCAGTCTTGAAAACAAAAATGCTATATAACTAGCAGTGTCCTGATGCAACTTCTTCATTTCCGATACAATGCTGAACTTTATTAATCGATTACTGAAATAACTGTCAACTAATTTAATAATCAATGAATCGTTAAGTAAAGGGTAGAGACTAAAACATTTCTTTAGCTGACAGAGTAACCCACTTAAAGCAGCAATTGTATCAAAATTGTAAAAAAATAAAAATAAAAAAAAAAAAATATATATATATATATATATATATATATATATATATATATATATATATATATATAATATGTAAACATTTTGCATCTAAGATAAAAAAAAAATTTAAATATGCTCTATAATACAGAAATTGGAAAATTTTAGTTTCACCTGGATTTAATCAAGCAAAAAGTCTTCTTCGAGGAAGACTTAATTAATTGATCAAAAAAAATTAGACGGATTAAGTTGCAGCCCTACCAAAATTGCAGCTTTTAGAACTGACAGATGGAGATATTGACCTGATAAAATATTAGCACCAATTTTACCCACTTTTATTAATAATTTTATACTGTAGAATGTAAAAAAAAAAAGAAAGGAGAAAAAAAAAGGCTTGGTCAGGTTTTATGACTAAAACAGGAAACAAAGATTAATCACAAGTGGGATGAAAACAAATGACCCAAGTAATATAAACCAAACTTTTAACAGAAGCAGTGTTTTATATCAGCATGAAAATATTGGAGATTTTAGATGCTACCCAAAAAAATACTTTTATGGGCTGATTTTGGACTGGAGCATCCCTACATATAACCAATTAAAAAACAACAACAAATTGATCAAAAAGGAAGGGACACCAACCTTAATATGAATGCAGCACTTATTTAAAATACAAACTCAGAGCCCGACAGCACAACATTGTTTAAATTCTATTAAAACAAACAAATCCTGAATAAGATGTTATCATTAGTAATAATAAAGCACCATCACTACAAAACTGTTTAAATGAAGAATTTTTTTTTTTTTTAAATGGAACAATGGTTCAATTCCTGATTAAAAATCTTAAAATCAATAAAATTTTTCTAGAAAAATAAGAAAATAAAGTGATGGACATCAGAGACCCACATATGTAGCATGTGGTGCCAAAGAGACAATAAATCAGATCTTGAAACTATTTAATAAAATGTTGCCAAGCAGTTGAAGTTATGATAACATATGTATTCACTGAAAGCAGAAAGTCTAACAACCTGACATGAAAAAAGGAACCGGCTCAAAGGCTGAAATGAAAACGCGCGTTTAAAATGTAAAGAAAGCCGCGAGATACTTAATATCCCCCCCTGTAGAAATATACAGTAAGGATGACGGGCTAAATATATTTTTTATTACACTAATGTCTGATTGGTCTGAGCCACGAGTTGTTTCAAAGTGACCCAAAACAAGACACGTGTTTGCATCGCCCTGCCTTCAACTTCCTGCACCTACAGCCTCAGTGGGTTATTTCTTTAACAGCTACCCTACAAGTCTGCAAACAAACTTATTTAAAAAAAGAAAATCTACATAATAGGGACAGGTAACCCCCATTAAGGACATAAATCAATATAGCATGATAAACATTTCCCTTTCACTTTTGTATTAAGTGCTAAATTGGCCTGGTTTGAGAGCAGGGTGACATAGCTTTCTTATGCTAGCTTTCCAAAAGCTCAACATAAACCCTCGATTCGCTCACTCATTTACACATCCCTCAACGGGCTGCAGTGTTTTAATATAAACTATGCAACCAAGCCGTTTATCATCATGAGGTCTGTAGATTATAAAGCACAAGAAACGATTATAGCCGTTATTGACAGTGACAGAAACCTGCGATCTTTCTCCACATGTAAAAAAAAAAAGCATTTATCCCGCAGTTATAACATGTCTCGCAATAATAATAATTTAATGTTTGCAAACGTTTGGCTGCTTCGTGTTGTAAAAGAAAAAATCGTGATAAAGGTTATTGCGGCGCTGCTGAAGTTAAACTGTTGATGCATGATATTAGCTAACTGACGCCTGCTAACGTTAGCAACCAGGATACGAAGACTAAAAGCTTGGAAATAATCAATTGTTACGCGTTTTAAGGTGAAATACGTGACAACGACTGAGAGTCTGTGAGGAATTTGTGTTTAAAAAATAAACATAAGCTTCTTAAGTTAAGGTGAACTTACATTACTTTTTTTTTTCCTAGGAGCTGCGGCTCGCGGTCAGCAGCTCTCTGAGGCTCCGTGTTTGTTTGTCCTCTCCGCTCGAGCTAACGCCATCTTTTTATCAAACGCTCCGTCGCATGCAGGTCACGTGACGCTCAGGCCTACGGCTTCGGTTTTTAGGGCGAATGTGCTCGAAGGAGGTCGTTGAAATCGGTTCTTGGAGCGGTCGTTGGGCGTCCATCGACGACAACACCTCGATGAGAGCGAGAAATGTCGCATTTCCGAAACACTGAACAAAACGAAAAACAAAGCACAGTCAGCGAGCTAATACTACGTCACGTGACCCGGACAGGTCTCGATAGGAAGTGACGTCAGTCAATTCTTCTTCTTCGCTCTCTTCCTTTTTTTGTTCACTTATGTTTTTTTTTATAAAACAAGTGTATATTTCCTATTAGTATTAAGAGCTGCTGCCCCTGGCTATACTTTACATGTATCCTGTTTGAAGAAACCAATTCTGTGCAGCCATTTTTGTCTGTAAATCTTGATTTTTTTCAATAAAAAGGAAAAAAAGTTTTTTTTTAAATAATAATAAATAAAAATGTATTCTTGAAAGATTTAATTCGTGTTTGTTTTAAGTATTTTAAGATCATTTTTTTCCAAACTTCATTGTTTCACAAAAAGAACTATGTCTTTCTTATCACAATACTGTGTAAATGAACATAAACCTGTTCTTGTTTACTGATTTTTATTACTTTATTAATTCTTTATTTATTTTTTACTATATTCTGCTTTCAAATAATCTGATTTGTCATCATGTTTGTAGGTTTATTTCAGTATCTTCTTGCCTGACTGTAACTCCAGTTGTTATTTTCAATTAAAAAACGTTTGTTGTCTTTTAGGATATCTTTGCCTTGTACCTTTGTATTTCCCCGAGTAACTAAGATTAGAATTACTGAATGCAAACTATTTGAGAATGGAAAAAAATATATATATATCTATAGATAGATAGATAGATAGATAGATAGATATATATTAAGCCTTCTACTACTTTTGCAACAATAATATTTTATTATCTTCCCATAAAACATATATATTAATAGTAATAATTATTATTACTATTATTTTAACCGTGCATATATTATCCCAGGTGGATATTAACTGAGTCTGACTGCAGACAGAATAGAATAGAATAGAATAGAATAGAAATTGTCTTTACTGTTCATTTTGGAAATGTTTCCCAATAGCAAGTGAAAAGCAAACAAGTCAAGTCAGCTTTTATTGTCATTTTCTACATATGTACAAGACATACAAGGGAAATGAAATTACGTTTACTCTCTGCAATATACAAATATACAAGAAATATACAAGATTAACATTTAAAAACTGACATAAAGTGCGGGACATGACAGGTAAGAGTGGTAAGTTCCAGGCTGAGGTAGTGCAGGTAAGGTGCAGTCTCTGGTACAGTGTGTGTGTGGGTGTGTGTGAGAGAGAGAGAGAGAGAGAGAGAGACAGAGAGAGAGAGAGAGGGGGGAGGCAGTCTTAGTTTCCTGTCTGCCTGGTGGCTGGAGCAGACCGTGTGGGGAGGGGGTGGAGGGAGTTCAGCATTCTGATGGCCTGGTGGATGAAGGTGTTCGCCAGCCGGGTGGTTCTGGACCGTAGTCTTCTGTACCTCTTTCCGGAGGGCAGGAGACGGATCAGGTTGTGTGCTGGGTGGGTGTCATCCTTCAATATTGTGAGGGCTTTGCGGGTGAGGCGGCTGGAGTAGATGTCTTGCAGGGAGGGGAGAGGTGCCTTGATGATCCTCCCAGCTGTGTTCACTATACGTTGCAGGGCTTTCCTGTTGTAGTCAGTGCAGCTCCCGCCCCATACAGTGATACAGCTGGTGATGATGCTTTCAATGGCTCCTCTGTAGAAGGAGGTCATGATGGCTGGTGGGGCACTGGCCTGATTCAGCTTCCGCAGGAAGTAGAGGCGTTGTTGGGCTTTCTTGACCAGTGATGCAGTGTTGGCGGTCCAGGAGAGGTCGTCGCTGATGTGCACTCCTAGGAATTTAGTGCTAATCACCCTCTCCACAGCAGCGCCATCGATGGTCAGTGGCAGGAGTCGGCGGGGACCTTTCTGGAAGTTGACAACAATCTCCTTTGTCTTGCTGACATTCAGTAGGAGGTTGTTGTCACTGCACCACTTGGCTAGGTGGTCCACCTCTGTCCTGTAGTGTGTCTCGTCACCGTTGGAGATGAGTCCCACCAGGGTTGTGTCGTCTGCAAACTTCACCAGGTGGTTAGTGCTGTGGGTTGTTTTGCAGTCGTGTGTGAGTAGGGTGAAGAGCAGAGGGCTTAGCACGCACCCTTGTGGAGCTCCTGTGCTCAGCGTGATAGTGTCCGAGGTGTTGTTACCGACGCGCACAACTTGCGGTCTCTGGCACAGGAAGTCCAGCAGCCAGTTACAGAGGGAGGTGCTGAGGCCCAGTTTGTCCAGTTTGCATATCAGCTGTTGGGGTATAATTGTATTGAATGCTGAGCTGAAGTCGGAGGATATCCAAAGCATATCCTGCAAGGGAAACAAATGTTAAAACAAATATAAATACAGCAGATTTTGGAGCAAATTTGCCATGTAAGAAGAAATACTGACAGTTATTGGATGTTAGAAAACTAAGACACCTGCACTTCAGCAGTGTGACCTCAATATATGTGCAACATGTGGATTTGAATGTATCTATAAAACACAAAGACACTATTGACAAGAATTTAACAGGAGGAAAAACTGCAGACAGATAAACACTGAGTTTGTTAGGAGCAACAATGATGATAAAGTCCAAAAGTTGCTGGGCTAGGACATGAAAACAAAAAGTAGGATAATTGACCGAATTAAAATAAAGAAAATCTAAATAGTATTATTGCAATTCAACTGTTTAATTTTATCATAAATGGAAAAATGAGAGGAAGACGTTTATGCTGAAAATGTTGAATGAGAGGAAGAGTTCAAAGCCTGTCAATTTTTTATATACTTTTCTAAGTTTTCACTTCTGCTATAACCTTTTGCTGCTGTAACACCACAATTTCCCCATTGTTGGACCGTAAAGGGATTTTCTATTCTATTCTATTCTATTCTATTCTATTCTATTCTATTCTATTCTATTCTATTCTATTCTATTCTATTGTGTGGTTAACTTTGAGGTGGAAATCTGACTTAATACAAGATATCAGTGATGTCTTGATTTGTCTATTATTAACCTTACCTCAAACTAAGTCCTTGTTTCGTTGACATTTAATTTATTATCATTTATTATATATATGTTATTATTTATCTGATTAGAGTAGCTATAGATGCTGTAATTCAATTGTCCACTAGATGGTGCTAAAAAGTAGCTACTTGTGAATGACCTTGTACTATATCTAACATTTACTTGCTATTTACTTTCTACGTTCTAACTCCATACCTTTTTCATATTACAGATATAAAAAAACAATACACGTGGTATAAATCTAAGGTTAAATTAATTTAGTTGCTTCTTTAAACATAGTATAAAAACTGAACTTTTTGGGTATACAAAAACGTATTTTGTAAGTTAACTTTCTGAAGTTATCCTAGGTATTAATGCTTTATATAATGTTTTGTATTCCAATTTTAGTTTATTAATACTCTGCTATTTTATTATTACAGTATTAGTTTATTTATGGTCTATGAAAAAGTTTACGAGTTATGTATTTCTATTCTAAGATATAATTTTCTGCTTGTTTATTTTTCTAAATAATGTTTTGCAAAAAAATCTATTGCTTTGTTATATACATATATACGGAAGAGGATTAGGGCCACTGAAAAACTAAAAAAAGTAAACTGATTTTTAAATTTTATTTCAGTATAATAATGGAAAAAAGTCAGAATTCTGACTTTAATCTCAGAATTGTGGATCTTAATGTAGATGGGCACCATGAAGGAAGAGATGTGGAGCACTCAGCTTCACTGACAAAGATGTGAGTTGTTTGGGAGGGCCAGTAACACATTGGTGGAAAAGGATGGAATTAGGTGACTTTTAACGTGCCAGAGGGGATTAAAAGAAGAGAGCTAGTTTAGTTTCTAAAACAGATATCGCTATGGCTTGATGCTAACATGTTTGTTAGCTGTCTGAATTCAGTAGGAATTCTGAGATTAACGTCAGAATTCTGAGTTAAAGTCAAAATTCAAAGAAAAAGGTCAGAATTCTGAGATTTAAACCAGAATTCTGAGTTTGAAGTCAGAATTTTGAGATTTAAGTCAGAATTTTGAGATTGAGTCAGAATTCTGAGATTGAAGACAGAATTTTGAGATTGAATCAGAATTCTGAGATTGAAGACAGAATTTTGAGATTGAGTCAGAATTCTGAGAAAAAGGTCAGAATTCTGAGTTAAAGTCAGAATTCAAAGAAAAAGGTCAGAATTCTGAGATTTAAACCAGAATTCTGAGATTTAAACCAGAATTTTGAGATTGAAGACAGAATTTTGAGATCGAGTCAGAATTCTGAGAAAAAGGTCCGAATTCTGAGATAAGTTCAGAATCGCTATGGCTTGATGCTAACATGTTTGTTAGCTGTCTGAATTCAGTGGGAATTCTGAGATAAGTTCAGAATTCTGAGTGAAAGTCAGAATTCAAAGAAAAAGGTCAGAATTCTGAGAGTGAATTCAGAATTCTGACTTTTTCTCATGCTGAAATTGAATTTAAGAATCAGTTAACCTTTTTGTTTTTCCGGTGGCCCTAATCCCCTTCCGTACACATGGTAGTAGTTATATATGTACACAAGGCGTTTCTAAAAACAGAACCCTTCTCACTGCGGACCGACAGGGGGCGCTGATGTTCCGCCAGCCCTCATTCATTTCCAAGCACAGGCGGACATGGCGGAGTGGGGCTGTGGAGGCTGCATCGGTTGAGCCGCTGGCGATTCCCCGTGCAACTGAAGTGCACCAGGACATCGTGGACCCGTGTGACTGTGTCAGGAGAACACGGCCCGTGGGAGTGGGCCTAGACCAGCTTCTTAGTGGGTATCCGGTGCCCTCAAACCAGCAGCCGAAAGACAAGTCACAGAAAAACAAGTCGGACATGAACGGGGTAAGTTTACCTGTTTGAACATCAAATAAAAGGTTACACTAAGCTAGCCTAAGTGGGCGAAATGTCGATGAAAAAATATACATCCGTTGTCTGAGTTGTACGAATTTGTCCATAGAAGCTTTAGAAAAGCTAATTATTCAGTTTGACGGTATTTTTCTGTAGTTCCAGCAGCTAAGGAGAGCTTTTTGTTAGAGTGCTAACGGCTAGTTAGCTGCTAGAAGCTACATGCTTCCCAGCTACTGATATAACTGCTGCTTGTGGCGCTAAGAAGCACAATTAAAACCCCTAATTTCTCAATTTTAAAGTGATTCCTTAACGAACGATTAAAGACGCTGATAGAAAGGTCGGACGGGGACCTGCAGGCCCGTTAGTTCCTCTGCTGGGGGTTTAAAGGGACTGGTTGGCTGATGGGGAGCATGTGGGGGTGGATCCAGCCTGGGCTCCTCTCTGGGGCCCCTCCCACACACAAATAGGCTGTTTATCGCTTCATATTATTCACTATTTGGGATTAAAAAAAAATATATATATATAGATATTTAGAAATTGTATTTGCTGTTCATGGTTTTGATTAAAGATTTTACACATTTTGATGTCTCAGCTAAGGATGTATGGAGGACCAGCTGTACCATATTTAAAAAGAAATGCAGTAATAAATAAATACTCAACAAATAAAAAAGCATACAATTAATTGCCCCCCCAAAATGCAATAAAAAATAAATGTAGGTAAAAAAAATGTAATTATACAGCGAGACATATATAGTAGCAGCTCAACAACAACAACTGATTGGGTGAAGCCCAGGCAGCAGGCCCCTAATGCTCCAGCATCAGATCCTCTTCCACCAGGGTCAAAATCCCATTTAAGATCAGATCCGTCTGACATCACTGCTGCCAAGCAAACATCAACGATGCGCATTCCATAGCTAGATATAGTGACTTAATATCACTATATATATATCTACTTTTTTTTTTTTATCAAGGCTGTACTTTAAAAATTGAAATTGTCTAGAGAGCTGTTCTTAACGAAATTACTTTTTGTTTACACTTGTGTATACAAAATGACAAAATAAATCTAAGTCTAATATATCTCTTTTAATTAGCGTCTTTATTTATTCACCTTATATAATAATTACCTTATTTATTTATTGTCTGTTATAATCTTGTTTTGACGCCTTAATTCACACTGGAAGCACTGTCTGGTGTATTTAAACAACTGATGGTTTTATGGTGGAATATGAAGCTCACTAGAGTAAAACGTGCTGACTTGGCAATTTTGCAATTTTGTGCTTAAGGCCCTAAAAGAAAATGCGACATGGCTGAGCAAACGTAGCTACTACGGCTTCTGCAGAAAGAACTCCATTTCACTCATTTCACCCCTGCCATGCTTCTGTGTTTTCATCTGAGAGGAATAAGAAGAATCCTTGTTTGCCCACTGAGTGATTTCCCCACGACGGTCGATTGAAAATCAAATGTTTGAATTTCTCCTGACCTCATGATTCCTGATCGGGAGGTGGCCGTGAGTGGCTGATCAACCCTCGTTACCTCCTGTGCACAACGCACGATCAGGCTGAACGTTGGCTCGATCGAAAAATTCCCCCATGACTTGAAAGTCAGCCCAAAATAGAAGAGTGTAAGCCCGACTTAACATGCTCTACATCTCAAGAGGTAGAAGAGTCCTCTATGCTTTGTGTTTACCACGTAGAAGAATTAAATCGCTGATCTTATTGGCTGCCCTGAGTCACTTTGTTTTCCGCTGAGGATGGTGCGTTTCAAGTAAAGAGGTCGTTGATGTGTTTGATGTTTAGCGAAAGAAACTGGGTGTTTCTGATGAGTAACGATTGTGATTCACAAGCTAGATTAAACACTGCCTTTGTTTTTTATTGTTTTTTGGTCATGCAAGTTCAAAGCTACGGTAGGTTGTTTCCTTTGCACCAGCTCACCGTTTGTACTACTTTTTTAGTATTTTTTTCTGATGTATTTGGAAATATCGGTGTCATCAGCAAATATAATGATAGTGAGATAAAAAATGAGCATAACGAAGCCTAGATGATATGTAAACAAACTGCCTCTGGTTCAGGAGTGGCTCGATTTAAATAATACATCCATGTTTACCTCATATGTTGAATTCGTCTCGCTTGGAAACGGCAATTAGCCTAAAAATGCTTTGCTAATGTTTCTAGCTACAAGTAGGAAGAAAACAGTTCTGTATTAAGGAGAAGGGTTTGATGAAATGTAGAAACTTAAAGACATTTTACCCCCCCCCCCCCCCCCCCCTCCTTAGGCCAAGGCCACTCTTTAAAAAAACAAAAACTCCTGAATTGCTGTGATTTACACTTTAAATCAAATGATTAGTGGTCGGCCAGAGACCCCATCAGGAAGATGTACGTCAATAAATCAAAGGGATTAAAGAAGCGTTTATTTATTTAATTTAGTTTGTGTTAGATTTAAGATTACCATTATTGTTAATTAGATTTGTGTGTTTTAGTCTGTAAAAGAAAAGAATAAAAAAAAATAAAAAAGATAATCGAATCCACCCAAAATAAAAGCAACAATTTGCCAGCAAATGTATCTTTGGTGCGTTTTCTTGTTTTTGTTGGTAGTTTATCATCAGAAAAAATGTCCTCGTTCTGGCAAATGTAAAATTTGTTCCTACTACACACCCATTGTAAACAGGGTTTCATTTTCACTTCAGGTCGTCTGTCAAAACAGAAGGAATCAGAATCATCGTCTGACTGTGAAGGGATGATCTAAACTGCTGAGCCTCACACTCTGCAGTAAACAGAGAAGTGGGAATGACCCGTTGCAGACAGCGAGTGACAGGAACCTGGAGCTTTTCCATATATCGCTGGCTTCACGGATGGCGGTCTGATTGGATCTGTCCGTCACCCAGTGCGCCGCAGTCCAACCAGGTTGTGATGCAGAGCAGCCGGGTCATACAGCCGCTTCCTTTCATGTTTGCAGCGGGACGCTGATCCTGCTGCTCTTAACTGCTCGTCGCGGTTACTGCTGCCGCATGTTTATGTTGTTTTTATTTAGCCCCTCAGTTTCTTATCATGATCTGATTATTTGACGTCCAGTTGTTTAATTTTTGGATGGATTAGAGATCATAAATAGGGCTGGGTATTTTCGCCAAAGTCCTGAATCGATTTGATTTTGTTTCATACAGTTAATCGATCAGTTTCTATTCGATCTGTTTTTACAATAATGAAAGTGGTTCGACTGGGTTTCAAAAATACTCATGTATTTTATTTTTTTCCTGTCATATCAAACACAGTGCAAACTTGTAATCAGTTTAAACTTTAGATGTGAACAAAACGGTCTCAAAAGTGCAAACTTGTTTGTGAAAAGTGAAAAAGCCTCACACGAGCAAGCAGACGTCACACAGCGCAGACACAGCAGACATGAGCTGCATTATCTCCACTACACAAACCATATTTGCAGCGTTGTCTGTAACAACTACAGGTTTTTTCTGTTCAGCCCCCATTTGTTAATGTCTTCAGTCAACCTATCGGCTATATTTGCAGCTGTCTGGCTTGAAGTTATCTTGGTGGTCTGTAGCACGAGATGCGAGGCGCCACTCATCATCAATGTAGTGGGAAGTCACCTTAATGTCACATATCCAGCACATTATCTTTAGCTGTTTTAAATCCAAAATGGTTCCATTGCACACGCCTGCTCATTTGAATGTGAACGTCACTATAAAACTAATTGATCTCATTTCTTACACATCCAATTTGCAAAAAATGTAAAGGAATCGATTCAAAATCCATTAAATAAATTGTTTTTTACCCAGCCCTAATAATGAAAAAAAGCCTTTCCTTTTTTTACCCATAGACAGGATATCATTGCTGTTGCCTTCACTGCTCTCAGTTTTTGCCTTTTAATGGATTGATAACTTCTGGATTTATGTGGCATACATTCAATGTTCTTTAGGCCGAGCAGAGGCGTAACTTGCTGGATAATTTCAATAAATAGACTCTGACTATATGTGGGACAAATTTCTAAATTGAATTTTGCTGCTTTTGAAGGAGGATATTCAATAATGTAGCTGAGAAGGAAAACATCCATCAATCATCCACATTTGTCTGGATGGATTGATTGAATGAAACTGAAATTGTGTGAATACTATGGAGGCATGATATATTGCTGTTGGCATCAGAATTGGCTTTTATTCATCCTTTTTTTATACATTGATGTCTAACTACCTATAAATATAAATATCAGTGTATTTTGGATCTTTTAGGTTCTCAACAAAAGGAAAGCATTCAATAAATAAATGTTTGAGCTCATTTTTGGAAAAATCAAACCCTATTGAAAGCGTTTGTGTCGAGTAACTGAAGGTCCATCTGCCCCCCACCGTAAGAGTGTCCTCATCAACATTCATCACAAAGTTACACCTTTTAGGTCGAGATACGTCAATAATCCATAACTAACAGGAAGCCATTTATCTGTTTTGATCAGTTAGGGGCCTTTATTTACAGGAAGCTGACTGGAAAGTGTGTGTGTGTGTGTGCGTGTGTACCTGTCTAGCCCTCAGAGTGAGGGCCATTTTTCCAATTTCACCATCAAAGTGAGGAAATGTTGCCGGCCCTCACATGCTATTTTGCTAATGGTTAGGTTTAGGGCTAAGGTGTCAATTGGTTTAGGGTTAGGTTTGCATTGGTAGTGGTTAGTTTTAGGGTTGGGGCATAGAAATGGTTGAAAACGACTTAAAATCGATGGTCATGGTCCTCACTGTATTTAGCAGAATGAGTTTGTGTGTCTGTTTAGGGGAGACACACCAGATTTCTCCATAAAAGCTGCTCAATAAAGGTCAAAGGAACCTTTAAGTTAATGGGATAATATTCCTGCTTTTGGTGTGAAGCTCTAACTGACTCTGCTTTCACAGGACGTTGTCTGCAGCCCCTCCTCGGTGACGGTGCTGACCTGCAGGTCCAGACCTGCAGCCCACGACGAGAAGACGAGCATCAGGTTGACGCAGGAGGGGAGGGGCTCCCCGGTCTGCTTCCCGCCGCACGACGCTCCGGGTCCGGCAGAGGGTTGGTGTCTTTATCTCTGCAGTCCTGCAGCTGGTGACGATGTTACGTGTTTAAACTTTACAGATACAGATCCCAGAATGTATCTGTAAATGACAGCACTGATGCAATATAAAATATCTAGAGGGGAACTTAGATTAAGCTGATAAACACTGGAATCGGAAAATAAGTCTGAAGCTAAGCAGCAGCAACATGTTTGTTTTCGTTGGCTCCTCCCAGGCAGCACGATGGATCCCACCGGCGCCACGGTCAGAGACCCCAAACCGACGGTCAGCGCTCACAGCCAGCGTCTGCCCTGCCGCTTCAGCGAGCAGCCCACCCTTCCACAGCTACTCAGCGCTCAGACCTGCCTCCGCTCGCCTCATGAGCCCCCCATGCCCCTCGGTAACAGCTTATCTCACGCCTCCCTCCACGGCAACAACAATGGCGGCACGCTCCACGGGAAACAGAGGAGGGGGACCCGGACCAAAGGGATGGGGAGGAAAGCCACCAGGCGAACGTACGCATGTCCCACTAATGATGTCACAGGATGATTAGACTAATGAAACACTGTACTACCAATGAAGCGGGTGGGTCTTTGGGAAGATTATAGGTAAAACATTTTTAGCTTGGAAATGTAAAAATTATTTATTTAAAGAATGTGTTTCCCTAATTTAATAACAGTAAACATTTTTAATAACTAAAAACATGAAGAAATTAATCACTGCTTTATTTCCTTATCAAATACAATCATATATAATATATATGATCATTATTAGATTAGTTAACACGGCAGCTTTGGACCAAAACAGTTAGAATAAAAAATTATTAAAATCAAATTTATTGTTACTATAAATATATCATTTCACATGATAAGAGCCTCACTGAATCAAATACTGGCTGAAAGTTTCAGTTTTCCTCAATTCAAGCAAATAAATTGTTTGAATTATATAAAAGTAGGGCCCACTGCCCAGGGCGTTATTATGTTAGGGGCGGAAAGTTGAAATGGGAGAAATAAAACTTCCAGAAAAAGTTTGTTTTTTGCTATACTTGTAAAATTCATAAGATGTGTTTTATTTATCTAAACTATTTATTTGCCATATAAGTACAGACAGATTTAGCATCCCTGATATTCTGGATGAAATGACAAGTATTAGTTTAAATCCGTCAGACTGAGGTTTTTTTTTTTTAAACTGATCTATTAAGACAGTAAGTGGAGATCATGAATCCTCCTCTTTAATAATAAGTACCGGTAATACATTTTTTTTTTAGCTGTATTTAATTAATAGTCTCTTAATTTACCTAAAAGGCGTGAGGCTCTCAAACAAAATGTAACAGTTTTAAATGTGTGAAATTTGGATCATTGAGCTTTAGATTTCTTTTTAAAAAGAGAAACTGACTGCTCGACACTGTTGGGAAAATATTAGAACTTGTATTCTAATAATAAACCCTGATTTTATGTTAATGAGAAGAAGAAAGTATGTTTTCACCATGACGGCTGACAGAAAGCTTTTAAATCCATATAAATGTCTTTTAAAGGATTTATTAAAGGAACAAACTTAATTTAGCAGATAATGGCAGATTAGCCTTAGCTTATTATTTTCTTAAAAAAACAAAACAAACAAAAAACTGTTTAACAAAGTGAGGGATTCCATTTTAAGTTATCACTATTTTGCTTATTTTGATAATTGAAATAACTAAAGATTTTAAGTAATTCAAAACTATAAAACTTTAACCAAATGTAATAAATACATTTTTTTCTAAATGAAGAAAGTTCTCTTATTTATTTATCTTTGGAAAGCTAAACAAAGCACCAATCATCCATCCATCATGTGTTAAAAGTCAGTGCGTTACCTTAATCCATCCCTAGATTAATTGCTGCAGCTCTGATTAACAAACCCATTAATCAGCCAAAGCTCCTTTATCCAATCAGAGTTCAGTTCTTGACTTCTGCAGTAGATGGAAGATCTAGGAAAACCTTAAATCTACGAACTCTGTGGTTGAGCTTTTATTTTGATACGGAGTTCAGTGTTTAACTGTGTCAGGAGGAATGAGCTCTGAGCAAAGGTAACGTCTTTTCTGGGGATAATTTTATGTCTATAAGATGTAAACAATTTGATGCAAGTCAATGGCAAATTTTTATTTTTTGCATTTCTCTTTAAAGGGAAGGAGGGAAAAACTCCCAGAACCGAAAAGTTACCGACTTCTATCCAATAAGACGAAGTTCAAGAAAAAGTAAAACAGAACTGAAGGTAAGAAGATGATGGTTTGACTCCTCGCTGCTGCTCTACTCTCTTTGTTCGCTGTTCTTCTGCTCTGAAAGGAATTGTTCCAGGTTCTCTAATTGTTTGTATGTTAGAAAAAAAACTTTTTTTTTTGTTTGTTTTGTTTTTTTGTTTCCCAGCAGTGAGGTTTTGTAAGTATTCATCACTCCGATAGTATTTAGCTGATTGGAACACAGGTCTCAGTGGAGTCCCTCAAGGATCCATTCTGGGGCCATAGTTTTTTTTTTTCCTTTCTTTTATTCAAACTTTATTCGTTATTTTTTTTATATATATATATATATATATATATATATATATATATAAAAAACATACATCTAAAATATCGACATTTGTTGCAGTTCTCACGAATTACTCTATTGATTTCATTTTGTGCTAATATAATTTCAATATTTTTATCTAAAAAAAAAAGCTATAAGAATTATTAGCCATAAACCTTATCGTGAACCCACTAATCAATTATGATTGGGGAGGAACTTTTATTATTTCATAAACCAAAGACTAAAAATACAATAAAATGTCACTTAATTTCTGCTAAAGGTTTAAATAGTTGGGTTAGTGAAAATAAAAAGCAGCGTAGAGTTCTATTGATGTTTTAAGACCTTTTATAAAAATAATATAATTTCTCGTTACAATATTGAAAACTGTGCAGTATTGTATAAAGTACTGAAATGTCGGAGTCAAGTAAAAGTATAAGTACCTCTCCTAAATATGACTTTGGTAAAAGTCCAAGTCACTGACTGGAATGTTACTTGAGTAAAAGTCTTAAAGTATCTGAAATGGCTTGTACTTAAGTATAAGAATTACTGTAAAAATAGATGTAGTCAAGTAATGTAGTGAAAAGTAAAAGTAAAAAGTAAGTGCAGTTTGAATGACATTTTTTTACATTTTGGTAAACTTTGAAGGTTAAATTTGCTTAAAATAATATAGACAACCAAGTGTAGGATAAATTTAGACTGGCTTTCCGAAACAGGCATATCCTATTGGTGTTGATGAACAAGCCCAGGCAAGACCCGAATCTGTAGTCAGTAGGTGGGTTAAAAACAGTGACGTGCGGTGAGGTTCATAGCTGGTGAGGCACTGACGTCATCAGAATCAGATTTGCAAATAGATGCATAGATTGACAGCAGTTTACAGGTTATGTTTCACTTCTGCATCCTTACACATACAAACTGTAGCTCACAAAACACACATTTCCTTAAAAAACAAAACAAAATAAACGTTATTACTGTCTTACCTTTACTTATAAATGAATAGAAGTCCTCCTTATCTTCCTTCAGTTTTAAAAGTCTCTCTGTCTCAATGGAGATCACTGCCAGGGAAGAAAGCCTTCCTTGATCCGTCCTGTTCCTGCCTTATGTTTTCAGTCTCTTGAGCACCCCCTGCCATGAGGCAAGAGAACTGCCTGCCTCACCTCGAACTTGTTCTCTGCCGTTTATAATCGCTCATTACACGAAACACGTTACACAAACACAGTTGGTGACAAAAAGCTCTGTACATTATATACATAAGCCAAATTATTAGAAATAAGTTCACATATTACATTTGTTTAAACCATTTTATTGACGCCGTACAGCAACATGCTCTCTCCGCTTTGCAGCCAGCGCAGAGCCAGGGGTTGCGCAATCCAAGGTGAGGCAGAGCTCGCTGCTGCCTCACCGGCATCGCTTCCAAGCATTTGAATGGGAAAATAAGAAAATTCAGCGATTTTGAACAAATAAAAATCGAAATTGGTGAAGCTACATGAAAAATGAATATTTTTTAGTACAAACCACCGGATGAATATAACAATTTAAATTACTTTATGATTATATATTTTCTTTCTTTCCATGATGGCTGGTGAGGCACTGCCTCACCTGCCTCCCCTGACCGCACGTCACTGGTTAAAAACACTTGCGGATTAGTTTGACACGTCTGGTTTAACTTTATATTTTAAGCTTCTGCTTCAGCCTACGTTTAATCGGTTACAGAAGTCAACTGAGAAATCAGTTTGTGATTTTGAACCAAAATAAAACTCTTTTATTCATATTTTTTTTTATGTTTTCCCTCCATACATACATCCATCCCATCCTTATATAATATCCTATACAGAATAAATAAGAGCAGCTCCAGATGAGTTAGCTTCTTCTACATCTTGGGCCATTTCTATTTAATATCACATGATGTAAATACATTTCTTTCATTCTATGCTGACGACTTTCAGCTTTATTTTTCACTCACCTCTTGACTATAATCCACTACAGCCACTGAGCTATTAGGTCCAACAATATCCTAGAAAAGATGGGTCTAATTTAACGGAAAATAGTTGCTCATTTTGTCTCCAAAACGTAAGGTTAGAAGTCAGAACTGAAATAAAAAGGTTAGAAAAGCCTAGATTACTGTGGTTGTTGAGGTTGATAACGTTTTCGTCCTTTAAGGTCTTTTTCAGTTCTAAGCTGTGCTGCTGTTATTGTTAGTTAGGTGTGAATTGGTTTGAAACTGACTGTCAATACTTCCTTCAAACATATCGTCACCATAGAAGGTCCTCTAAAGAAATGTATCTCTTTATCTAATAAACTTGTCTTACCTTGCCTTCAGTGGGAGCAAAAGAAACTCATCGATGATCTGATTACCAATGGAATCGAGGAGGGAATGGAGGTAATGTTGAATATTCTGTTAATGTCTCTAGAAATGCTTCCAGTTACGTTCAAAATGACTGACAACAGAATCTTTGGAGTATTTACTGCTGACGGCATCATTTTTAGGCGTTATTCTGTGATTTAAACGTTTGCATAGCGTTTGTCACCATAGAGAACCTCTTGTTCGTAGGTTCAGCACATAGAAGGAAAGGGCAGGGCGGTGTTTGCCACCCGCTGTTTCCAGAAAGGTGATTTCATCGTGGAGTACCACGGCGACCTGCTGCAGATCACGGACGCCAAGAAAAGGGAGGCTGAATATGCTCAAAATCCCGCCACCGGCTGCTACATGTACTACTTCCAGTACCTCTGCAAAACATACTGGTAGGATTAATGTTTCTACTATCGTCTTGTTAAACCTCACAGCATGAGATGTTAACGGGCCAAACACCATAAATAGGCACACTTGCTTGAAAGAGATTGCTTGCTGTGGTTTAAAAAATAAAAAAAAATCACGCTTTATGATGCTTTTAGTCAGATTACTTTGAGCAGGCATTATTAAAAAAATATTTTATGAGAATTCTTAGTACAGATTTTTAAAAAAAAAAAAGCTTTTTAGAGATTGAGATATGTTCATGGAAACAGAACAAACTAGTCAGATTAATCAGTTTTACCCACATTTGACATTTTAAATGTGCCTGTAGTAAAAAAAAAGACCATTTGATTATAATAAAATGATGTTATATACACCATCATGATTGTACTTTTTGAGCCTAAATAGAATTCCAGCTCTAGGTGTGATGAGCAAATGTGGCGCCATCTGCTGACAAACTTGCAGAACTGTCAGAAAACTTAGTTACTGCCCTATTAAAACATAATATAACGTGACTATTAGGTTTGTTCATCGTTCGAATTTCAATAAATCAGATTCCTTGTTTCGATTCCAGTCCTTATTGATTCTCCGTTCTGATTCTTTTAAGAAGAATCATAACAGTCTGCGTGTTATAAATCAGTTTGTTAACCGTCTGTCTGGATTAGGGCTGAACGATGAATTGCATTTGCAATAATATCACAATATGGTAAAACGAGATTTTCTGACCGCAAAGGGTCACGTGATCAGGGGTGACTTGCTAGCAAAGTAGCACGGAGGGAGAGTCGATACTTGTATGCGAGTAAACTGCTGAACAATGGCCTCAGACTGGACAAAAACTGACACAACTGAAGGTCTGCTACCAAAGAGGAACAGAACGTCACTTATGTGGAATTATTTTGGGTTTAAAAAAGAAGACGCTGCACAGCGTCAGGTGTTGTGCAGGATATGCCTTGCTATTGTTGCTACCTCACAAGGTAACACGACAAACCTTTATCAACACTTAGAATATTATGTTCGTATCTTATTTTATTTATTCATACACTGTCCTGTTAAAAACTGGCAGTGCTTAACTGGAGTCCATATGTTTATGTATCATGTTTCGTGAAAGATAAAAATATGTTAATACGATTTGTTTCCTTTATTTTTATAATCTGTGCTTTAAATAAATGGGATTATTATGAAACAGATTTGTTTGTGTATGTTTAACCCTTTATAGGGCACTCAGTCAAATACTGATATTCCCAATTGGTAAAATTGGTAAAACACTAAAAAAAAAAATCATTAGAAATCTTGAAAAACAACTTAGCCAGACCTGTATCCTCTGGTCTCCATTAGAGAAATCTGAGGCCACAAAGCTCAGGAAAGCAGTATCTAATATAATACATGGAAGCATTGCTATATAGAATAGAAACAAAGTTAACTAATAGAAATAAAATTGAGAAACTAATGAAGATTGTAAATAAAATGTAATTCAGCTTGTTTTTTTTGTTTGTTTTTTAAGCAATTCTTGTTTACTTGCTGTTTGTGAAGCAAATAAAACAATGAATGGCATTAAACTCCAGACTTAAATGTAACCACATCATCCTCCAGAGTGTAGCTTCTAGTAACCGTTTGTCCCGTTTCTCGCCTGGCAGTGTGGACGCCACCAAAGAGACGGGGCGGATGGGCAGGCTGATCAACCACAGCAAGAACGGGAACTGCCAAACCAAACTCCACGACATCAACGGAGTCCCTCACCTCATCCTCGTCGCCTCCCGAGACATCGACAAAGGCGAGGAGTTTCTTTACGACTACGGGGACCGCAGCAAAGCCTCCATCGCTGCTCACCCCTGGCTCAAATACTGACGGCGAGGCGGTCAGCTGTTTGTTACAGCCGGCGGACATGTTGCCTTAGAATGAGCGGGCGGTGGGGTTGACCGGGTACCTATTACATTTCGATTGAGGTCCGTCTGCTTGGTCAGAAAGGCCTGCAAACTTTTATTTATACAGTATGTGTCTCTGGAACATTCTGGTTGTTTTGCAACACGTTTGTTTTGTACATTTTGTACCCTCTGAAGACCAACGCCTCTGCAGCATTCAGCTGGAAGTTAATGCTCTGCATTTTTACTCTGCCTTTTTCTTTTTTAATCATTTCTCTGTAGATACTTAGCAATACTTCCCTGACTGGCTTCTTACGCCCCCTTTGGATCAACAAGCACCGGGAGATCCAGGTTAAAATGTGTTTTTAGGAAATCTATTCTGCTTCAAGTGGACTTCAATTACGGAAGCCGTTTGTCGAACGATAGCGGCCATCTTGGAGGATGGAAATATCCATTCTGAACGTGTAGGGTTTTTCCTGTCTCCTTTTGTTGTTTTTAAGATTATGTATTTTTAATAACAAGGCTTGAATTGAAAATGTAAAGTAATCCAAAGTTCCTGGTCGATTAGTCTGCTGTGACGCACATTTAGCTGGAAGGCAAGTGTTTGATGAAATAACCGCAGGCCTTTAGCCGACACCCAGAGGGTTATTTTCAAATGATGGAAAAAAAATAAAGGTGTTTGCACATTTTCCCATCAAAACAACCTACTTTAATGTATTTGATGGGAATTTATGTGATTAAAAATACAGTTTTTATCAGTAGGAATCTGAAAAGTGTGGTGCACATCTGTCATTTGTCCTTCTGATTCACGTTTCGGCAGCAAGTAAGAGGTCAAGTTCAGCAGAGTGTCTCTAAATAGCAGCTTTCTGAAGTCTTCCCTTAGATTCTCCGTTAAAACGGCTTCTAAACGTTGACCGCCATTTAGTCTAAACTATCCATTAGCTGTAGGTTTTAGCCACTGAAGTTCCAAACCAACATCCTGTCATCTCTAACCAGCTTCTGACTCAGCGGCCCCACAGCATGATGCTACCACCACCATGTTTCACCCTGTATGTTAAGGGTGTTATCTTGTGCCTTTTAGGCAGAAATGTTCTTATTTGGTCTAATGCGATAGTCACAAATGTCATCAGATTCCCATTAGAGAGAGCGTTTAGCCTCGCAGCTCCATAGTTACATGTATGACTATGTGATGGATGGACGGCCATGTTTGGACGTGTTCTCTTCATTTTAATTTAATTGTGAAGAGCTCTGTGAGCTTAGTGGTATCGGAGTTAAGGGGGCTAAAGACTTTTTAAACTTTTATTTATAAACAATTTTTTTATTTTCCTCATTTATTCCCTACCACAAGCCATGGTGTTAGAAGTAACGCCTAATGCGTTTTATCTAAAATGCAGATAAAATACGTTAAAAGTTTGCGGTTGATGAGATGTGGAGGGGAAATGAAAAACCATGAAATGGTCCATATGGGTTCATCCTTTGCTCGGCTAAGTTTGCTATGACATTTAAAGACTGAGACATTAAATGGAAACAAGTTTCTGCAGAAAGTATGAACATCAATTTCCTATCTGGGCTACAGAGTTTTACAGAGACTTTAGGTTTTAATTTCCGAAAGTATTAAAAGGTACTGAAACCGAAGCTTTGAGTCATTTTATGTTTGAAGAGAGAACTGCCATCAGCGGAGCATCTAAACAATTAAATGAACAGTGACCCCATGTTTGTTTTGTCTTTTTCTTTCTCCTAAGTAAGTTAAAAGTTTACAGAGGACTAAAGGAGGCAGCTGGTTAGAAACCTCCAAGTCAAGCAGCAATAGAAAAACCTATTCATAGTTTTGACTTAAGTTGAATTTAATACAAATATAACCATATTTTACTGCATTACAAAAAAAATCAGTATGAGATAAAAGCTCTATAAGTTTATATAACTGGAATTTCTGAGCTGAAGAATTTCATCTGACCTTTTTATTCTGTATGTAGATTAAACTGATATTTAGTTAGAAACTAAGATGAGCTCCAGTTTCAGGCTCAATGTCAAGGCGAGATTTACCAGCAGCTATGAAATTACAGCTGATCATTATTTGATGTGTGGTGTTAAAACTGTTGGCTGCTTTGTTTTTCTAACTTTAGAAATTGAAAATATGGTACATTATTTTCTGTAGGTGTTTCTGTCCTATATACGTTTTCAGAAAACAGAGATTTAACAACAACAGTATTTGTATGAATGACTGAAATCATGAGGAAGATCTTAATTTTTAATTGTAGGACAGGCTATAGTGTAAATTATTGCTACAAACTCAAGAGGCCAAGATTTGACTGATTGTTAAACTAAACCACTTTAATCTTAAGCTAATACAGAGGAAAATGTGACAGTTTTAGGCATTCAGTCTTTTTAACAAATTAACTGATTTGATAGAAAAAAATACAGCAGATTTATATGTTAAATGTGGGTTCTGTTGCATAAGTTATTTGATCAATAAAGCCATTATGATTATGGTTTGAGAAGTTGATTAAACTTATCTCACTGAGGAATTAAAACAATATTTTATTTTTAGCTCTACCTCCTCCTAACCTGTCTGAAAATGTTCTTATGACACTGCTTTTATGTTGTGGAGACTCTTATGGTAAAATATGGTGAAAAAATTAAGTTTTTAATTATTTCTTCCAAAAAAGATCAGTTATTTCTGTCTCAAGCTACAGCTGCAAACGTCTAGCCTAGCTTAGCCTAGCCAAACCTAGCCTAGCCTCTCTAAAAAAGAGGGAAACTGACAGCCTGTTTTTCTTTGCCAAATTATCAAAGAAGTTGAATTTATCATTTAAGAATTAGTGAAATGTAGCAAAAATAATATTTTACAAAAAATAAAACGGTTTAATAAACTATATGGGAATTTAATCTTGTAAGGATTTTACCGTTAGCTTAAAAAGCTATGCCGTCCTTGTATTCCATTTATTTATTTGTACAAATAGAACTAATATAAGGAAATATTTGTTTTAAAGAGTCTCTCTCTGACCTCACCACTTAAAACAAGATTTACTTTACTTATTCAACTTATTAGCAATTCAGGTTTGGTAGCTGTATCTTCAACACAAAGAAATCCGACATTTACTGTTTAATTTTAGCTAAATAGTCCTAAAAGTTTGGCATTTATCTATTTATCCAGGGTAGTTTGATGGCTTATACAGTGAATAAGTCTTAGGTATAACTTTATATAAAGTTTTCACTTGCCAAGACACTGTTAGAAAATGAAATTAGCAATATAAATAATTGCTTTTATTCACCCATGTTTTAAATGTTCTTCAAAAACTCAGTTGTTTTCCATTAATCCAATGTTTCTGTTTCCATTTCATTTGTTTTCATAGAAACAATGTCCATACTAACAGGCCAGGCAATAAAATGCTTGACATTTCATGTCAAACATTATTACAGGTCACAATATTTATGTAAAATGTTTAAAAATGAATATTTCTAAGTTGTGTTTTTGTTATGGAACAGATGCAATAATTATTCAAGGGAGAAAACTGACCTTTTCAGTTTAAAATAAAATGTTGTGGTGCTGAAGAATTCTTAATGTTTGGGTTTAGGTGTCAAGATTAAAGGATTTTGTATGAAAATAAAGGAATTGGTGGATATGGTTTGTCTGGTTTGACAAATGGCAGCAAAGAAAAAACAAAACAGAAAGCCAGGAAATAATTTTGCTGCAGAGGGAAAACTTTATGAACCTGCAGCCACAATTCAGGAAGATCTTTTATTTTCCAGTTTGATGGACAGCTTCTCTGGGACATTTCCTAAATATCAAAAAAGAAAATTTGTGATCTATGAACAAGAAATTCACCAGATCTTCAGCCACAGAGAACCTCAATGTCACTTTTAAAAAAGAGCTGACAGCTCTGCCTTTAAGTGGGCCAAACAAACTAATCCTAATTTTGTAAGGTAAATATTTGTGAAAGTGCAGTCAGAAAATAAAGACCAATAGTTATGATGCAGAAAGAAAAACACAAACGTCTTTAAAATTTGCAGTCTTGTGGACAAAAAAATAAAAAATCAGCTCATACAATAAGTATAGCACATTTTTACATGTTAATGACTTTTATTACTGTAGAAACAGGGTTTGAATCGGAGCCATGGTCACTTCTACAGATTAAATAGAGAAATATTGAGCTGCTTTGTCTGAATTTCCCTTTAATTCTGCTTTAAATATATGCCTGATCTCTGCAGATCCCTTTTCCTGTTCGTACACCTTCCACTCAAAGAGGATAAAACTACTCAATCACACACATCATCCTCACATCCTTGTTCTTCCACTATAATTTAGCCCAGCAGTGTAAAAGAGTGTAAATGAAGATAAAGTGCTCACACTGTTAAAACACACACAGCTTCTCACTGCAACTGATGAAGCAGAGAGAGAAAAAAAAAAAAAAGCTAAGCCAAACTCCACCAAAGCGCCTTAGAAGCCCTTTCCTGAGCAATACCTCTTATTTTAGGAGAAACTGGAGTTTTTGACCTCATAACAACAAACCTGACCTCCTGGATGACTTTGATGCTTTTATAATGGATGTCCTGCAGAAAATGATGCATAAGGAGTACAGTGATGCGTTTAAAATCGCTTCTGTAACAAACTTTGCTTAGGAGATGGAACCATCTAATAAGCAGCCCTTTGCAAGTTGGAAACATATCTGTCATTATTAGAATGAAAAAAATTTTTATGGATTCAGATTGATGGAGGAAAAATAATTTCATGCTTAGTAAAAACATTTTATTATGTACTCCCATTTCTGCAAAGAAAATCTGAAATTATTAATTTGTTTTCAAGTTTATTGATCCCAAATCAGAATTAATCATTGTTATGTCTTAAAGAGCAAGATGCAACAAAGACAACTAGTCTGGTTTTGTTTAGTCTGCAGCTAACCTCACAGCAGGTTAAAGTCTCACTTATTGAATAGCTGCGTTAAGTTCTCCTATCGCTTCATTGATGTAGAACTTGGTTTTTATTTGTTTTTTCCATAAAACCTGCTGAGAAAAGTTCAGACTAGGACTCCCAGTTCTGACTTAACGTAGAAACAAGATGTAGAGCAACGATTAGTAGGTTTCACCAAAAGGAAGCCTCTCTTAATGCCACCAATTTAAGACAGAATAAACTAATCAGAGTTAAACACATGGGCGGTTCTAGACAGGGGCCAACGGGGGCCAGGGCCCCTGTAGATCAGGTCTTTGCTCCTGAACTGAAGACATAATACTCAAAGATATGCGCTGGAACAGACATGTTTAATGACAGGTTGTTTGGATCTATTTCATTTTTTTATTATTTACAAATTCTGTTTTACTAATTATTTAAAAACAATTAGCCAATATATTCAGCAGGGTTGAGATAGGATCTCAGTATTCATCTGCTTAATGTTTTTTTTTTTAAATCAAATAAAAGAAAATGCTCTAATTTTTTACAGCTGAATTTATCAGTTTTTCTTGAGTTCTAATTCAGATTTTATAGAAAATGGTGATTTTAACTTAAATTAAGTCAAAAATATGTAAAATTCCTAAATTATGAATGTATATTGACCTTATAAGATATAGAAGTTTAATTAAACCTAATTGAATAGAAATTTTACTTCATGCAGCAATATTAATATATCTGAATATCTTGCCCTGTTTATTTCCTGCTTATCTGGCCCCCATGAAAACACGCTGGGCCCCTCTTGGCCCCCTGCTACATTTGGTCTAGAACCGCCACTGCATAGACAGACAGGGTAGTCAATCGTAGAGTTTACTAAGTCATCATGGTGAAATCTGCACTGCACTTCAATGGTATTAAATGACAAATAAAACTGGTACCATCAGGGAAGAGGAGGTCAATTACTGAGAGATTAAATGCAGAAAATATCCACTTTTTCATCATATAGATGCAATTATAAGATTTGGCCTACAGTCTAATAACCAGACTTTTTATAATTTTAGGGAAAATAAGTCAAATATTTCTTTCACATTTAAGTCAGTTTTAGTCCTTTGATCTGATTTATTCATTGATTTAAGTCTGCAGGGATCTTGCTTAGACAAAACAAAAAGGACATTTAAATGGCAGCTCTGATTACACTTTATCTCAACAAGGCAACTAAAAGATTTAGGCACAAGTAATCTGGATCATATATCCACAATAAAACAACTGGATTCATATTAACCGAATTTCTGTAAAAAGTTAGAAGAAAAAAAAAAGATGTAGCTCTGCGTAGAAACTAGCGGGCCATGCAGAGTCCAGAGAACAGTTAGGCCATAAATTCAGCTGTTCTGAAGGAGAACAGAGTTCCAGTTCATGCAGATAAGTTTCAAAGGTCAAAAGGTCATTTTGATCCCTGAAGAAACAGGATGATGTGTTATGAAACCAAAATCACGAAAATAAAAAAATAAGCCAGACTTAACCAGCTAAGCCTGACTTAACTAAGCCAGTTTTATCCCTCTGATGTTTTTCACTGTTAATGATGAGGTTGATGTTTTAAGAAAGATCATATTGGCTGCTGCAGCTCCCAATTTGTCTGCATCATGTGACCGACCCCTACAGCTGATGGGGTAAAGGTTACCTAATCCATAAACTACTGAACTTTTTCTTTTAAACCTTTATCTCCACGTGAATATCGTATTTTCCAAAATATAAAGTTAAACTGATTATAACCTGCACCCGCAGATTTTTGTTTAAAAAAAGTTTGAAACATACATATATAACCCCAAGCCGCTAATATCTACAGAAATGTCCAGCACCAAACCTGTAGGGGGAGCTCTACATAATCTCCACTAGACTGAGAAGAATGCTAGCTCCCATTAGCAGCAGTAAGAGCGTCTAATGAAAGACGGGGCTCCATCAGATCTTTATTTCAGCTCTGCTGGAGTCACAAAGAGTCTCTTAATTGGTTCATCAGATTTAATGCAAGAAATAAATATCAAAATTTTTGCATTTGGGACATCTTTTCTCTGTCATGCATTTATTTCATTATCAACTTTGACCTCTGACCCCTTGGGATTAAGGAAAAATCTACAGGCAAAGCCATACCTTCTTATAAGCTGCATGGTTCAAAAAAAGCAGCGACTTATTTTCTAGAGAATATGGTAACTGGAACGATATTTCATCAACTATGGATGGACTGATCCACTTTTCTTTTCACTTCTGATCCGATTACGATATTGAATATGCATTTTCTGAAGATTCTGATAATTTCATCAGATCCTGAACATTTTTTAAAATTTAACATCATTATTACTTTAGATTATAAGACTGCCATAAGCTCCTCTCTACAAGCCTTTATATGTACCAATGTACCAGGGCCAGGATAGAGATTTTTTTTCCTTCTATTTCGAGATTAAAGTCGTAACATTACAGAATACAGTCATAAAGTTACGAGAATAAAATGATTGAAAATTATGAGAATAAAGTCATAAAATTACAAGAATAAAGTTGTAAAATTATGAGAATAAAGTATAATAATAATTTTAAGAATTTATTTTTGTAATTTCACAACTTTATTATCATGTTACTTTTTTCTCTCAATATTATGACTATTCTCGTTGCGACTTTATTCTCGTAATTTTACGACTTTGTTATAATGTTATGACTTTATTCTCATAATTTTATGACTTTGTTATCATAACGTTATGACTTTATTCTCATAATTTTACGACTTTATCATAAGGTTATAACTTTATTCTCGTAAATTGACGACTTTGTTATCATGACGTTATGACTTTATCATAATATTCTGACTTTATTCTTGTAACTTTACAACTTTTTTCTCGTAATTTTATGGCTTTATTCTTGTAATTTTACGACTTTATTCTCGTAATTTTACAACATTATCATAATATTCAGACTTTATTCTCGTAAATCTACGACTTTTTTTATCATGACGTCATAACTTTATTCTCATAATTTTACGACTTTATCATAAGGTTATGACTTTATTCTCGTAAATTGACGACTTTGTTATCATGACGTTATGACTTTATCATAATATTCTGACTTTATTCTTTTAACTTTACGACTTTGTTCTTGCAATTTTAAGACTTTATTCTCCTAATTTCACAACATTATCATAATATTCAGACTTTATTCTCGTAAATTGACGACTTTGTTATCATGACGTTACGACTTTATCATAATATTCTGACTTTATTCTTGTAACTTTACGACTATTTTCTCATAATTTTATGACTATATTCTTGTAAATTTACGACTTTATTCTCGTAATTTTAAGACTTTATTCTCCTAATTTTACAACATTAGCATAATATTCAGACTTTATTCTCGTAAATTTACGACTTTGTTATGACGTTTTGACTTTATCATAATATTCTGACTTTATTCTTGTAACTTTACGACTTTTTCTCATAATTTTATGACTTTATTCTTGTAATTTTAGGACTTTATTCTCGTAATTTTAAGACTTTATTCTCCTAATTTTACAACATTAGCATAATATTCAGACTTTATTCTCGTAAATTTACGACTTTGTTATCATGACGTTTTGACTTTATCATAATATTCTGACTTTATTCTTGTAACTTTACGACTTTTTCTCATAATTTTATGACTTTATTCTTGTAATTTTAGGACTTTATTCTTGTAATTTTAAGACTTTATTCTCCTAATTTTACATTATCATAATATTCAGACTTTATTCTCGTAACTTTACGACTTTTTTCTCGGATTTTTCCAACTTTATTATCATAATGTTACATCTTTATTGTTGTAATATGACTATTCTCGTTGCGACTTTATTCTCGTAGTTTTACGACTTTATTCGCGAAATAGAAAGGAAATATATCTAGCCTGGCCCTAATACTCCGTCTTACAAAGGCAATTTGAGATTAAGGTCAGAAAAAGAAAAAAAAAAACTCAGAAAAAAGAAATTCATCCAAAAATCAAATACTCATCTGTAAGAGTTTAAACTGAGAGTCATCATTTAATCAAAAACAGACGCCCACAAAGGGGGAAGCTTCCTGCTTTTGAAGAGCTTTTTAAACCAACTCGAGTTTAATATAGAAATACATTGAATAGATTTGGCCTTATGAATGGGGCCCATTTTCTCTGATAGCTCATTTAATATTTTGCAATGCAGGAATGAACTAAATAACTAATAACATCAGGTCACTGCATCTCTATCATCAACCAGTCCTATAAAAACTATTTCACATAAAACATTCTATAGAATATTTCTAACCCAAAGAACTCCTATATATTTATATAAACTCTAAATCAAAGTTGAAGAAGAAATATTGGGTCTCCTGAAATGGTAAGGAGAGAACTTAACCATCCAAATGAAGCAGAGATTCAACCTTAAAAAATACAAATTTGTTTGAGACTTTTTCAACATTTGTTATCAGGGTGTCATTTTTATCATGTTAAGTGAGAAAGAAGAAAAATATTGTTTATTTTTATGTCAAAATGATGATATTCGCCCTAAAAATTTATCAGTCCCACTCTACTTGTAAGGGAGGGATAAAATCATGCAAACCCAGAGCTGGGAGAGATTACTCTACACCAGGGGGGAACTCGGTCCGAATAATGAAAATCATCAACCAGTAAAGGTCCGGAGACATTTTTTATTATAATCTGTTACTTTAAAAATAGTTTTTTATGCATCCATGTTATACACCGAATTTAAATATATATATAAATCCATTTTAAAAACTAAAGTGTTTTCTGAAGTAAAGAAAAACAAGCCTTCAGTTTGGTTCAGTCTATAAACACCTGAACTGACCGTTTGTTGCTCTTTTTTTTTCTTTTTTCTGTCTTAATGTTCGCAGTGGGCTTTATGCTGCCCTCTTTGAGCACCATTTCACTTTTCTTTCACCAGTTCACCACAGTTCTTCCAGCAGTCCACACTTTCTCTGCTCTCTTTTTCTCATCATCTTCTCCTTCTCTCCCATCGCCCGGCTTGCCACAGGTTTGCCTGCTGTGTCTAAAAGCAGCAGCAGCAGCAACCCAGACTGACAGCAGCTCATTGGATCATTTGGATCACGTGAAGCCTGGTGCCGGACGCTCTGAATCGCTTTACCGTATTACAGGATAAGTGGTGCAAGTGAAATTAGACACTGTCGTCGGACAAAATGCTGTACGGTAATTTCTAAATGTTTTAAATAATGTTGGGTTGGATTCAGACCTGTAAAACAACTGAATTTAAAGGGATAGTGTGTAAGATTAACCTCCATCTAGTGGTGCAATAAAATAATTACAAGCAGACCTACTGTAGGCCAACTATTGAAGCCATGGGCTGACATTTTCCTCTTTCTAATAGAGATAACACATCAACCTCTACCACTTTTGTCAAATCAGCTTAAATTAATTTAGAAACACTTCTCTAAGAACCGCAGTGAAAGAAGCCTACGCTCTTTAGCGGGTATGACTGCTGCGAAGAATAACAGCAGCTGATATCTGCTGATCCAGTTTAGGCTAACAAACACCATCTCTAGTCAGAGCTGCAATTATCCCCCTTAATATATGAGCTAAAATAAATGATGAACCAGGTGGAAATAGTGGTGAAGATTCTCAGTGTTCCAGGTCATAGTCATTCCAAAAAAGTTAAAAAACAATCCACTGGACTTTGAGGTGTTTGGAAGACATTTTGCTTCCCATCCTGGAAGCTTTTTCAACAAAAAAAAGGTGGAAAATCTCTATGAAAACAGAACTGATAGAAGCTTATGGTCGCCTGTTTGTATCACTTTAATAAAGAATAACAGCAGCTGATTTCTGCTGCATCAGAGCTCATCCAGTCTAGAGGATAATAATCAAACTAGCCGTCTCAGACTAGTTGCTGGACTACACTGCTCTGTTTCTAAACTCCACTTTTATATTGAACTAACCAGAAACCAGTTTGAAGCCCCGCCTCCTCATAAAATGTCTCCACCTGTTAAAAGCTGCACTGATGTGGTTTTCAATGTTATTACTTCTGTTTTTGGTTTTTTTCTCTCGACTCTCACTGGACATAGAGTACAGATGGTCCTCCATTGCATCAAAAAGTTGAAAGTAGAATGATCTATGGTTGTTTTCTGTTCTCTCCCATCCAGAGCATGTGAACAGAGTGCCGTGCAAGGAGGATGTTTGCTTTTTTGCTCAAAGTTTTGACAGGAAGCTGCCTTCAAAATCGCTCCACGCTCGCTCAGATTTCTGACCTTTGTCCTTCATGTAATGATGCCAGAGCCCTGGGACACACTGCGTTTGATTTAACGATGTGACCGATACATGTTTATTGTCTTATCAAACTGGCTGTTAAATGATCGCACTGTTTCCCAGCTGTGAGCGTAAAGCCGGGCATACATTGTGCAATTTTTTTTCAGACGTGGCACACAGCTACAGCTGACTCTGTATGACAAAACCGCAGGGTTTCCTCGTACACTGTGAGTTCACAGCTCAAGATGCATGTTCTAACACTGTGCAGCACGACGCTGATGCTCTCTACCTGCTCACACTGTACGTCTAAAACCCACGTCGGACTCAGCTCCACAGTGAGATGGCGCTACTCGGACTCGTCTACCTAGAAGCCAAATGAGTAGAAGAGGAATGTGAAGCTCACTAGAAAGAAACGCGCTGCCTTGGCAATTTGTGCCATTTTGTGCTTAAAGCCCTAAAAAGAAAAAAACAACATTTTTGGACAAAGACATGGCTGAGCAAACGTGGCTACTACTGTCTGTCAATGTTACAGAAACAACTCTATTTCACTCACTGCACCCCCGCCATGCTGCTGTGTTTACATCTGAGGAAGAAGTAGTATCCTTGATTGAGCACTCAGCGATTTGTCCACGACGGTCGACTGAAAATCAAACATGATTCTCCCTTGACCTCACGATTCCTGATCAGGAGGTGGTCGTGAGAGTCTGATCGCCCCTCATAACCGCTGTACACTATACGACGCACGATCAGGCTGAAAGTCGGCCCGATCGGAAAATTCTCGCACGACTGGAAAGTCGGCCTGAAAAGGGCAGAAATATCTCACAGTGTAAGCCCGGCTTAACACCTCGCTCCATTCATGTTGCAACGCATTTCCTATTTATTAATTGTCGCAAAGAATAAAAAAATTAAACAAAATCACACTTAAATCAAATAAATGTTATTTTAAAAATTTTACAGTCCAACATTTTTTAATCTATGTTGTGAGCGCATCGGAGCTAAATCTTCGCGCCAGCCTTTGAATTGAAAACCGCTCTGCGCTCCACCATATTACTGCCGCTCTCTCAATGCTCCTCCCACATGCTAAAACGCATAAGGCTGACACATTTTTCCCCTTTCAGCTACTCCGATTAAAAATGGTGACACAACATGGCGTCTCCCATTGGGTTCAACGCCCCGATATGCATTTATAAGCTACTATTTCAAAATCGTGAAAATGTTTTTACTTTTTAGCGTTATTAAACTGTTAAAGAATATATATATATAAAAAGAATAGTGGTTGGTAGACAGTGTCCCTTTAAAGCCTGGAATCAAATTTATGATCAGGAGGCCCTTTAACTATGAAGGAGGCTGTATGAAGTCAAGTGTCGATGGATTCAAAAAGACAAACATCACCAAGTTTAGTTTCATGAAACTAATTCAACCTAAAGAAATAAATTCATGCTAAAACACTTGATTAAATCAGGAGCCTTTTAATTCAAGCCCATCAAGTTACTGTGATAAAATAATCCTATAAGCCGATGTTTCTAATCTGGATTTCAAAACACTAAAGGCATGAAAGAGGCAGTTTAGAATAAGGTTTGCTTAAAGACGTAATACTGCTGCTTCTAAACTAAATGATAGCATTTAAAGGTAATTTGTTCACTTTAGGATATGAAACTTATTCAGGCTTTTTAGGCAGATGATGAAAAAAGACGACTATTTGACTCCATGAAATAAATGTTGTTTATTTTCTATTTAAGTTTTAAAATATATGGAAAATACATTTTAAAAATAATTATAAATAATTTTCATTATTTTCCCTTTGGTATTAATTAAGTATTTCTGAATTGGATTTGAAAAGAAAACTATGAAGAAATTTATGATTTCTTTAAGGTAAAAATATGAAAGTATAAAGTAAAACGCTGGTGAAGATTCTCAGTCATCCAAGTCGTAGTCATTCTGAAAAAATAAAATTAAAAACAATCCACTTGATTTTGTTTCCAAGTTTGAAGACGTTTTGCTTCCCAGCCAGGAAGCTTTTTCAGTTCAAAATGTCAGGAATAGCGTTAAATTCAAAGGGGTGGATCCCTTCGTCTGTTTCTATTTACATGTTTTCAAAACAAAAAACAAGGCATTGTTGGGCTAATGTATAAAACCTTGAACTCAACGCTATTCCTGAAATTTTTGATTGAAAAAGCTTCCTGACTTGCAAAAAATCTTAATCTAAAAAAGTCATTTTTTCTTAAAACAAGTGCATTTTTTGTTGAATTGAAGTGAGACACTGCCAATGGAACAAGATAATTTACATTTAAAATAAGAGAAAATAATTGCATTGTGCATATTATCTAATTATTTTGAGAGTAAAAATACTCATTCTATTGGCAAATCATCCCATTTACACACTAAAATTAATGGTAAATACACTTGATTAAAGACATTTTTGCTTATTTCTAGATCATTTTTGCAGTGTGGATGGGAAGCGAAACGTCTTTTTAAACTTGGAAACAAAGTCCAGTGGGTAGTTTTTCATTTTCTTTTTTTTTAAATATAAAGTAAAATATATTCCGTGTGTTAAATCTAATCCCATAATCTGAATGGGAAGGTGGACAGGGTGTAAATAAACCCAAAATGTGCTGTTTTAGTATTTTAGTTTGTCGTTTTGAGGCCGGCTCACCTTAGTCCCCATGTGCTTCTCTTTGCAGAAATGGGCTTCAGTTTATCCTGCTGTGCTAAGGTGCTTTAGCTCATTTATCTGCTGCTGGTTTCAATCAGGATTCAACGGCACGTTTCCTCCTCAGGCTTCGATCTGATTGGTGGAGCTGCTGAGCAGTGATCCCATGTTTGGGGCCAACATGACAGCAAAAAGTTAAATAAAGAATAAAAATAAAAAAAATACTGCCCTAACTGTAAACTACATAAAGAGTCGGGTTTTCATTCATGCTTCAACCTTCTACTACATAGAATAAAAAAATAAAGCCAACAGTCATCTGGAAAACCTTCTTCAGTCTAAAGAAATCCCTTTCTCTCTCTCCATCTATGTGGGCTAACCAGCTCCTGTGCAACCGAAGCATTTTAGAGCCGCTCCGTCTCTACGCCTCTTTAAATAATCTTTTTTCATTCTTTCTTTCAGTCCGTCTCACTTTGAAGCAAAGTTTGCTTTTTTTCCGCTTGCAGGATGAGTCAGTTTAATGTGCAGGGGGAGCGATTTGGGGCGGAGCTTCTCTAGAGGTGCTGCAGGGCCTCCTGGGCTTGTTCCGTGTACACGTCGTCTCTCTGCATCCACGAGCCGAAGCCGCCGGCGTCCCGCTGCGAGCCGCGCTGCTTGTCACGTGAAAAGAAACTAAACCTGAAAGAGATGAGAGGAGACAGACGGAGGATCACATCAACGTTTACCATGTTTGTAAGTCTGGGATGAAATCAAAGCTACATGTAGAGCAGAATTAGAAGCTAAAGCAACATTTATGGTGAGAAGACGTTTAAAACGGTGCTGTTAATGTTCCTGCTGTGGTTTTTGCAGCCCTATGCAGGGTCTTTTAGGTATTTAATGTATAATTTAAACTTTATAATAAATAATCTTTTGATTGGAGCATTCTTATATAATGACTTTGTTCCCATATTGTTGCAAACAGAGAAAAAGTTTCATAAAAGGAAATTTGAGGGGGGAAATAAATGCAATCCAGGTTTTGAGAGTAATTTTGCTGTTTTTTCAGATTTTTGTCATTTCAAATAATATTTTTTAATCAAATGTTTTTCATATTTTAGCTTTTCAAAGTTAAATTATATTTTTGTAGATTTTAGAGACTTTCTATTTCCAATTCTTTTTTACCGTATTTATTTTTTCACCTACTGAAATATTCAGGGATTAAAGCAAAAAAAAAAATCCTTAGTCTGAACTTTTATGACACAGGCAAGAAAACTTACAAGAAATTAGACTTTTGTAAATCCAATACCAAAAACTTACACAGGAAAAGCTTTGTACAAAAGCATAAAAGCTTCCTATACTGAACTATTTCCAATTCTTTAAAACTAAATTCTTTTAAAGAATGTATATTTTCAAATTTTATTTTTCTTATTTATAATAGATTCAATTTCTTTTTTATTTCTCTTTTTCAGATTGAGTTGTATGAATTGCAATCTTTTTAAATTGCTTCTCAAATTCTTTTCCAAGGTCACATCCCCCAATAAAAATGTTGCCAACATCAATGGAGGAAGTCCCGCCCCCAGATGTGAAGAGAACGTGATCTTCACTGGAAAAAAATAGAAATCTAGATAAGTTGTCTTTTCTTAAAATAAGTATATTTGGTCTCAAGGAGGTAAGTGAGATACTTTGCCGGCAGAATAAAACAATTTAAATTTAAAATAAGAAAATATTATTATATTATTTCAAGTGCATATTATCTAATTATCTTATTTTAAGAGTAAAAAATCTAATTCCATAAGAAAATCCTCTCTTACCAACTCAAATTAAGGGTAAATACCCTTAACTTAAATGTTGACAAATTTTTAGATTGTGTTTAAACGCTGCAAAAACAATCTGAAAAATAGAAACTTAAAAAAAAAATAAATAAATCCATTATTAAAAATATGGAGCAAAGTTCCCTCTATACTCCTCTCTTGCGATGCATCCTAATATTTCTAATATAATGACTGTTATATTGTACTCGTCAATTAGACTTGTTTGGGGGCTCGTCTGCCTGGCTGTGTGTTTCCTGGACGGAGCCGCCTTTTATATCTCTGCTTCTGTCTCCTTGAACCCCAGCCGGCCTCAGCAGATGGCCGCTCACACTGAGCCTGGTTCTGCTGGAGGTTTCTTCCTGTTAAAAGGGAGTTTTTCCTCTCCACTGTCGCTGCAAGCATGCTTGATGTGAGGGATTGCCTTTGAGTCAATGAGTCGATGCAATCAACTGGTTTTCTTTAGATAGAAAACTTTGAATCAATCTGACTGGATGATCTGGTTGAACTGTAAAGTGACTTGAGATGACATGTGTTGTGAATTGGTGCTATATAAATAAACTGAATTGAACTGAATTGAATTTGTTTCTGCAACTTGTGAACCTGTATTGTCACAGATGAACCATCTGAGTTCACATGTAATGTTTCAGTTGACAAATAAGAATAAATATTTTTTTTTGTTTTTAAGGCACTAGTGGATTGTTTTTCTGACAGTAGGCTGACAGGAAACTGGGGGTGGGAGAGTGGGGGGGGGGAGACATGTGGCAAAGGACCAAAGGCCAAATTCAAACCCGGGTCGGCCGCGTCGCGGACTAAGGCCTTCATACATGGGTCGTGCCCACTAACCACTGCACCACCTACATGCCCATAAATACAAATTGTAAATGTATTCATGTTTATTGAGTTGCATTTACAAATTAAGTCGTCAACCCCATGTCCGATTTTATTTTGGTAAGTTAGTTGCAGATTATTTCAATAATCGATTAATCACAATTAACTGTTTCATCCCTACTGCAGACCCCACACATCCTGGACAAAAAACTAAACTGCTAAGAGTTTAACCTTCAGGTTGTTGTAACATTACAACAGAGAAAGCTTATCCACACACACACGCCGTCTGTCTGATGAATGCAATGAACACCTGATAGCCTAAAGGCTTCTAAACATTAGGGTTTCGATTCTGCTGCAAGAGAATGATCTAACAGTCCTTCCATGGGATGAATCAAAGCAGCTTTTTAAAAGCTTCCTACAAATCTCTAATGAGTATTCCTTCCTGCATCCTTTGCTAATATTATCTTTTCTATCTTCTATTTAGATTGAAAGAAGCTTCGTCTCTCCACTGCGCTCCTTCACAGCCAGATCCAGCCTTGTGGTTCGATTTGCATGTTTTCTAAGCAAAACAAGGCTTTGTTTGGGCCGCTCTATAAAGCTTGGAACTCAACGCTAATCCAGACATCTTGAATTGAGGAAGCCTCATGGATTGAAGCGAAACGTCTTCAAAGTTGGAAAACAAAGCCCGGTGTTTTTGTTTTTTTTTTTACTTTTTTGGAACGATATACAATTAAATGGTAAAATGCACAACTTAATATGGAAATGTCCCATTAAACATTAAAAATACATTTAAAGTTCTATATTAATGAAAATGTTATTTTAAAAGCCCCTTAATAAAAAAAATTATGTTGAATGTTTGGGAAGTTTTTACAGGTTTTAATGATTTGCATGTTTTAAAAAATTGTTTGAACTGAATGTCACTGAATATCTTAATTCTGTCAATTAAATCATGAATTTCTGTAAACCGATCAGTGCAAATGTTAGAAAAGATTAAATCAACAACATGAAGGTGAAAAGTTTGCAAATTCCACTTGATTATTCAGACTACAGCTATTCTGACTGGCTGATTCCCTATGATCCAAGAGGGCCCCACAATCAGCCAATCAGAATACTACAAAGCACAAGCAGGGGGGTGGGGGGTGGAGGCTGTTAGCACTGACTGTGATGAGCTGAAGCCAATGAAATAAAAGTCATACAAGCGACACGAGGCGTCTGATTGGCTGTAAAGTGGGGTCATCTGGGATCAAACCAGCCGCCACCATCGGCATAATGGCTGTGAAGATCCTGTTACACACAGAGAGGAGGAGGGGCTGATGTGACAACAGTCAGGTCAAAGTTCATTCACAGCAGAAAGACGCAGTGAAAAACTTTTCAAAATTGACGATTCTAGATTAAAGTTGTCTTAACATGCAACGGCTCAAACTGTTCTTTTTGCTCTGAATTTTCTGTTCTGAATTGTTCTTTTATGGAAGATTTCTGAAGTAAAGGCAGAAACTGTAAGTAACCAACAAAAAAGAGGAGAAGAAGAATCGGAGTCTAATTTTTTTACTAGTTATTTGCCTTATCAAAGCCGACAGATTTTTTTTTATACCCAATCTGAAAGCTATCAGGGCAAGTGATGACTAAAGGCCTATTTATGCTTCTGACACATAGCCTCTGCAACCATCAAATCTGTCTATGTGCACGACCACGCCCCCTGCACAGAGGTTCTCCGACCATCGCGCATCTCAAACAAATCCTGACTACACGTTGGATGGTCACGTCAACCATGGAAAACTACGACAAAACGTTAATCGAGGAGGTTCGCTCCATTAACAGAACCTGTTCCTCTTCGAAGTCCATTAACTCAACATCCATCTTCATGACCCTGATATCTTGCAGATGCGAAATAGTTGTTTTGGAAGATAAACACTTCCGCCGGCGCCGCCGAAGTGCTCATGACGATCTGCCCAAGTTCTCGCGAGTTCCCGAATAGGCTCCCCCTTGCGCTTTGGCGAGAAACTGCTGTGCGTCTCTAGAAATTCTAGACTGATGGTGCAGAAGCATACCAGCAAAACTGGTTGGTGACCAGACCCAAGCGACTTTTGATGTGTGCGGTTGCAGAAGTATAATCTGCCTTTAAAGGGCTGGTTATCGTCCTGCAGCAGTGTGCCGCAGTGAGCTTGTCGCAGACATTTTTGGTTTATGCCCAATATTCAAGCGTTGTCTGCGCTGTTATTCCACGCCGCAACGCAAGAGGGACAATCAGGAACTAGCTGTGGGTCTAGATACGGCCGAGGCGGTGAGGAATTCGGGACAAATTTGTATGACAAAGGAGGGACATGATGGTGAAAAATAGCGGGGATTGAGGTGGAGAAAGGGTCCCAGCGTTCTCGCGCACCTCGCTCTTCTAGCTGGTCCATCTTCACGAGTCGTTTTCCACAATGGCGGTCATACAAACAAAACAAGCCGGTAAGGAACCAAACAGGAAATACACATGGTGTACAGCAGATGTAGATTTGACCAATCAGAGCCCTCCTGTCTGCGGTCACCTACAATTTTGGAGAGGTGTATCAGAGTGTCTGCGGAAGGTGCGGGGGCATATCTGCGTTTACGGCGACACACGTAGACGACCTGGTTTCTGAGCATAAATCAGCCTTAACTGTGCATCATTTATTGCTTTTAAATAAATTACCGTACATATAAAAAAGAAGTTCATTTTAATAGGGCTGAATCTTTTAATAAAGATTGATTGATAACTAAAATTAGAGACACTTTTCTGGGCAGGCCAATTTTATATACAATATATATAAAATTTGAACTTTTTTGTGAAGAATCAACAGCAAGGGGGACACAATAATGACCTGTAACAAAAAAAAAATCTGAAGAGTGGGGCGAGCAAAAAAAATTAGCAGCTTTACTTTGAGTACAGTGAAATCTCTCCAGAGGTTCAGTGAGGATCTCTGAATGATCCAATGTTAACCTGAATGACTGAGTGACTGAGGATGGTCAATAGAATCCACCTGTGTGGAATCAATTCTCAATATAAGGGCAACTGCTCCTGATCGACTCAGAGGTCTGTTTAAAGCACAGAGAGCATCATGAACAACACGCCAGGCAGGTCTGAGATACTGTGTGGAGATGTTTTAAGCTGGATTTAGATACAAAAAGCTTTCCAAAGCTTTCTAGACATCCCAAGGAGCGCTGTGCAAGCAATAATATTGAAATGGAAGTAGTATCAGACCAATGCGAATCTACAAAGCCCCAGCAAGAGGCCCAGGATTGCTCTGTATGAACTGCAGAGATCTACAGCGGAGGTGAGAGACTGTCCATAGGACAACAATCAGTCATATACCGCACAAATCTGGCCTTTATAGAAGAGTGGCAAAAAGATAGCCATTGCTTAAAGATATCCATAAAAAGTCTTGCTTAAAGTTTGCCACAAACCACTTGGGGGACACAGCAAACGTGCAGAAAAAGATGCTCTGGTCGGCTTAAACCAAAATAGAACTTTGTGGCTACAATCCCACTGCAGGCTTAAAGGTACACTATGCAACCGGTGTTGATTTTCCAGCGAGGCTCCCCCCAGAGGGCGAAAGTAAAAGTGCACTGTCGTAAATATGCACAGCTGTTCTCCTGGTTTCTCCGTCAAGCCAGGCGCGGTTGTTTTGAGCTTAGCAGACAGGCGAACGCAACGAATGACTAATGCTGCGTTCATACTGGACGCAGCTGGCGCGACAGAAGCAGCGAGTTTACATGCAAAGTCAATGGTTGACGCGCGTCAAGGCGCAGCAAAAGGTCCTGCGGCGCGTTTTGAGCAGCAGGCGCAGCGCGTCTGAGCAGCTGACGCGCGTGACGCGCCGCTGCTCGAGATGGAAAATTTTAATTTTTACTGCTCGACGCACCGCGTCAACCAATCAGAGAAGCTGATCTGGGAGCTGGCAGGGAGAGAGACACAGCGCTGATGATCAGAGCGCTATGATCACTTCTCTTAAACAGTTTATTGACGCCTAAATGAACTTAAAATTCAGAAATCTGCCGGCAGAATATGTTGGCTTTTATTATCCTGCTGCCTGCAGTTTGGATTATTTAGATGAAAAACACCTACCAGCTGCCGCGGTGAACCGCGAGGAGGCGACCCGGCCAGAGGCTGCTGATGAAGGGATTCCTACTGTCGGCGCACCGCTGGTATGTGGGGGTCTGAGCGGCTCCAACAGAAAAAATATTGGAAGGCAGGATGATAACCTGAATGAACTGACTGCACTGATTACGTTTTCAGGTGTATTTTCTCACTTAAAAACATATTAAAACTACTTTATTCCCACTGATCACAGCAAATATAGCTGCAAGGCAGAGAAAGGATAGTGAAGCTCCGCCCAACGCGCGTCAGACACACTTTTGCACCGCGCAGCCAGAGCAGCAAAGCTGCTTCAGCCGCGCGTCAGAACTAACTGGTACAAGCAGCAAAAATGAAGCAGCAGACGCGATTTTGCTGCGTCCGGTGTGAAAGCAGCACTGCACAAAGATCGCCACTGTGCTAGCAACGAGCATGCTTTTAACTGGGGGCGTGTAGCAGTTCTCGCCGTAAAGCAAGACTGACTCTCACGAGACTTCTGAGCCTGTGGGTGCGGGTCGGTGCTCCTGCAATTGCAAGTGCGGTATTTTCCCCACAGACCACCAGGGCGGCCGAGAATACCTTTGTTCAACCTGAAATGACTCATTTAATCATCCAAAACGTTATGGAACACATTAATTACCTGAAAAATGTTGCATAGTGTGCCTTTAAATGCTCAATTCCTATTTTTTTTTTGTGGAATCTGATTTTTTTTTTTTTTTTTTTGCATTGCCGTTAACAGACATCCAAAGTTCCAAAAACTAATTTCAGGGAGATGCTCGTCCGCTGCTAGAACTCTGTGTGGCATTGACCTGCTCTCTAATCTGAGCTGCTGCTAACCTGAGATTTCTGGGGCTGGGGATTCGGATGAACTTCTCCTCCGCAGTAGAGGTGACTCTTGGTATTCGTTTCCTAGGGCGGTCCTCATGTGAGCCTGTTGCTTTGTAGCGCTTGATGGTTTTAGTGACTGCACTTTGGGACACTTTCAAAGTTTTGCCAGTTTTTCGGACTGACTGACCTTTATTTCTTAAAGTAATGATGGCCAATCATTTTTCTTAACTGTTTTTTTCGCCATAATACAAATTCTAACAGTCTATTCAGCAGGACTATCAGCTGTGTATACACCTGACATCTGCAAAACACAACTGATGGTCCCAACCCCATTTATAAAGCAATAAATCCCATTTATTAAATCTGACAGGGGACACCTGGCTGTGAGGTGAAAACCATTTCAGGTGACGGCCTCTGGAAGCTCATCAAGATAATGCCAAGAATGAGTGAAGCAGTAATCAAAGCAAAAGGAGGCTAATTTGAAGAACCTAGAATATAAGACATATACTTTTTTGTTAAGTATATATTTTCACATGTGTTAATTCATAGTTTTGATGCCTTCAGTGTGAATCTACAATTTACATAGTCATGAAAATAAAGAAAACTCTTTGAATGAGAAGGTGTGTCCAAAAGTTTTGGTCTGTACTGTACTTTACTTTGATTCAACCTAAGAGAGTAAACCGAAACTTATCGGCTTATTTTTCTGACTAATCCAATCAACATTCTGACAACCAGTCACCTGTTGAACAGAGCATCGCTTTGGACAGAAACGCAGAGGTTTCACAAGCAACCTGCTCCACACTTTGTTGTGGCTGCTAATTCAAAGTAGATCTAATCTGCACACGGTGCACAAATTATTGTATTGCCTGCTCGCTTTCACTCACATAAAAAAAAAAACACCATCTAAAATCCGGTCTAAAATCCGGGATAATTTATCCGACTCGCGGGCATCTGTGAACAACTATCGATATCCGGGAGACTCCCGGAACCTCCGAGAGACTTGGGATGTCTGTGTTCACATTTCCAAATATATATGCGACTTGTATGTGATCCTATGTGAACTGCATTCCTTCAACTTAAGTGTCCCGCATGCGCAGTAGAGGACGCATTGACGTCACAGGCCAGCGTGCTCTGTGTTTATGGAAGTAAACATGGATGGTTGTGTTGGAGCGCATCTAGCGGTCTTTCCCAACCTTAAAAAAACTCTCTTTTCAATATAATTAAATATAAATACTACTCTCTGCATTATTCTCCGGCATGGTTTGGTGTTTTTGTTCCTGCTTCGCGTAGCAAGACGCAGAATAGTGACCTGACGGGTATTAATGACGTTCAGGTCGGATGAATGCGACCCGGCCGTTCCCACACAGGTCACATTTGAAAAGATCCGATTTGTATCAGAGTCAGAACCACAGAGCCAAGTGGCCTGGGTCGCATTGGAAAAAAATCAGATCTCTGTTGTTCAGACTTCATGAAAATATCAGATCCATGTCGCATAGGGGCAAAAAAAATCGGATTTGGGTCACTTCAGGCTGCTGTGTGAACGTAGCCTTTGTAAACAATGCAAAACGTTATGTTTGGAATAAACCAACACAGTTTATCACCCTAAACACACCATCCCTACTGTCAAAAATGGTGGTGGCCAGAGCATGTGAGCGGAGCGTGGAGCAGAGTGGATGAAATATGGTGGATTGCAGAGCGGTTTTCAACTCAAAGGCCAGAGCGAGGATTTCGCTTCGCTCCAGTTCGCTCCGATGCGCTCACAACAATCAAGGTCAATGGAATAGACTTTATTTAAATTCATTATTGCCTTAAAACCTATGGGTCAATGTCTATGCTGTAGTCTGTGCCTATAATCTGTTATAGTCTATGTCAGGGGTCACCAACCTTTTTAAGGCTGAGGGCCACTTCAAGGGTACTGAGACGTAGGAAGGGCGACCATTACTGACCCATGAGCTGCAAGGGTTAGCGTTAGCCTAAACTTTGTTCATTATCAACATATTTCTATTGTTTCTGTTAATTTTTAAGTTTATTTAGACATTGTCATTTTGAAATCTCTATAAATGATTAAAAAGAAGAGCAACAGAATAAAATAAAATTTCAAACTTAGCCCACTGGTGGGTTGTTCTTTATTTAGAAGACTCTGAGGGCCCCCCATGTGGTCCTTGAAGGCACCTTGGTGTCCACGGGCACCGCGTTGGTGACCCCTGGTCTATGTCATATTATTAGTCATATTATGTGATTTAAAAATGGGATAAAATATCATAAAAAAAACACATCAACTCTACAAATCAATACAGAGCGGGTTTATATATAGTGATCGTTTTGGTAAAAGCTAGAGAATGGATCGGAAACATGCCTTATACGCTATTATCTCATTTGCAATGGGATGCGAAGTGACCTTTTTTAATGTAGTCTAGTAAAATAAATTAATAATTAAATAGGAAACGCGGGGCAACATGAATGGAGCGAGGTGTTACGTTCACAGCTGGGTAACAGAGCGATAATTTAACAGCCAGGTAATTAAAACAATACACATGTATCGGGGACATCATTAAATCAAACGCAGTGTGTCTCAGGGCCCTGGCAGAATTACATGACAAACTGCAGAAAACACGTTCTCCTGAAAATGTGAGCGAGTTTGGAGCGATTTCGCTGGAGCAGCAGGAAACTTAAGGTTAACGCAGAGTGGATTTTGAGCGGAGCGTCCTGGCGTAACTTTGACCTGTGGAGCGAATGAGCAAACTTCTTGAGCTGGAAGCGGGAGTTGGCGCTCCGCTCTGTTTACATGCTCTGCTGGTGACAGCATCAGGGTTTGGGCCTGCTTGTCTTCAGCAGGGAAGATGGTTGAGACTGATGGGAAGGTGGATGGAGTCACATACAGAACCACTCTGAAGGAAAACCCGTTGGAGTCTGCAAAAGACCTGAGACTAGGATGGAGATTTATCTTCCAACAAGACCATGATCCAAAACATGAAGCAAAATCCACAATGATTCACAAATAAACCTATCCAGGTGTTAGAATGGCCTAGTCAAAGTTTATCCCTGAATCTAATGGAGAATCTGTGGAAAGACCTGAAAACTGCTGTTCACGAACACCCTCCAGTAGTTTTGTACACCCAAATGTTCAGTTTTTTATTTGTTAAAGTTTTAAATGTGTAATAAATTTGATTCCACTCCATGATCGTGTCCCACTTGTTGTTGATTCTTCACAATAAAATCTTATATCTTTATGTTTGAAGCCTAAAATGTGGCAAAAGTTCAAAAAAGTTCAAGGTGGCAAATACTTTCGCAAAGCATAGGTGTTTAAAAAACAAACAAACTTCAGAATAACTGAGTCAAAGTCTTGTTGTTTCAGATTTAAGCCTGTTTCGTAGTAACAATGACTCAGGTAATTTGCAGCAGCATAATTCGGAAATGGAACCGTTACCCAGAATAATGGTAGACAAGACTCTACTAAAAAGATAAAAAATTTTCCATCTAGGATTAAAAACCTTCTTTGTTCTAAATTCCAAACATTTACAGTATTTAGGAATGTTAGTTTACCAAAAGCATCTAATCTAAAAAATAAATCAATAGATTAATCGATAACTGCAGCCCTAATCTAATTAATTTAAGGAATTAATCAAACCTGACTTGCGATTTCATTGAACTGGGATGTTTTTCTAGCCGTCCTCATTTTGTACAGTGGATATGACAAACAGGTTCTGTATTAGATCCCATTTATTCCAGGGTGTGAGCAGATGTCATAATTACTAATTAAACTTTTCTATAGATGTTACCTAACTTAAAATAAAAGCTAAACAACAATGTCAGATTTATTCGATAGGAATGGTTAGAGGTTAGAATATTGCTTCTCCTCTCTACTGCAAGGAAAAATTCATTAATTCAAATGAAACTTTGAATTTTAAAAATTTGCATGTAATTTGGTGCAAACCAATCATTTGCTTTAAAGGGAGGGGCACAGTAACAGAAGACTGCCACTATGAGGAGGTGTCACCAGAAGCAATGTTTGTTCAGAGAGAAAGAGAGAAGACTTACAGGCGTTTGATTCCTGATTCAGGCTGGGCTGCTGATCTGGAGCGGGACCCCAGTTCAGGAGACGGGGATGGAGACGGAGTTGTAGCATCATCCTCTATTTCATCACTGTAAAAAGACGCAATTATTACCGTCCAAGAAACACAAAATGTGTAAAATGCAGGAGAACATTTATTATTTTACTTAATGCAACAATAAAGTGTGTAAAACTGGCTCCAGTATTTTTTTTTTCTTTTCCCAAGGGGACACAGAACAAAATCATAAAAAAAACTGGAAACTTAGTTTAGTGTTTATATCAAAACACCCAAAAAGTCTGATCCAACAGATAAAACTGCAATCCTATCAGAATTAGGGCTGAAACAATTAATCGGATTAATCATGATTAATAGATTATTGGAATCACTGTCAACTAATTTAATAATCGATTGATCGTTAAATGGGAGAATAGAGACTCTTAAACATCCCTTTAGCTGGCAGAGCGACACATTTAGACCAGATTGCAGAAAAATATATACAAATTAAGCATTTAAGATAAAAAAAAATGTTTTTCATCTGTCAATATGCTCTATCCTGAATTCCTCAAATGGAAAGGTTTTAGTTACACCTTGTTTAAATTAAAATTGTTTTAAAGAAACCTTTTTCTATCTAATTATTAATCGAAAAAACAATCTACAGATTAATTGATTTGCAAAATAATCGTTAATTGCAGCCCTGATCTTAATACTATGGAACCCAAAAACTGACGTGGGGGAAGAAAAAAATAATACTAGAACGTGTTCAGGAAATACTTATCTGTGTGCAAACTTGTTCTCACGATGTACTCAAGTATATGGTGCACAAAATACTAAAGCCTAATCCTCCTAAAGCGCACCTTCTATAACAGAGGAACAAACCAACATGACAAGGATGTCTGATGGAGTTTTATTTTAGCCATCGGACAAACTCTAGAGATTCTGATCAGCCTGGCTTTGCAAGGATTTCTCATTAGTGAGGAATTTAAATAGAATATTGATGGCCAGGCATGAATGATGACCAAATGTACTGATGTTTGAAGGACTGTGCTGCTGCTGTCCGGTTAGTGTTTGTCTCGAACTCTTCAAGTTTCAGCACTGCAAAAACGATCTGGAAATAAGTAAAGATTTCTTAAATTAAGTTTATTTCCCCTCAATTTGAGCAGGTAAATAAGATTATTAGCCAACAGAATGAGTAGTTTTGCTCTTAAAATAAGATAATTAGATAATATTCACTTGAAATAAGACAATGTGATTGTTTTTTTTTTCTTATTTTAAATGTAAACTGTCTTATTCTACAGCAAAGTGTCTCACTTACCACATAAATTCAAGAAAAAATGCACTTATTTTAACTAAAAGAAAAAACGACTTATTTAGATTTAGATTTTTTGCAGTGAGCTCAAGGTCCGATTGAAGGAGGAAATAATGCAAACATGTGGATGTGATCAGTGAAGAGTGATCCAATTAAGCAGTAAATAAGTGTTTTAATTACTTGTCTCATAGTACTATGCGCATCTGAAAGGCAGCTGTAAATTATAACAGTGTGGCAGATATGATCTATATGTGGAGAAGATGGCGCTGCAGGTACCAGATCTGCTCGGTGCTCCGCCCCTTCTTCATGACGTCATCGTATGGCAACTCCACTCAGACAAACTGTATTGCACCCGTTTCTTAAGGATCAAATTTTTTGGAGTTTCAACATAGTATGACCTATATTTGCTATTATTTTATATTTCATTGGCGATCTAAAGAAGCCAAAAGTAGAAAACAATCAGTCAGTCTTGAAAGAAAGTTCTGCGTTCTAAGACTAAGCTCAGCCATTTAACAAGGTGACACAAAAAGTCTCAGTTTATTTTTATTAAGATCTGAGGGGAGAGGAGGACAAATGGACCCTCAAAAAAACCCCAGTTATATTAAAATGAATGGTTGTTGTTGCTACAAATTAAAAAGTAGTGTAGCTTAATATGGCTAACTGACCGAGCTAAAGAAAGCTAACCTGTTTGCTACCAAACCAAAGCGCTACCCATCTCTCCCCCTTTATATCATGGTCTAACAGCTACTTTGTTCACCATAAAGATTTTTTTAGTTTTGTTATCGATCAGGTAGAAACTGCATCGGTCATTAGACGCGCTAACGGACGCTGCGTGATGTTTTTATCATTGTCTGAGCAACCGCTGTGTTTTATATGATGTGGCAACGTTCAGCCAATCATGTAGCATAACGCCCCTGGCATATGCAGGACCCGAGCAGATCAGTACCTACACCGGAAGAGGAGAAGAAAAGAGAAAGGACTCTTTAATGTAAAGGTTTAAAATGACAGAGGAAAAGAAGGAATCTGTGCACACAAGTATTTCCTGTACCATCTTATTCCATTTGCATATTGTCCTACCTGTTAAAATCAAGGGAAAACACACTTAAGATTAAACTAGATTTCTAATTTTGCTGTGTATGTTTTCAGTAAAGGGGCTAGGGGCCCCCTGTTGGCCCCTGTATAGAAGCACTCACGTTGAAGACCTTCATGAATTGAGGATTCATTTGTTTTTGTTACATTTTCAACACTTTATGGAGAAAATAATCTTGTAAACTCTTAATGCGTGACTCCCTCTCATATCGTCCTTTTTTTTTGGATCATAGCATTATTTTACCCTCTTTCAAGTATTTGGAGTTTAAAATCCTGGACGAGCCCCCAAATGTTTCAACCATGAGTGTTTATGTCCAAACAGAAGCAATGAGGGTGAGTTAAAGGTCGGCTGTAAAACAAATTTAAAAAACTCACAAAATGATATGAACTAAACCGAAGTCTTGAAGAAAGGTGCCTGTTCAAACCAATCTATGCAACGCAAGATGGCCGTGATTCTCAAGTAGCTGCTTAAAATTAACCAGTATGAAGGCCAGAGGAGCTGTTAAAAGGGAGCGGCTGCTTTAAATCTAAGGGGTTAACCAGGAAAGACGGTCTGAAATTCTCTAGAACTCACTATCTACCTCTTGTAGTATGCCAGCTCCTCCTGTAGCAGGAACACTTTGGCCTTCAGCTCATTCCTCTCATGCAGGACGTCCCTTAGCTCCTGCAGTGTGAAGCGGGGCCTGTTGGGATCCTTCGGGTCCAGAACGCCCGGCTCCTCCTCGCACATCGCCTCCTGCCGAGACAACAGCGCATCAAACCAGAGTGAACTGAACCGGGACAGGACGAAAGAAAAAGAGAGCGGGTAAGAGGCGAGGATACCTTGGTGAAATATTGGAACACACCAGGCATGTCCTCATCACACATCGCCTCCTGGTGGCATATGTTGAACTTCAAGTCAGAAATGAACCCTTTTTTTTTTTCTTCCCTAAACATGTAATTAGTTTACCTGGTTCTCCTTTATCTAAAACTTATTATGAGTTTTACTTTTCAGTCAGCAAACCAGAAACAACCCGGGTTAAAGAACAACAATCCAAACTCATGCAGCTCACAAAAGGCTATGTTATGCTCGCCATGTTTCAGCTGGAACACAGCGTTTGAGGTATTTATGCAGCTTTTCCCCCAGTATTCTGATAAAATCTAGGGGGATGTAAGCGACATATCACAAGCTTATGGTTGGAAAACGCAGCCGTTTCCAACATTTCAAAGCCTCTTTGCTTTAGTCATTTATTTCCAAGCGCTGTTTCACCTGCTGTCGATCGTAGTTTATATTTATGGTCCAAACCCTTTCTATAGAGGTTTACCTTGCAAACACTAGACCAGTAGGAGGCGTCACTCATCCAAAATGTTTTCTTCAAGGAACTATTCACGTAGGTACAATCTTTACTTGGAAAAATCAGGCCTAGCGGACGCATTGAGGATAAACCAGGCTTTAGCTGCTCCTTCAAATAAGTTTGAAAACAAAAGCATCCGAGACGAATAGGCCTGAAACAATTCATCAGATTAATCATGATTAATCGATTATTGACATAATCGTCAAATAATTTAGTAATCGATTCATCGTTAACTGGAGTATAGAGACTCTAAATCGTATCTTTAACTGACAGAGCAACCCACTTAGAGCAGTAATTATACCAAAACTGTTACAAAATATACAAACAGTTTGCATTTAAAATAAAAAACTTTTTCATCCGTCACTATGCTCTATCCAGAACTCCTCAAGTGGAAAAGTTTTATTTTCACCAGGATTGATTTTGAAATAAGTCTTCTTTAAGGAACCTTTAGCTATCTGAATATTAACCGATTAATCACAAGAATAATCAACAGATTAAATCGATTTGCAAAATTATGGTTAGTTGCAGGTCTAGAAACCAACAAAATCACACTTTTTAAATGATCGATATTTAAACTATTTTCAGTGATAAGTTTTTGATTTTAAAATAATATCTTCTGTTGACCAATGTATGATCAAATAAACAGGTCAATACTCAAACCATAAAACAAAAGACTTCTGAATTTGGTCTAGATTGATTGGTCTAAATTACTATTTTAAATATAATAAGTCAATTTGATCGTTTTTTAAGGTTCTTTTTAAGCAAATGTTTTTCAGTGTTCCTGATAAATGGTCATTAAGGGAAAACAGAGCCAATGTCACTTTGATTTTAAAGCTGTTAAGGTACAGCACCCTGTACCAAACTGGTGGATGCAGGTTTTGTTCATTTAGCTGTTTGTTTCATTGAGTTTTTGCCAAAATGAAATGATGCATGAGTGAATCCTCTCCTCTACTTGGTGCAGCACGCTTACTATCCTGTTTCTTACAACTTGTAACAACAACGGCACATTCGTTAGCCGAGCTAGACAGAGGAAGCGCCGCCATGGTCCAGTTTGACTAACCGAACCCGCCCTAATCCGTTAGGAGGTCCACCGACTCAGTGATATTTAACCCACGACCAGAGCCGTTAACACATGGAGGTCAGCTGCACCCTGACCCTTCATCCGTTTGAGCTTCTTTCTCCTTTTTCTCTATATTCACGTTTAGTCATAGTTTTAGTTTACAAAAAAGACTAACATCAAAGATTACTTATTATCATTTCATCTTAATTATTAAATATGGCCTAATATTATTTATGAATTAAGAAGTTCATCACATATGTCCGCCCATACCTGTTAATTTTCATCTAATTAATTTTCTCTCACAAAAGAGCATTTTCCGTGTTTACTCATCGTATAAATTTGATTCATTTATTTATGAATTTATTATCCAGGCGATCTGACCAAAAGAGGTTTAGTTTCTGTGATGAGCAGGAGTGAAATGAAAGGGGAGCCATTTCTGTTAAACGCTGCTATTAAAACTCAGAAGGTGTCACTTTAGATGTAAACTTTTGTTTTTTTTCTCCATTAGTTTTTGACACTTCTCAATGAAAATACAAAAAAAAATAAAAAATACAGCAGCAGGATTTAATTAAGATGCATTTTCTTTATCTAGGAGTTCTCTTTCTCATTCAAACAATATGCCAAAAAACAAACAAAAAAACTTTAGTAAAGTTGTCAATAAAACACAAGATGTTTAATATTTGAGGGTTTTTTCCCCACATACACTAGTGTCCGGGAGGAAAACTGAACCATAAATTGAGTACACACCACATCTAACCCTATTTTTCAATAATGCCATATTATTAAAACGAAGAGTCGGGTAAATCAGGCCTCCTGGTGCAGGAGAAACTTCACTCTCCACCTCTGGTGGTGTTGTGCAGCCAGATGCTCCGTTTGGGCGGTTGCTCTTAGATTTGCCATGCAAACACACCGATGGCAGAGTTGAGCTCTTTCAGAGTAATTAAAGAGGTGTGTAATGTCGGCAGACGTCCAAAACGTCTGAGCTCATTACTTAACCAAAGGTGTTGTCTCACATTGCATAATCGTGTTATGACTGGGAGCCAGCTACGCTGCTTCCCACTGTAGCGCCGTTTAATGCAGATCTTTTTTTAGAGTTTCTTAGTGATGTTTGTTGTTACTGAAATCCCAGTTTGTATATGATTTTTGGCTCCTTTAAGGACTGTTTTAAACAGGCATTTCACTTATTCACATGCAGAATTAGACATGAGTCGGGTGTAAACTTCAGTGCAGTGTTTTCCAGCTGGAACAACAGTTAAGGAGCTTTTAACCGCTAAACGTTTGCTCACCGATAGATTTATGCTTTTTAACTGGTAATTGGTGCTTTCTTGCTATGTTTGAACTGTATTCTTGGTGTTTCCTTTGCTTCTTTAAAAAGAACAAGTCAATAATACCAACTGGATATAAATGAGGAGATCAAAGATCAAACTTTAGATATAATTTAACACTAAAGATCTATTTTTTTTATCTGTTGCCACCTTTGAAAAAGCTTTGATATCTTGAACTACTGTCAACCAAACTTTTTTGTTTTATTTCCATTTTAGACAGAAGTGTTTATCAGCATTGGGAAAGAACAGTGATCATGAAGAAATCCCTAATTGTTTATTATAACTTCACCATCTAATGCTTTCTCTGCTATTATATCAACCTTATAATGCAGGATTAATGATTAATCTCTTGAAATAGATTTTACAATCTGTTTGGGGGGTGGGACTGTACATAAAGAATAAGAACAGATCATTTTTAGTCTTATTAGGGAAGCACAGATGTGAAAATCTGAGCAGGTAATGATTACAGATTGAGCTGATGCTGATACCAATTATATGGACATCATTCTAACCGATCATTGATAAATGCTGTCCATATTTTTGGGCAGGTTCCTAAGGCTGATATTGCTTCTCTTCCTCCATTTACAAAACGGCAGAATGATTACCATGTGTTGGCATCAGACGATACCAACACAATAAAAAAAAGAAAAAAAAGAAGCTAATATCGTCCAAAAATATTGGCCCAATTTTACTAATCTGCTCATAAGTGACCAACACTGGCTGATACTGATACTAATGCAGAATTTTAGGACTGGGCTGTTATTCTATTGTTTATTAACATTTTCCTGTCAGGAGAAGATTTTTTATTTATCGTCACAACAATTTAAACAGCCCAAAAAAATGGCTAATTCGTCCAAACAGTTTTTACTTTCTTGTCCACTATTTTTCCAGACAGTATAATTATAAAATGTCAAAAAATATGAGCGAATGCATTTACTGTGTAGAGTTTAATGATAAAAATCACAGTTCCATATCTATTTCCATTATGTTAGATAGCTATGTATTTAAAGAGCAGCTGTTTTTTACTGTGGGGCTGATATTGCTCAACCTGACTCCGCCAGATGGATTTGCTCCGTATATCCATCTGGAAACCTTCCGTTGAAGTAATTTTGGGAAGGGGCGAAAATACTGGTTAGCTGATTGACCTATGTTGGTGATAGACGGGCCGAATAAACCAATCAGATCAACGAAAGCATATGACGTACTAACAGAGCGACGACGAAGAGGAGCCAATTGATAGATCAAACTCTTGCCGAAACCAGTCGTGAGAAGAGCAAAAACATCTTTTCCTCTGAGAAAAGCCTCCAGAGCAGTGTTTTGCTCTTCTTTCAGTGAAGAAATACTCTGTAATCCCGATAAAACTTGCTCGATAGCCACGCTAACGCTAGTTTCATCGGCTGAAGCCGCAATGTTCTTTAGACTGAACTGTCGCGCTTCTCGTTGCGTCACACCTCAACCCGCCTCAAAGCCAACGCTGATTGGACGTTCGTTTGGTGAACGGCTCCAAATTTTCTTTAACGGAGAGTCTCCAGACTGATTAGTGAGTGAAACCTTGAAAGCTCGCGAGATCAGGATGGTCTCACGAGGCTATATATTGCTGTGTTTCACAGTCACAGCCAAGATTTACTTAAAAAGAAACAACAACAAAAAAACAAAGAAGGTTCTTCTATTATCATCACAGTATTATTACGAAATTATATTTTTATATAAATTTTTTAAACACTATTCCACATCCAAACTTTCCTGATATAAATGAGTTTTCTTTACAAATCAAGTCATAGTTTAGATGTCCCACTGTATCTATATAACTGATGTCATTTCTATCCAGACACAGATTTACTGCCTGCTGGGAGTTTCTCAGGTTGCTGCATAAACAACTATGATATTTTACTGCACTGGACGTTCATACAAAAAAATAAATACTTGTTTTCTTAAGTTAATTAGTGCCTTTTAATTACTTTTAAGAATATAAATTTATCAATTTTGGCTATTTTGTCTTGTTCTTTAAAAATTATTTAAAAAAAAGAACAACCTAAAAGCAATTTCAGATAAAAAAGTTGTCCAAATGTTTAAGTTTGTAAGAAAGAAAAACAAACAGAGGCTATACTATCAAATATTTCTTGTTTGTTCGGGTTTTTTAAGAGTCTTAAGTCTGTTTGAGTATAATTTCAAATAAACTATTTCATATATGGAGGGAATTCTGCTCCATTACTGGAAGCAGAGAATGTTTTGAAAATGGAAATTTAATGGAAATGGACATTTTATTTAAAAGAATTAATTCAGAAATGACATGCCTTTTTCTTAATTAAAGAAAAGGTTTGGAGAGTCATTGTCATTTTCACTGATTTTACATTTTCTACACCCTAAGGGGGTATAAATAAATTTCTGCCTGACAAAAACACACAAAAGTAAATAACTTATAGCCTCAAAGCTATTAGATTTAAGAAGAAACTTTTGGTACGTCTGTAAAGGTAAGATGTCATAGAATGGTTTTCTGGTGTCAGCACCATTGTAGCTTTGACCCTGCCTGAAATATAAGGGACAAAATACAAAATATTTTGCATTTTTTGAACCTCGCCAAAATTTTCTTTGAAATAAACATTGCAAAACACTACCAAAATATTATTTATAGCACAAAAAAGTAGAACAGACTTTTAAATCTAAATGTTGTGTAAAAAACATACCAAATTTGGACTCAATCAGATGAATCATATTTATTTTAGAATGGTATTAGTGAGAAATTTCTTAGGCGGAGAGGCCATTTTGGCACATTTATCCATAAATGTCACCAAACTGTGCCAAATATGTTTTTTACATCAATACTGGGGGTTTGGTAAAATTACGAGGTCATGTAGCAGCTGGACCCGCCGGTGGGTCCGTAGGGTTCAAGGGGTTAACTAATTTTTCTTTTTTTCTTCGATTTACATATTTAATATTTCCCCATGTTATTCTTCCAAATTTCTTTTTTTCAGATTGAGTTTTATGAATCGCGTTCTTTTTAAACGGTGTCTCAAACTTCACATTCTCTTCCCTTCATGTCCGATACAAACGTCCACTCATGACCAATAAAAATGTTGTTGCTAATATCCAGCAGACCAATAGAAATACGTCTTTGCTCGATCACAGGAGAGCCCGCCCACAGAAGTTAAGATAATGCGATCTATAAAAAAACTATTTGAAAGAATGAAGATCTTTTCAACTTAATCTAAAAGAGAGAAATAAAGAAATCAGTTTGAATATATACAATCTGTAAAATAAAGTTTGAACAAAAATTTAATGATCATAATTAGAAAAAAGGATATTTCTAAAATCCCATCCCTTCCTAAACTCCTGCCTTTATGAACTTGTTCCTGTTGGGCCTACGAAGCAGTTTTCTGGGGTTTGATGATCACGATGCTCTGAGAGAACAACTTAAAGAGGCTAAGCTCTGACGCTGATCTATATTTAGAGGTATCATCAGTGCTGTCATCTAAAAAAGTCTCACCCAGTTGGCAGGAGAGGAGGGAAAAACAACTTCCCTCTGATGCTTGTTAGTTTTCCAAACTGCCATGCAGAGACACTCAGTGCCACACCGTTAGTCCAGCTGCTGTTCAGCTTCGGGCCAAAAAGCCGAACAGACAGATTTGTTCAAACCACCCCGCATTACCCAAAGCAACGCAGCTTCGTCCTCAGCCTCCTCATCTTCACGTCCTTCTGAAGCGAGGGAGCTAGCGAGATGCTGCTGAGGTGGATCAAACCCACCCAGCACCAGCTGGTAGGCGTCCCGTCCGTCTGACCCACCCTCAGCACTCAAATCCACTCTGGCTCTTTTATCAGGCTGGTGGAGTAAAGGACACTTTATTATTTCCTTACTGAGTTCTCTCAATCAGCCTCTGGGCTGATTTCTGTGCTTCGCTCCCAGTGTAGTGTGGAACGCTTCAGCAGAACATTTCCGCCTTTTATTAAATGTTATCCTTTATAACGATTACTGCTGTTTCACAAATGTATTGGGTCAACATGAAGAGAGATTAAAAACGATATATTTCTCAGAGGCTCCACTGGAAAAATGATCTAGAAATAAGTAAAAAAAAATTCTTAAATTAAGGGTATTTTCCTTTGCAAATGGAATGAGTAGTTTTACTTTTAAAATAAGATAATTAGATATCATCTGTTGAAATAAGACAATGCAATTATGTTTTCTTATCTTAAATGTAAATTGTCTCATTCCATGGGAAAAATTGTCTTTTACCTCCTCAATCCAAGCATAAATCCACCTATTTTAAGAAAAAAATGACTTATCCCAGATTTAGATTTTTTCAAGAGTATAAAAGGTTTTAATTTCAAGCTTTTGCAGGTAAAATATGTGATAGAGAATATGTTTAAGGAAAAAAATTAGATTTCTTAGGTTATATTCGTCTAGCCTGGGTGCCAGTCCGAACTTAGTCCCGCCCACAAGGTTTGAGGTCGGGGAAGTTCGGTCTGGCTCTGCTCCATAGTAGCGCGAGTATTAAAGCCCACTGTCAGGCGATCCAATCAAATTGTCAGGGCGGGCTTTATACGATGATGGACAGATGATCAAGAGTAACGTTATCAACCACGTGACCAATGCGCGCTTGGGTGACAACAATAATGGCTGCCGCTGGAGAGTTTGGGTGAGTAGATTCTGCTATTAGGTCTGTTCTAGAAGATATCGACAGCAAATTAATTTTAAAAGAGGAACAGAGAAACGCCATCAAGTCTCATCTTCTTATTCTAGGCGTGAAACTGCACGCTTGGATTTTTGTGGACAACAACTATGCCTCGCTTAAGATACGTCACGCACTCCGTTGCTCTTATTGGTTGTAGGTCTATCCAATTGAGTGCAGAGGCATTTTTTTCCTGGTTCGTTCAAAACACGCCCCATAATCACAGCTCTATGGAGCAGTATCAGACTCATATTCTGACTAGAATTGAGTCGGACTACGTCAGGCTAATATTCGTCCATATTAAAATGGTAAATTTAAAGGAGATCATTTCCTAAAAAATTATTCTGTGCATCGTTCACTGAGCTGCCTCACCTCTGCTGGTGACGGGGGGTGAGGCACCAGGAGTTCCTCTGGGTTCTGCGCGGTCCGCTCTCCTTGAAGCCGCTCCCGCAGGCGGGACACCTCCTGCCGCAGGGCTCCCACCTCCTGCGCCTGCGTCTGGGCGCCGGCCTCCAGCTCCACCTTCTGCCCGATCAGAGCCTTCCCCTGAGCCTCCACCACCGAGATCTTATGGCGCAGGTCATGGTTGATTTTCATGAGGCGGGACTGCTGCTGCTGGAGCTGCACAACGAGAAAAAAAAAAGGGAAAAAGTGAGTGGCAGGTCCTTCACAGAGTCCTTCTGCTAGAAGTTGGACAAAAAAATTTCAAGCCAAAGCGACAATGAGACACTTTCCTGATGTCATCTTGAACCCATTTGTCCTACAACCCATAAAAAAGAGATCTATCTATCCATCTATTCTGTCGCTTGAATTTCCCCATCGTTCATACACCAGAACTATGATCCAGGACTTTAAAAGCCACACCATCTTCCTTAGTCCCGTCTTTACGTATATTAAATACAATAAAATCATAGCATGAAGGCAGCATATGTTGCTCTACAACCAATTAAGAATCCGCGGGGTCCAAATAAAGAAAATCAACAACCAGTAAAGGTCCGGAGACATTTCTTTAATATAATCTTTAGAAAGAAGTTACTTTAAACAGAATTTAACACTGAAATAAAAGGTTTTTATGCATTGAATTTTTAAATACAAATATAAAAAATAGAATGTTTTTCCATTTTAAAATCTAAATTCTTCTTGAAGTAGAGAACTACGATTGTTCAGTTTGGTATACAGACAATTTCCTGATTCACATATTTTCTAAAACACCTGAACTGAACGGTTTTTTTATGGCTTAATGAGAGCAATGGGCTTTAGGCTGCCCTGCAAACTGGAAAAATGATCTAGAAATAAGTAAACATTTCTTAAATGAGGTGTATTAACTCTTACTTTGAGTAGGTAAATAAGGTAGTTTGCCAATGGAATGAGTATTTTTACTCTTAAAATAAGATAAATAAATAACATGCACTTGAAATGAGACAATGTAATCGTGTTTTCTTATTTTAAATGTAAATTGTCTTGTTCCATTAGCAATGTGTCCCTTTTACCTCCTCAATCCAAGAACAAATTTGCTTATTGTAAGAAAAAATGACTTATCTAGATTTCAATTTTTTTCCTGTGTTTAACCTGGGTGAGACTAAGCCATTCTAAAGCACATATCAAGGAGCTCATTTTGAGCCTTGATCAATATCTATTTCTGATTATGTTCATGGTGGAGAATCCTGCTTCACAGCAGATTAAAAGCATCTGGGGAACTTCGTTGGTGCAGACTGAGCATTTGCATAATCTAACAAAAGCTAAGGCAGATTTATACTCAGGAATTAGGTCGTCTGCGTGTGCGTCGCAGTTAACGCAGATATGGCCCCACCCCTTCCGCAGACACTCTGCTGCACCTCTCTGAAACTGTAGGTGATTGGTACTTGGTACTTTTTCTGCAATGAATATGCAATATGGGGCGTTTACACGCAAAAGTGCGTCTTGTGGGAGGAGAACATGTAAATATATTAATTTAGCACTCGCAAAGTGATTTTTTCAAACCTGAAAGCAATTTTGCTAACGGTATCTGACTCTATATTTAACACGTTTCAAAAGAAGGTGCAAATGGTCTGTATGCGTAATTGCGCACACATGGCAGCGGTTATTGTTGCAAGAAGGAGACATCGAAATGAAGCAAGGAGACGAAGAGAACACATTTTTTCACTCCGTGTGAATATTTTTGGAATGAACGAGGAAACGATCATCAAAACATATCGTTTATCCAGCATTGCCATTTTGGAGCTGTTGGGGGAACTCCGAATGGATTTGGAGCCAGCCACAAGGAGGACCCACGCAATACCAGATATCACAAAACTCCTTGCAACATTGCACTTTTTTGCATCTGGGATCTCCCAATCTCGTTTTTCAGAAGTGCTGTCGGACGTTCTAAATGCCATGTCGCCCTGACGCCCTACCGGAGAACCCCGACCTCCTCCTTGCGCCTGTGGAGCAACATGCCAATGCTGCAGGGATGCGTAGGCACAGTCATCTTATCCACAGTCACTTCTTGTGAGCCATTTGGTATGTGCATTTTTCTACAGGCCAAAACAAAAAACCTGTTTTTTTGTTTTGTTTTGTTTTTTACTGCAGTGAAGTAGAAATTCAGCCACATACCACCATAGGGAATAAAGGTTGCCAAAGTTTATATATATATATATATATATATATATATTTTTTTTTTTTTTTTTTTTTTTTTTTTTTTTTTTTTTTGGAGGGGGTGTCACTGTAAGATTTAAATTTCTTAATGCACTAGTTTGCACAAACTACAAACTACTTTGCTGCAAACCACAAAACGCGCAAAACCATCATTTAAATAGGGCGTCAGTTTTGCACCTGCCACCAGTTACGCAATCACTCTTGTTAAATCACCCGCAAACCATGGTTCAGCCCCTCGCGCAAAATTCCAGTTTGCGAGCGCAAATTACTGCACGCAAAATTGGATCTTGATAAATCCGGCCCTAAGTGTATTTCCTGTTTGGTACCTTACCAACTTGTTTGGTTTGTGTGACCGCCATTGTGGAAAATGACTCGTGAAGATGGGCCCGCTAGAAGAGCGAGGTGCGTGAGAACGGTGGGACCCTTTTCCCACCTAGATTCCCGCTCTATTTCGCCCTCATGTCCCTCCGTTGTCGCACAAAGTTGTCCCCACTTCCTCCCCGCCTCGGCGCCATATCTAGACCCACAACTACTTTCTGATTGTCCGTCTTGCGTTTTGGCGTGGAGTAATATAACGCAGACCACACTTCAAAATTGGGCATAAATCAAAAATGTCTGCGACAAGCTCACTGCGACACACTGCTGCGGGACGATAACCAGCCCTTTAGTCATGCCATGGTACATATGTGTTGTTAGAAGGTGCATGAAAGCTGCAACAGACAATCTACAGCATTTTTTGTTTTTTATTTCAGAACAAACCAGCTGGAGCCAGTTATGAATGACAAAGTTAAATGTGTACTTGGTTGATGTCAGAAAGCTATTGCACATGTAAGTGTCGCTAAAAGCATGCTTGGTGTGAGGGATTACCCTCAAGTCAATGAGTTGATGCAATCAACTGGTTTTTATTTGATAGAACACTTTGAACCAATCTGACTGGATGATCTGATTGAATTATCTCTTTAAAGTGCTTTGAGATAATATGTGTTGTGAATTGGTGCTATATAAATAAACTGAATTGAATATTAACCAATCAAATGCAAGGTAGAATTAGAACAAGCAACTTTTTTCTATTATTTTTTCTTTCAATGTCCAAAAAATTTCTTTTTACTAAAATCAGTGCTAGCAACATTAGCATTTCCTCATTACAAACAAAGATTACAGTGTGCGAGTTCAGGTTCATCGTTTTCTTAGTAAATTAGTTTTTTATGCGATGCTTATATTTCTAATACAGTTCCTGCATTTTTGTATTTATAAAGCATCTTTTCTGTGCATTTGATGTTTGCTGCACAAACTTGCACTGCTTGGAGATCAGATCTGTTGGCTTTACATTAGAATCTTGATTATTGAATGAAATGATTCACTTTCACCCACTTTTATGCAGCAAACTGCTCCTCCTGCTGAACAAGACAGGATGAGGCCTTACTGCTTCTATGTCCTCGTTTTTCAGCGTCAGCTCCCGATCCTTGGCTCGGATCTCGTCCCTCTGTTTGTCCACCACTTCCTTCAACTTCATCATCACCTGCTTCTCTCTCTCCGTCATACCTGGACACCACAATCAGAGCAGCAGTGTTGGATTGCATGCACAAAAATGATCTCATTTATTTTTACACTTTGTTTTAATGCTGAGTGTCTGCTGGCAGAGAGAGGCTGTGATGTGGAGGCTGAATGTGTGTGAGAGCCCAGCAGGTGTTCCTTTGGACTGAGGCTGGTCTGTCCAGCCGTGCGCTGGGATCACTGCGGCCTCTGTGTGGAACAGCGAAGAGGCGAGAGAAGACGGCCTCGCTGTCGGAGACAGAGAAGGCCTTCTTTGTGTGTCTGTGCGTTGTGAAACAAGCTGATGAGTAAAAACTGAGGGATGTGAAAACTAGGAAACGCTTTTTGACTTTTTCGTAAATCAAACATATGGTGTAAAATTTTACATCAAACTCCTACTAACAGGCAAAGGTTTATGGAATTTTTTTTTATTTTTTTTAAATTATGGTCGGTTTTCCTGCTGAGATGTAAATTTAACTGACACCCTGTAAATTTTCTAACAGGTTTAAGGTCGGCCATTTAGCAAAAGTCCTTCTGTTAAACTTCCAGGAGCAGTTTTGACTTTTATTTGGGAACTTCGTATAGTAGAAACACCAGAATACGTCCAAATTTGAACCTTCTGAGCCAAACTACCACCCAGAAAGAACCACAGCTCAACCCCATCATTAACTGGAATTGCATTCCGAAATAGGGATGTACGATATTGGGATTTTGGCCGATATCCGATATGCCGATATTTTAAAACTCATGTAGCCGATACCCGATACCGATATTAAAGCTGGACAAAATTAATTAGTCATTGAAAATAGCAGTTTTGTTATCCATTTCTGAAACTTTGAAAAATAATATACTCAAATATATTTTCATATGCTGATATCAAATAGATTTTTAAAAACGCGGTATCGACCTATTTTACTTTAATAATCTTGTGAAATTTCATCTTTCTGTTACAAACTCTCGTGATATTTTGCAAATTCTGGTGAGATTTTGTTAGTAAAATAGATCGATACCACGTCAATATATCAACACATCAAAATCTGGCTAAATTTTGTGAATTTTCGGGGGATTTCGTAGCATAACGATGACATATAGCAATATTTCATTAGTAAAAGAGATTGATATGGTGTTTTTAAATGGCAATATATCAGCATATGAAGATATTGTGATATTTTAATGTATCAATATTTTTTCCCTCGTCTTTAGAAGTTTTTAAGTCTGTAAAAAAGAAGTTTTTGAGGAAGAAGAAGAAGTAGTATTTTTTATTTTTTAGACTTTAGAAACTCAGAAGCTGATCAAATATCGGGTTAAATATCGGTGGGGTGGCCGATGTCCGATATTCAGTTTTAAGGCCGATACCGATAGGGGGCCGATTATATCGTGCATCCCTATTCTGAAACAAAATAACAGTGAAAATGAGGAGACGACCGATTGATTGGCTGACTAATCGATCTACCCTGCTTTCCTTAATGCTGGAAGATCAGAGATCGGCCGATGCTTGGACGTGAAAACGGTCTTATCTACTAATCATATCTAACTCTGCAAAGGTTTCTTTATCCGCTACTGTCTAAACGTTTTATTTCTATTTAAGAGCATCGTCTCTCACAATTAAAACAAGTTTTTTTTTATGGTTTTAAGGGTATTCTTTAAGGTTTTTCATTAAAATATACATATGAATAATAATGAATTTTATTTATCATGCACTTTACATTTGATTTCAAATCTCAAAGTGCTACAAAACAAGTTTAAAAGACCATAACATTAAAAACAGAGTAAAAAGACAGTCATTAAAATCAATACATTAAAAGGCATACGTAGCCTATTAAAAAAAAAAAAAATCTAAAATCAACAATTGTAGGAATTTCTAAAAAGGAAAGTTTTTAGTCCTTTCTTAAAACAATCCACCGTCTGTGGGGCCCTAAGGTGGTCTGGGAGGGCATTCCACAGACGGGGAGCTGCGGCTTCGAAGGCCCTGTCGCCCATTGTTTTTAGCCGTGTCCTGGGTGGGGCCAGACGGTGCTGTTGGCCTGACCGGGTCCGGGAAGAGGTGTGTGGTGTGAGCAGCTCAGTGAGATACATGGGGGCCGCACCGTGCACACAGTGATGGGTGTGCAGAAGAATCTTGTACTCTATACGGGCGTGAATGGGCAGCCAGTGTAAAGTGTGAAGGATGGGAGTGATGTGCTGGTGTTTCCTCACCCTCATCAGGACCCTGGCAGTGCTGTTCTGTACATACTGGAGCTTCTGAAGGCTCCTGCCAGAGATCCCGACGAGGAGAGCGTTGCAGTAATCCAGCCTGGAGGAGACGAAGGCGTGGACGAGCTTCTCTGCAGCAGGGAGGGATAGGGAGGGACGGAGTTTAGAGATATTACGGAGGTGAAAGAAGGACGTTTTGCAGATGGAGGTGACATGATTGTCAAAGGAGAGGTGGGGGTCAAGCTTGACCCCAAGGCTTGTAACAGAGGGAGAGAGGGGAATGATATGACCACAGAATGAAACAGAGGTGAGAGGAGAGGAACGGAGTTGATGAGGAGTACCAGTTTGGATGGCCTCTGTTTTTGAGGCATTAAGCTGCAGGAAGTTTTGACTCATCCACGCCTTTATATCCTCCAGGCAGGAGCTGAGGCGGGTGACAGAGTTGGCGGGGGAGCTGGGAGGAGTCATTTTAATGTAAAGTTGTGTGTCGTCAGCATAGCAATGGAAGTTGACCCCATGCCTGCCGACGACACAACTAAGGGGGAGCATGTAGATGGTGAACAGGGTAGGGCCGAGCATATGAATGTGTTTAATGATCTGCAACTGAAAATGTCAAATAATAAAAATGGTGGAAACCAAGTTAGAATCACCTGCTTTAAAGTTGCCCTCGTTGACAGGGCAAAAGATTTCTGAAGAATATATATTCAGACCAAAATAGAGTGAACTTTGCTCCAGTATTATTTCAACAAAAAACATGTTTTGTAAATGGAAATTTTAAAAGAAAAAAAATGTATTTCTGGAAATGTACGTTAAAAAAAACGATTCAATCAAAAGAACTTAGATTAACTTTGCTGATTTCTCAGATTTAGTTTCTTTAAATATTTTTTATTATTTTTTTTATATTTTTTATTTTATATTCTTTTGTAACACTTTTAATCGATTTGATTTTCTTTCTCAAAAATAAATTAAACAAATGTTAGATTTTCAATGTTTTTTCAAACCTCTTTTATATTGAGTTTCAGGAATTACAATTTCTTTCAAATTGCATTTTACAGATTACTATGGAAGCCCGTTTCCACCTCTCTGTAAAAAAAGAACAAAATTATCTAATTTTAATGAGATAGTAACTCAATATAATGAGTTATAATTGTATATACAATTATAACAAAATATGAACAATATATTTTTAAAGTTTTTTTTTAATAAAAAATGTTTTTCAAAGAGTTATGGTTTCTTTGCCTGTAGTAATAATGGAGTAAAATAACTCCATAAAAGATGTAGACTCGACTGCTGAGTCAAAATGATAAGGATGTTTTCAGTAGTTAAGGCGAGTCTTTCAAGTGATGAAGCGTCATGCTGCGGGCTGGTTTTCTGCCAGTGACATCGGATGCATGTCAGCAAATCAAATAATGAAGAACCTAGACATTCCTCAGCTCCACGCATCAACCAATAGAGGGATGAAACCTGGACGCAGTGGACATCCATCCAGGAATTTTTTTTTCTTTAATTTATAGAGTAACCCACTCAATTAATTGGTTTGTAGGAAAAACATCAGTACATTAAAACTAACCATGGGTTCTGATCGGATCCAGAAAAACACAGTGTGAGAAGTTGTGCTTTCAGAGCCACAGCCTCACCCTCGTGTCTCTGCAGGTCCTCCTCGTTCACCGAGTCTTTCAGGGGCCTGTTGGAGAGGAGGTTCTTGTTCTCCTCCTGCAGCTGAGCGATCTGGGACAGAAGATCCTGGGCCTCTCCCCGCCACACATCCTCCACCCGCTCCAACTCCTGTTCACAGATTTATAACAACTATCAAACCTTTTGTTTGTTCCCAATAAACCAACCAGGACTCTTTCTCTTTAAGGGAACAACATGAACTCATAAGGAATGAATTTTTATTGCCTGATAGTGTGAACAAGCTGCCTTGTTCCCTTCCACTGGGCTAAAAATACTAATGATGCAGCTTGAAGAAACAGGAACTCCATAGAGTCACTGGCAAACTCCCGCCTCTGAGTCAGAACTTTGAAATTATACGTTTAAAAGGTCTGATTCAGAGCCACGGTCTGCACTACACCTGATTCAGCTATCAGACCCAAGTCATATAAAGCTTTCCATTAAAACCTTTCAATACTTCAAAGGCATTACTGAGCATAGAGGACAATGCGCTGCACCTCCCCATCTTGTTCCTAAACACTGCTTATAAGCTGGCTTTGCAATCATGAGCAAAAAACAAAAGATTTTCAGGTTAGGAACTAAAGGAGCATAAGAATCCACCCTGTAAAACAGCATCCATCTATGAGCAGCCTGTCTGCTCAGATTAGGGCTGAAACAATCAGATTAATCGATTACTGAAATAATCGTCAACTAATTTAGTTATAGATTCATTGAAAAAGTGAGGGTAGAGACACTAAACTTGTCTTTAACTGAAAGAGTAAACCATCTTGAGCAACAAGATACCAAAGTTGTAAAAAAATATTCAAACATTCCCGTTTAAGCAGAAATATATATAAAATATGAGTGGAAATAAGCATGTATTTGAGCACCAGCAACAAAGTGTTTAGATCAAACACTTTGTTGCTTTGTCTTTTTTACAGACCCTAAATAGGACAGAAGAGTCTCTGAGCTTTGCAAGTCCACCGACTCCCTTTAAAGCCGGACGTACACTGTATGAGTTTTTGCCCTTTTGAGCCGATTCTCTAGTTGTGGGAGATTTTTTTTGATCGGACGAGTTTCAGCCTCATCCTGCGTGGTGTAGTATACAGGGGGTAACAAGGGCCGATCAGCCTCTCACGACCACCTCCCGATCAGGAAAGGTCGGGAAAAAATCAGACATGATTGAAATGTAGCCGACCATAGTGAGGTGTTTGTGAGCGAATCCTGCTGCTGAAGCAGAGCTATGAGCTGATTTTCCTGAACGTTGCACACCGCTCATTGCAAACAAGGGAATTCTTAGACTTACGGTACATTCAGCCCGCAGGCAGCAAAAGCAGCAAAAACGTGTGTGTTGCTTCATTTATGCTGCTTCTACGAGTTTAGTTCTGACGCACGACTGAAGCAGCTTTGCTGTAGAAAAGTGGGTCTGATGCGTGTTGGGAGGAGCTACCCCATCCTTTCTTTGTCTGTAACAATGGCAGCTATATTTGCTGTGATCAGTGGCTAAAAAGTAGTTTTAATGTTTTTCAGTGAGAAAATCCACCTGAAAACTTCATCTGTGCAGTCAGTTCATCCAGATTATCATCCTGCCTTCAAATATTATCTTGTAGTTGGAGCCGCTCAGACCCCCACATACCGGCGGTGCTATGTCAGTAGGAATCCCATTCAACAGCAGCCTATGGCCTGTTCGCCTCCTCGCGGTTTGCCGCGGCGGCTGGAAGGCGTTTTTCATGTACGTAATCCAAACTTCAAGCACCAGGATAATAAAAACGAAAAAATTTTTATGGCACGTTTCACTGCATGACCTTTTGCTGCACCTTGATGCACGTCAACCATTGACTTTGCAGGTAAACTAGCCGCTTCTGCTGCCTCTGCTGCTTCAGGTGTGAACATAGCATAAAGGCCAATTTATGCTTCCGACGCATAGCCTCTGCAACCGTCAAATCTGTCTCTGCAGAGGTCCTGCCTCTGTCGTTGCACACCTCAAACAAATCCTGACTACAAGTTTGTCGGTTGCAAATCCGCGCAGACCTCAACCAGAGGTGCGCAGACAAAAAGCAGCTGTGATTGGTCCTTGGTATGCTTTTCCAGCTGTCTGTGTGGTCGTCCTTCTCGATTCGGTGCAGGGGTGCGTCATTTTTAAAAACAGAGGAACAACTACGACAAAAAGATAATAAAGGAGGTTTGGAAGTACAATCCCTTGAAGTTCTTGCGATACTAGAATTAAGACTTAGACAAACTATATTGTAATTTTGTACACACAGGGTGTATACAAAACGAAATTTTGTTCAGTAAAGCTCTCAAGACATTTCCATTTCTTTAAGTGCAGCAGTGATAAAATGTAAAGATGGTGATCTAATGCAAACTTTACACTGAGTTATGATTTACAGTTTTACCAACATTTAGCTTTTTTTTTCTTTTTCCGTTATTCAACATTCAGCAGTCTGATGGCGGTGGGGAAGAAGCTGATGTGGAATCTGCTGGACCTGCATCTGATGCTGCGAAGCCTCTTCCCAGAGGGCAGCAGGGAGAACAGTCCATGGTGGGGGGGTGAGGGGTCATTGATGTTGTTACGGCTCAGGACATGCAGCGCTGGGGTGAAATTTATTTTATGGAGGGAATTCTTCTTCTTCTTCTGTATTTTGAAAAGAATTATTATTCTTTTATTAAAAAATCATAGCTGTGATATTTAATTGCGGATATTACATTTTCAAATATGATTTTTTAAACAAATTTGCTTCGCTGAAGCAGAATGCCAGTAAAGGTGTCTGTGGTTGCTCAGCTTTAAAGCCGCCTCTTTGTTCACATGATCCGTTCTCACATTTTTAACCTTTTCTGATCGTTTCTGAATATTTTATGACATTAAAAGAGGGGAAAAACCTACTAATAAAATCCCTCCTTCCATACCTTTCCCAGATTCATCCAATGAGGGCATGTGGAAAATCTGCCGGCTCAGTCTCTCACACACGCCTCAGATGGAGCGTCTACTTCTTCATAGTCATGGGACTCGGTTAATCAGTCAACCACCGTCATGGGAAACTGACCCCTGAGCTAATTTAAAACAGACAGACTGCTACCTCCAAATAAAACCAATTATTACAATAAGCTGCAGCAGCAGGAGAAGTAGAACGTTTATAATATTCACATACGGACATTTTTTTTGTATGCAGTTTTCAACTTAATGGGTGTTTAAGAAAACTACCTCAGTTTCGTATTTTGTCCGACATCTCTTTCCGTACATTAAAAGCACAAACATGTATTTCAGTAGCATTTAATGCAGCAGGAAAAGAACATAGTTGTTTACAAATGGCAAGACCTTTTTTTTTTTTTCCTGGTAAAAAATCAGAAAAGTGTGGCTTGCGTTTGTTTTTCTTTGTAAAGATTTCAAATTGCAATAGATGATTTTCCAACTAGTTCACAATTAGAGGTGTTGTTCTGTCATATAAAAACACCCTAATGAGTACCGGTAGGTTTAACGACCATTTGTACTTAAAGAAGAAAAAAGGAATGGATGATGAATACTTTGCTGAAGCACCATTGATTAATTCTTAAAACTCTTTGATATTTGATCCAGAAAATCTGGTAAGGCAACCTGGAATTTAAATATAATCTACTCAGGATATTTTGTGGTGCTATCCTAAAAAAGACAAAAATAACAATAAAAAACGAAAACATCTTACATCTTTGAGGTCTTCTTTTTTGTTCAATCGACAGCAATCATGGAACCTTTATCACAATTACTACTCTTGGAAAACAAATCTAAAACAGGCCTCTTCAGGACTCCAGTTACATAAAGAAATAGGTTTTATGTCACTAAAGATCCCAAAGTAACCATATTTAATTATGTAATGTATACAAAGCCCCCAATAAAAGAAAAAAAGGAAAATTCACCCTTTTTTCAGATTTTAAACATAATGAATTCTGATTTACTTTTCAGACAATAAATCATGATTCTTTTAATGGCTAAATACACATCAGCTTCTATGTATTTTTGGATATGCAACTTTAGCTACCGTATTTTCACGACTATAAGGCGCACTTAAACGTCTTTTTTTTCCCTCAAAATGTGCGGTGCGCCCTATGGTGCGGTGCGCCGTATGTGTGTTGTAACTGCGACTTTTGAGACCACCTCATTGAGGAGATGATAAAAGAGTGGCTGAATGTAAGGAGACCAGGTGTTTTTTTTCCACTCATCACCATCGCTGTTAATCTGTAACTCCATGCGTGCCCATCTCACAGCTGATGTGAAAAACACGGGGAAACAAATTAACGCTGTGCTCGCTGTTCAACCGCTCGACATCGGTGTGAACGGGACGCAGCAGGTGCAGCAGAAGCAGCGAGTTTACATGCAAAGTCAATGGTTACGCGCGTATAGGTGCAGCAAAAGGTCCCGCAGCGCGTTTTGAGCCGCAGGTGCAGCACGTCGCGCTGCTGCTGCTCAAGATGGAAAAATTGAAGTTTTGCTGCTGGACGCGCCGCATCAACCAATCAGAGAAGCTGATCTGGGAGCTGACAGCGAGACAGACACAGCGCTCTGATGACATTAACGCAAATGAAAAAGGCTGGATGGAGGAGATGATGCAGGCAGGTGTATGTGAGGAGACCAGGTGCTTTTTTTCCACGCATCACCATCGCTGCGTGCCCATCTCACAGCCGATGTGAAAAACATGGGGAAACAAATGAACGCTGTGCTCGCCGTTATCCCGGGGGTCTGACAAAGGAACTTCAACCGCTCGACATCGGTGTGAAGCGGCCGTTCAAAGTAAGGCTGCGAGCGGCTTGGGAGCGATGGATGACCGACGGAGACCACAGTTTCACGATAAGTGGAAGGCAGCGCCGGGCAAGTTACGCCACCGTTTGCGGATGGATTGTAGATGGACTGTGTCTGCTGGCTCTGTTGTTCAAGCTTTCGCAAAAGCCGGCATCATTTCTGAGGAGCCGCGCTGCACGGAAAGTGACTCTGATAGCGAAGAAGGGGAAACTGGCATGTCTGATTTAGTGCAGCTGTTTAATTCAGAAACAGTGGATGATGACTTTGATGGGTTTGATTAATACTTTGTAATAAATACATGAATAAAGCACAATCATACTCAGTTTTGCTCCCGCTCTATTTTTCTACCTGAAAACTTAATTCAACAGCAGCCTCTGGGCGGGTCTCCTCCTCTTCACCGCGGTGGCTGGCAGGTGTTTTTTCATCTAAATAATCTAAATCTTGCAGCTATATTTGCTGTGATCAGTGGGAATAAAGTAGTTTTAATGTGTTTTTAAGTGAGAAAGTCCACCTGAAAACTTCATAATTGCAGTCAGTTCATCCAGATTATCTATTTCTGTCGGAGCCGCTCAGACCCCCACATACCAGCGGTGCACCGACAGTAAATCCCTTCAACAGCAGCCTCACCGCGGTGGCTGGCAGGTGTTTTTCATCTAAATAATTTAAACTGCAGGCACCAGGATACCGGTAATAAAAGGCAGGTTTCAGAATTTTAAGTTAATTTAGGAGTAATCACAGCGCACTGTCATCTGCGATGTGTCTGTCTCACGGCCAGCACCCAGGTTTGATTAATACTTTGTAATAAATACATGAATAAAGCACAGTCATACTCAGTTTTGCCCCCGCTGTATTTTTAAATACGCAGTGGAGGTATTTAAAGGTAGTAGAGGACATGTACCTGTATATAAAAAACGCGCCCTATAGTCCGGTGCGCCTTATGTGTGTGTTAAATACAGAAATGGCACACATAACTGAGAGTGCGCCTTTTAGTACGGTGCGCCTTATGGTCGTGAAAATACGGTACATGTTTGCTTTTTTTCCTGTAGCACAGATGGTTCCTGTTAAAAGGGAGTTTTTCCTCTCCACTGTCGCTACAAGCATCCTTAGTGTGAGGGATTGCATTTGAGTCAATGAGTCGATGCAATCAACTGGTTTTCCTTTGCAATCAACTGCCAATACTGCACAGCCAGGTTTTAAGTATCGGGGCCAAAAAATGGCATTGGCGCAACACTAGTTTAAATGGAGATTCTTATCGGCCAAAAGAACCATCCAAATACATAAAAAAAATTGACAGCACAGACTCCAAGACACTTATATCGGTCAATATCTGGTCTGTAAAACAAACTTAATATCTTAAAATTGGTAGCACACATTCTGGAGCAAAACATCTATTAAAACAAAACTGTTCAACTTAAATTAATAAAGAAAAATAAAAAGTTATCAGTAAGTTTCCTCTTTAGTTCTGCTGACAGTCTGGCTGGATATCAGAGTATTAACTAAAAATATCCAATTTAAATCATTGCATGTTTACGGAAGAGGATAAGGGCCAATGAAAAAACTTTCAAAAAGTTAACTGATTTTTTAAATATTATTTCAGTTTAATATGGGGGAAAAGTCAGAATTCTGACTTTAATCTCAGAATTCTGACTTTAATCTCAGAATTGTGGATCTTAATGTAGATGGGCACCATGAAGGGAAGAGATGTGGGAGCACTCAGCTTCACTGACAAAGATGCAAGTTGTTTGGGAGGGCCAGTAACACATTGGTTGGAAATGATGGAATTAGGAGACTTTTAACATTCCCGAGGGGTCCCCGGTGATACCATTTCATTAATGGAAGAGCAGAACGTGATTAAAGCAAGAGAGCTAGTCTCTAAAACAGGCATGGCTACAGCTTGAATTCTTATATAATAGCATGTTTGCTAGCTGTAAGAATTCAGACAGAATTCTGAGAAAAAAAGTCAGAATTCTGAGAAAAAAGCCAGAATTCTGAGATTATAGTGAGAATTCTGAGATTAAAGTGATAAATCTGAGATTGAATTCAGAATTTTGAGGAAAAGAGTCAGAATTGTGAGACAAAAGTCAGAATTGTGAGAAAAGAGTCAGAATTCTGAGATTAAATTGAGAATGCTGAGATAAAAGTGATAAATCTGAGATAAAAGTGATAAATCTGAGATTAAAGTGAGAATTGTGAGAAAAAAAAATTGAGAATGCTGATTTTAAAGTCAGAAACGTGAGGAAAAAAGTCAGAATTCTAAGATTTAGGTCATTATTCTTACTTGTTTTGTCATATTATATTGCAATAAAATTCTAAGTCAGTTTTTTTATTTTTTCTGTGGCCCTAATCCTTTTCCGTAAATGTTTGATATAACTTTGAAATCTATTTTTTAAAGATATTTTCGAACTTTATAATAGTTTTACTAATAGAGATTAGGTTAATTATGTTTCCCCATGTTTCCTCAGCCCCTCCTATAGAACCAGGAGCTCATGATCAGACCTGTCTGTGCTTCTTCTCCTTCTCCAGCCGGTCTATCCGCTCCAGCCGCAGCCTGTCCAGCTCCAGCCGCAGCTCGTCGATGTCCGGGCTCATGCTGCTGCGGCTCACCATCACCTCCAGGATCTCCAGCACCCGCACCACTTTGGGCATCAGCCTGGACAGAGCCTCGCAGCCATACTGGTCTATGATCCGCTCGAACTCCTGCCCCACCACCGCGGCGATGTCGTAGACGTCCATCACGGTGAGGTCTGCGACGTTCTTCTCCAGAGCCGAGCCGAAGTCCTCCATCATGACGGGATGTTTTCTGGCCCTCCCGCTTCCTTCGCCACAACAAACTTCCTTCCCCGGCACTAACAAGTCAGGCAACTTCCACTCCACCGATTTAACTTCACAACCGGTACCGAAATAAACCATACAGAAACTTAAAGCGCTAAAACTACCGATTATTCAACGCTTGATGCTGAGTCAGCGCTTTAAATCGATTCGTTTGGGATAAAATTCGGAAACGTCCCATTTCTATCCCGGGCCGGAGCGGATGTCCTCTGGAAGCTAGCGGGTACCGCTGTCCAATTGGGACCGGAAGAGACCGGCACAACTTCCGGTCACGGGATTAACAAAATAAAACAGGAAAATTGAAGTTTTTTGGTTTTATTTGATCTTTTTATTTATGTTATTGCTCTTAACTGCATATACTATAAATGTGGAAATACTAACAATTTAGAGACACCAGTTAACCCAATAGTCATATTCTTTGAGTGTGGGAAGAAGCTTGTGTTCCCATGGAGAACTCACACATGCACTGGCAAAACATGCAAACTCCTTGCAGAAAGATCATAGGCGGGGAATCGAACCCAAGTCCTTGAGGGCATGTTCTTACAGACAGGTTGATGACCTCAGCCCTCTGGGAGAGGCTCGAAGTGGAGCCCATTTCCTCCACATTCAGATGATTCAGTTACGGTGGCTTGGACATCTATTCCAGATGCCCCCTGAACGACCCACCAGCAGAAATAACGTGAACTACTGTAGGAACTAGGGGCCACAGTTGGATTTATTTGGCTTTAGCTTAAAACTGAAGAGTGTCATGACCTAGGCACTGATGACTAGGCACTGGTCTCAGACCTAGAGTTAAGCAGTCATCCAGACAATTATGTTCTTATAGAACCTAAAAAAAACTGCTAAACAATAAAGAGACCTCAGTGATGGAAACAGGGACTAAAACCTGTATGCCTGTAAGAAGTGGAGCCTGTATGCCTCCTAAGCATTAGGGATCTCAAGAGGTCCTTTACTGAAGCTACAAGGACTGCTACAATCCTTTGTATGATATGACGTATAACCATAAAACAATTCACAGAAATGGGCAAAAATACAATATTTTTCATGTGTAGTGTGTTGAAACATACAAACATATGCTTCTTCATTTGTTTGGGTTGTATATTGGAGAGCTTCTGCCTCTCCCATTTGTGTAACTTGAGTTTTTTTGTATTTCTTTTAAAAGAAGGCTTTAAACTTGCGTTTTAACCAGCATCATGCATGTGCATTTCTGTTGTGTATTAACACCCAGGAAGCTAAAGGTTCATAGGCTCTTTTCTTATCCACCATAATGTCCTTACTGTTGACTTCATGTAATGTGAGGGAACAGGAACTGGGGGCCACAGTTGGATGTATTCGGATTTAACTTAAAACTGAAGAGTGTCATGACCTTGGCACTGATGACTGGATTTGGCTCATTTCTTCCACCTGCTTAGCTCCATCCTGCGCTCATTGTTACTCATTTGAACCACCTGTTCCTGTAGCCCATCTAAGCTTCCTGTTTCCAGCCATCAGCGCCAGTTTATTTGAGCCGTGTGTGAGAGTAGTTTAGTGTACCTGTGTGTTTGTGATTACCTGATCCTGACAAGTTTCTGCCTATGGACTTGTTTGCCCCTGTTCTGCTCTGTTTGCCTGATCTGTCTTTCCACTGTTTCCTGGATTCTGCCTGCTTATGACCTTGGATATGTCTCCTGACCCCGGCATGGATATTCCTTCAGTACCTGTCTTGCTCTCTGATTCGCTGGCCTGGAAACCTGCTCCTGCATCGACTCTTGCCCCATTTAAACTACCCTCTGAAAACCGATCTGTGCTGAGCTCAGTTCCTTAAGACCATTTACACACCACACTAGCATGTGATGATCTACGGTACTACTGCTCTCTAGAAGTTAACAAGCAAACAGACATGGCAGCACCTGTAACATTTAGGAAGTTTGCGGAGTCAGTCAAAAAAAGCAGCCTTTGGTGAATTTGCTTGACAGAGTTGGCTTTTGGGAAGTGGATACGACAAACGATAGTCTAACCAGGGCTTACAGACACAGGAAACAATGAGAGGAGTTGAGGTTCATCACACTGCTAAGCAGATTCATCACTGAAAATTGTGTGGCAAGGTAGGGAAACTAGTATTTTTATGAATGTCTGAAATTTCATGATTACGGAGGCTGACTGTAAGGAGATGACGCAGTCTGCTCATGCGCTCTTTGTTATTGGAGAACCGAGCCACAACTGAACCGCGCCAAGCCCTACTGATGAACTAGTACCATGTTAGCACGGTTTGGTTGTGTCTGGCGAGGTCTGATTCAGTTTTACGTTCCATTTACACTCAACAGTTATTTTGGTTACCGTGCTCGGACCAATCTCGGCATGGTTTCAAAAGGGTTGTGTAAATGGGGCTTCTGTCTTTGGCTTCTCCTGCCAGATGCTTCTGCTCTTCAGTCTGCTCTGTTTCTCGCCTGGAGCTCTAGGGGCGACTCCCGCCTCATGCTGAGGAGAAGCAATCCTTCAGGATCCCACTCCTTCCTCTTGGCTCAGACTGAACTCATAACCAGGGTAGTGACTCAAATGCTAATTATCGTTTCCCGTCTGAGTTTGGTAGTCATTAACCTGAGTATCCATCTCCACAGAGTATCCAGTGATCCTGCCCCAGCTGACGAGCCACTGTACGAAAGGAAGTCAATAAAGGTTTGTTGTGAAAACACTCTGATCTGTCTGCTTGAATTCTGGATCCTATGTTCTGAGTTTCTGACAAAGAGTCGATTAACTAATGAGGAAGGGGCACCACATAGGAGAATACTTACATCATTCCTTTTTAATAATTACATTTATAGCAGAATTGGAAATATTGTGACAAGATTTGATAAGCTTTTTAAATGTATGACTTTCCATGCTTTCATGAAATGTGTATCTTATGCCGTTTCTCAGTTCATAAGAACGAGAGTACGGACTCATGTCCTGGCCAAATATGTTCTTGAGAAGGCCTGATGTGTTTGTGTATATGTTCGTTTACATGTATGTATGGAGACGTATATATTTACATATATATGTGTGTGTGTCAGTGACGTGCGGTCAGGGGAGGCAGGTGAGGCAGTGCCTCACCAGCCATCATGGAAAGAAAGAAAATATATAATCATAAAGTAATTTAAATTGTTATATTCATCCGGTGGTTTGTACTAAAAAATATTCATTTTTCATGTAGCTTCACCAATTTCGATTTTTATTTGTTCAAAATCGCTGAATTTTCTTATTTTCCCATTCAAATGCTTGGAAGCGATGCCGGTGAGGCAGCAGCGAGCTCTGCCTCACCTTGGATTGCGCAACCCCTGGCTCTGCGCTGGCTGCAAAGCGGAGAGAGCATGTTGCTGTACGGCGTCAATAAAATGGTTTAAACAAATGTAATATGTGAACTTATTTCTAATAATTTGGCTTATGTATATAATGTACAGAGCTTTTTGTCACCAACTGTGTTTGTGTAACGTGTTTCGTGTAATGAGCGATTATAAACGGCAGAGAACAAGTTCGAGGTGAGGCAGGCAGTTCTCTTGCCTCATGGCAGGGGGTGCTCAAGAGACTGAAAACATAAGGCAGGAACAGGACGGATCAAGGAAGGCTTTCTTCCCTGGCAGTGATCTCCATTGAGACAGAGAGACTTTTAAAACTGAAGGAAGATAAGGAGGACTTCTATTCATTTATAAGTAAAGGTAAGACAGTAATAACATTTATTTTGTTTTGTTTTTTAAGGAAATGTGTGTTTTGTGAGCTACAGTTTGTATGTGTAAGGATGCAGAAGTGAAACATAACCTGTAAACTGCTGTCAATCTATGCATCTATTTGCAAATCTGATTCTGATGACGTCAGTGCCTCACCAGCTATGAACCTCACCGCACGTCACTGGTGTGTGTATATATATATATATATACATATATATATATATATACATATATATACATATATATAAGGTTACTCTACTTTGAGTTAATTTAAGTGCAATTAGAGGGAGAGGGGGTATGAAAAATAAGTTTTACTTCTTCTTAACCCTTTTCAGACAATTTCCATTAATCAATGCCATTTCTCTGGCTGTATATACCAACAGGTTTATGTGCTAAAGGGTTTTGTTTCTATTTATGTTCAGGTGAATTATAGTTAGATTGGAAAATGGTGTTTGGTTGATGTTATCTTTTCTCTTTTGTGTGTATTTGGATGATTTATTTATTGTCGTTTGTCAAAATTGTCTGAAATAAATACCATTCATTTATTCAACATAAAGTGTCTTCATTCAGAGGTGTAAGACAGACTGATACAGAAGATCCTTCCTGCCTACAGCTATCAACACCTACAAGAAGTTACTATAACATTTAATTTCCCTTTGGGATTAATGAAGTATTTTTGAAATGAATTGCAGCTCCTCATCACAAGAGGGAGATGTTGCATCACTAACCATCTTCTTCACTGGCATTTAATCATCAATACAGCTCAAGTGGGAATAGGAAAGGACAGATGTAAAACCTGAAATCAACCTATAATCTGATAATATAGAACTTGATGCACACATTTAAGACTATCATGGAGTTTGGAAAATTAAAGAATATAATACTATTTTGGGGTAATGTACTGGGGATGCTAATGTTTGAATCAAAACTATCCCTTTGGAATATAGAGGAATTAATTAATTATGGTTTAATGATCATAAAGAATAAAAATACAAAGATTTGGCAATACTTTGCAGTTTTTGATGCTGGACTCCTGGTTCCTCTTGCACTGTTGTTGGTCTTTATCATGCTTTAGTACTTTCTTATAATGGTCTCCTTGTCCTTAGCACACCTACCCAACAACTGGGTCGTTTGTTTTTTGTAATTAATTTTATGTTAATTATTTATTTTTTGTCATTGTCCAGACTTTTTTGTCATTTCATAATAAATGGTAAATTTATGTTGTGTCTAACTAAAGGCTTTATAGCCTTATAAATTTGTCTTAAACCTCTTCCTAAACTCTTTCTCAAACTATGTTTTTTTATCGTTATTTATGCATATGTAAACATTTGTTCTTTTGTCAGGTAATGTGTGACACATACATAAACACACACACACATATATATATATATATATATATATATATATATATATATATATACACACATATATATATATATATATATATATATATATATATATATATATATATATATATATATATATATATATATATATCTGCTCAGGGACACAGTGGGTAGCACTGTTGCCAGGTTCCGGGATCAGTTCCCAGTCCGGGGTCTTTCTGCATGGAGTCTGCATGTTCTCCCTGAGCATGCGTGGGTTCTCTCCGGGTTCTCCAGCTTCCTCCTACAGTCCAAAAGCATGACTTTTAGGTTAAATGGCCTCTCCAAATTCCCCTTAGGTGTGTGTGTGTGAATGGTTGTTTGTCCTGTTTGTCTCTGTGTTGCCCTGTGATGGACTTGCGACCTGTCCAGGGTGGACCCCACCTCTTACCCATTGACTGCTGGAGATGGGCAACAGCACCCCTCGTGACCCCAGCAGGGATAAGCATGACGGAAAATGGATCGATGATGAATGAACATAAATCTGCTTGGATCCCGCAAGATATCTTCATTATTCATGTGATTGTGTGTTAACATATACCTGGCTGAAGTGGAGAGGGCGGGTCTTTTCAAAAAAAATTCTCCACAATACCTGCAGCCCACCTATACGACAGAGTATTAGAACCAGGCTAGAGATTTGTTTTTCTTCTATTTCGAGAATAAAGTCATAAAATTATGAGAATAAAGTCAAAAAATTACGAGAACTAAGTCGTAAAATTACGAGAAACAAGTTGTATTTTATGCTAACTCTTGCAAGAAGCACTTTCTTCCCTAAAATGAGAAAAGTCGAGCAATATGTGAAGTTATACTTTGGTTTGACAAATAAGGAAATCTTTTAGCACACCAGTACGGAAGAGGATTAGGGCCACTGAAAAAACAAAAAAAAATACTAGTTTTTTAAATGTATTTCAGTATAAACTGTAAGAATTCAGTATAAAAAGTCAGAATTCTGACTTTGTTATCAGAATTCTGAATTTTTTTCTCAGAATTCTGACTTTAATCTCAGAATTGAAGGAAGAGATGTGGGAGCACTCGGCTTTACTGACAAAGATTTTTTTGGGAGGGCCAGTAACACATTGGTGGAAAATTATGGAATTATGTGACTTTTTACACACCAGGGGGGTCCGCTGTGATGGCATTTCATTAATCGAACAGCAGGAGGTGATTAAAACAACAGAGCTAGTTTAGTCTTTAAAACAGACATGGCTACGGCTTGATGCTAACATGTTTGTCAGAAGTCTGAGACTGAAGTGAGAATTCTGAGATTAAATTGAGAATTCTGAGATTAAAGTCAGAATTTTGAGATTGAATTGAGAATTCTGAGATTAAAGTCAGAATTTTCAGATTAAATTGAGAATTCTGAGATTAAAGTCAGAATTCTGAGATTAAATTGAGAATTCTGACTTTTTTTTCTGATATTATACTGAAATAAAATTACAAAAACAAAATAAAAAAATCTGTTAACCTGTTTGTTTTTTTCAGTGGCCCTAATCCTCTTCCATACACCTGGCCCTAAAAAAATATATATATATTTAATTAAGAAGTTTTGCTTTTCCTTTTCTCTTTAAATCTCCAAAGGAAATTAAATATTCTGAGATTGGTTTTTGTACTGAGAAGGAATTCGAACAGCTTCTCTCCCCACAAACAAACAAAACAAAACAAACAAAAACAAACCATAAATATGGCGCATGTGACAGGAGGCGGCGCGTGCGGCGCGGCGCTCAAAGGGATCCTTTAAAGGCGGATCTTCAGTGAACAGCCGCGCGTGAGGCCACATCATCGCTGCAGCATGAGACCCGTCTGACTTTGGCCATGATGGATCCATATCGAGTTTCCACCCCCTTCTGTTTCATCATCGTTTATCTGCTCGGAGCGACGCGTCTCTCCAGCTGTGGTAAATATTATCACCCTAATTTATCCATTTACATTATTAAAAACAAACTTCACACATCTTTAATTCTATCACATTTCTCATGTAAAACTAGATGTCAGATATCAGACAGTGATCAAGGGGTTTGGACTAAATTATCAGTTTGCAGGGAAACAGATTTAGTCAAACACTGTCTGACTTCAGTGTAATGCTGGGAAAGTTGAAAGGTTTTTGTGTCAGGTAGTGCTGTGGTCTGTCACCTTCACTTCCTACTTCTGAGTCATAACATGTATACTGTTTGCCTTTACATCAAACGGTATTTAACTTTGAATGCGATGTTGCCTTTTTACTTAAGAAATTTAAAGTCATAGGGTAGTCCTATTTAAATGTCAAATTATTCAGGCTTAAACTCTTTATCAGACCATATTGTCCCAAAAGTTAGAAAATTTCTATTTAAAAAAAAAAAAATCATGTCTTAGAATCTGTGTTTTCTTTGTTATCTTCTGCAGGCCAGTTAGTTATACGTCAGCTTGTACACCTAAATTCGGCCAATCATAGATCAACGGTCATTGGTCAATCAAATTTTTTGGATCATAGCGTCTTGATTAATATGTTGCAGCTAATATATACAACTGTTGAAATAAGAAATCAGAATCATTTCCATTCCCATTGAGTTCCGTCCCAGTGTTCACGGGGATGGACGTCTGTGTCTTCAGCAGGCGTAGAGCTAACAGAACTGGCAGCGTTGCGAGGCAAGGGCTCAAACATGTACGGCTGGAAGCCTTCTACACCAAACCAAGCTTCTGCCGCCATGGCGTCCTCTTCCACAACATCTTCCTCCCCGCTTTCCTCCTCTAAATGAAAATGGATGATGGAGGAGACTCATCCACGACCTCCGACACTAAACTCTCCTCCTCTTGCATGTTTCCTCTGTCCATACCGTTCCTTGACAGTGTCATTTCTAAGTCACCAATTTAGTGCTACTTGGTTCCAATCTAATTTCCCATTGGGAACCTACTAGCACTGAGTTGCTAACTGGCTGATAATCGACCATTCACTTTATTCACTTGTGTAAATTCGTGCAGCACTCGGGAGAATTCGGAAATGCAACGGTTGGAACAACCGTTTCCCTACGACTTTAAAGGATATAAAGGATAACATATTCCCTAAATATAAAAAAATAAATCTGTTTTTAAAGCAACTAAAACATGTAGATTTAACATTAAAAAAAAGATAAATATTAGTCGAAATTGCCAAATGTTTAATGTTATATATTATGAGTAGAGCTGCAACTAACAATTCTTTTGCAAATCAATTATTCTGTAGATCATATTTTTGATTAATAATTAGAATAGCCAAAGGTTCCTTTAAAGAGGAAACTGAAACTTTTCCCCTTGAGGAGTTCTGGATAGAGCATATTGTCAGATAAAAAAATAAATATTTTTTATCTTAGATGAAAAATATTTCTATTTTTTTTTTGTTGCAATTTTGATATAATTACTGCCCTTAAAGCATGTTTTAGAGTCTCTATACCCCAGTTAACAAACGATTTCTACACTATTTACCGATTATCTCAATAACTGATTCATCACTGTCTAGTGGGGGAGGTTTGACAGGACCAATATGCAGACACTGAAGCAGAAGTGGTTTCTTGAAGATTTAAAAATAAAAAGGGTAACAGAAGCAAAAATCCAAAAACATAAATCCACAAAAATCCCAAACTACTGAAAACCAGAAATACTCACAACAAGACGACAAACCAGCAAAGATTGACTGAACAGGAGGAGATTACAGGTGCTGGTCATAAAATTAGAATATCATGAAAAAGTAGATTGATTTCAGTAATTCCATTTAAAAAGTGAAACTTGTATATTATATTCATACATTACATACAAACTCATATATTTCAGATGTTTATTTTGTTTAATTTTGATGATTACAAATGACAACAAATGAAAATCTCAAATTCATCATATCAGAAAATTAGAATATTACTGAAGACCAATAAAAACAAAGGATTTATAGAAATGTTGGCCAACTGAAAAGTATGAACATGAAAAGTATGAGCATGTACAGCACTCAGTATTTAGTTGGGCCTCCTTTGGCCTGTATTACTGCAGCAATGCGGCGTGGCATGGAGTCGATCAGTCTGTGGCACTGCTCAGGTGTTATGATAGCCCAGGTTGCTCTAATAGTGGCTTTTAGCTCTTCTGAATTGTTGGGTCTGGTGTATTGCATCTTCTTCTTCACAATACCCCATAGATTTTCTATGGGGTTAAGGTCAGGAGAGTTTGCTGGCCAATTAAGAACAGGGATACCATGGTCCTTCAACCAGGTACTGGTAGCTTTGGCACTGTGTGCAGGTGCCAAGTCCTGTTGGAAAATGAAATCTGCATCTCCAAAAAGTTGGTCAGCTGCAGGAAGCATGAAGTGCTCTAAAACTTCCTGGTATGTGGCTGCGTTGACCCTGGACCTCAGAAAACACAATGGACCAACACCAGCAGATGACATGGCACCCCAAACCATCACTGACTGTGGAAACTTTACACTGGACTTCAAGCAACGTGGATGAAGTGCCTCTCTTCTTTTCCTCCAGACTCTGGGACCTTGATTTCCAAAGGAAATGCAAAATTTACTTTCATCAGAGAACATGACTTTGGACCACTCACCAGCAGTCCAGTCCTGTTTCTCTTTAGCCCAGGCAAGACGCTTCTGACGCTGTCTGTGGTTCAAGAGTGGCTTGACACAAGGAATGCGACAGCAGAAACCCATGTCTTTCATACGTCTGTGTGTGGTGGTTCTTGAAGCACTCACTCCAGCTGCAGTCCACTCTTTGTGAATCTCCCCCACATTTTTGAATGGGTTTTGTTTCACAATCCTCTCCAGGGTGCGGTTATCTCTCTTGCTTGTACACTTTTTTCGACCACATCTTTTCCTTCCCTTCGCCTCTCTATTAATGTGCTTGGACACTGAGCTCTGTGAACAGCCAGCCTCTTTAGCGATGACCTTTTGTGTCTTGCCCTCCTTGTGCAAGGTGTCGATGGTCGTCTTTTGGACAACTGTCAAGTCAGCAGTCTTCCCCATGATTGTGTAGCCTATAGAACTAGACTGAAAGACCATTTAAAGGCTTTTGCAGGTGGTTTGAGTTAATTAGCTGATTAGAGTGTGGCACCAGGGGCCATCAATTTTGAACCTTTTCACAATATTCTAATTTTCTGATATGATGAATTTGAGATTTTCATTTGTTGTCATTTGTAATCATCAAAATTAAACAAAATAAACATCTGAAATATATGAGTTTGTATGTAATGTATGAATATAATATACAAGTTTCACTTTTTAAATGGAATTACTGAAATCAATCTACTTTTTCATGATATTCTAATTTTATGACCAGCACCTGTATATGGGAGAGAGAAACAAAGACCAGGCTAATTAGCAGATTGGGAGCAGGTGTGAACAGAGGAGGCTAGAAGGCAGCTAGGGAAAAGGAGACTGACACAAGAGGACAAACAAGAAATATCTAAGAACTCAAATACAATCAAAAATACCTAGAATACAAAATGGAAAAAAGACCAATGAAAACTCAGAGATAAAACTTGAACAGAACCAAAACCATGTCAATCATGATCAATCCGATTCATTGTTTCAGTCCTAATTATGAGTTATTATTACTTTAAACAAATAATTAGTGAATATCAATGACAAAAATACATAAATAACAACAATCCAGAAAAAAATGATAAACTTAGATTAGGGACCTATTGGGTTAAAACCACCTTTAAATATTGACTTAGTGGGTTTTAATTTGACAAAAGAAGTTGTAAGTAAATATATATAGTGGTAATCTATTAAGGGTATACCCTGGGTTTCTCGCAATGTCGGATTATAAGCTTATTAGGGCATTCAAATATTTACTGTATAATAAAAATACTTTTGTTTGTTATAGTATTGTGTGGAAAAGTCTAAATCAGACCTTCAATTCTATTTTATTTATATAGACATTTAAAAACATAATAAAAGCTAACCAAAGTATTGTACTAAACACATATATGCAGGGGCGGCTCTATGTTAAATCCCTTCCGGGGTGACTTCTTTATCCTACTGTACTCCCTCTTCCATTTTCTTTACTAATGTCCTTTTCTACTCAGAGGAGAGAGGTGAAGGAGTGAAAGGGGCGCATTGTTGATAGTTTCACATGCCCACACAGCCTCTGTAGCCACATCTGGTGCATTCTGTAAAGCCGCCCACAGCCTGTCAGCATCTGTGCGGTGTGCATGACTGCGACCTCTTTTTCATGCAAGCAGTGTCTGGTCATCTGCAGCTGCAAAGGGTGCCAATTCCCCAGACAGTGATATGATAGATTTTTTTAAAACTGCTTCTGCAGTGCTGATGATTTTCTAGTTTATTTTTTTTTTAATACTTGTATAACCCCTCTATGTGTGATGGAGAAAATGCTGACCTGCTTGGCTGGCCTGGTTCGCCCGTGGACAAAAGCTGCCACTGCGTATCGCTAGAAAATATACAATGCAATGTAGATTTAAAAAAAATAACAACTATAGAAGCACAAATGAAATGCAGATAACATTCCTTCCGAGTTAAAAGCCAAGGAGGAAAAAAGTGCGATTTAAAGTCGGTTTTATTGAGAGATTTTATTCTAAAGCCTGATTCAGTCAGGATAATGCCAACACTTTCAGTGGACTTTCAAGGTAAAAAAAGTTTTTATGTTTTTTTCAATCGTTTATTTATTGGATTTTCATTTTGTTACACAAACACAACATTCTGAACACATAGGTAAGCTGAGAGAGAAAAAATAAATGATTGCAAATATTAAGGGTGTATATGTAGTTTGGGAGGAAACAAAACTTAATCTAACTATGAAAGATCTAGATAAACAAAATATTAAAAATAATAAACATAAATACAATAAAATAAGTCAAGTGCATTATTGTTATCAATGTTTTTATTAAAAAAAGCCAGGTAAACATAATTATAAGTCATGTGTTCGGTCAAGATGAGATATCACATAGAGGGAAGTCAGGTGATGATCAAGGGTCCCAATGTTTGAGCAAAAAGATCTCCTTTACCTTTCCAGTGGTAAGTTTAGTGCTCCAGTTGCATTGCGTCATTCATTACTGTTTAAAACAGATTAATTATAGGTGCTCTAGCTTGATTCCAGTTGAGCAGTACAAATGTTTTGGCTACATAAGCAATTATACCAATCCTTTTATTGGAGATCGGGTCTAGGGTAATATCTGAAGCTGTACTAAAGAGATACAATAGAGGTAAAGGTTTGAATTGAATTTGCGTGAGTTTGATTGTAGACTATGCACTGCATTCCAGAAATGTTTGAGTTTTTTGCATTTCCAAAATACATGGATAAGAGAGCCAGTACACGTTTTACAGCGATGACATTTAGAAGACGCAGTAGGATACATTTTGCTAAGACGGGCTGGTGTTAGGGACATTCTGTGCAGGAATTTGTAATTTTGCTTGATGACAAGTTAAAGTTAGATTAAATAAAAAAAAAAAAACATAAAGCAATTTTTTTTTTATTTGAAGCTTCTTAGATTTACTTTGGGGACAATTCAAGCTGCTCCGAACTGGCAGCAGGAGGCCAACTGCCAGAGGCTAAACATATCCCCATCACTCCTTTGCATAATGAAAACCTGAGCGGCCGAACTGATTTATGAGACTTTTCTTTGATAATATTTACTAAAATGGCGATCTAAGGGGAAGAGCGTGACTGCATCCTCTATATCCTGTTTGCTCTGTAAACAAACTGATGAAGGTCAAAGGTGGGAACATATGGACGCAATTTAGTTCCATCATTGTCGCAAAGAACATGTTTTATAAATGGAAAAAAAATGCAAGCTCAAAACATTTAGAGTAAATTAGCTTTTTTCTCAGAATGTATGTTATTGTTTATATTTTAACATTTGATTTCTTCCTCAATATATATTTTTACAGATACTTTATTTTCGAAGTTTTTTCAAAACATTTTTTCTTTATGGTTTTTTTTTTTTTCAAATTGCATTTTAATGAATACACTTTTAACAGATTGAGTTTTATGAATTGCATTTCTTTTTAATTGCATTTTATCAATCAATCCATTTCTGGGCAATGTATTGCATTTGCACAGTAAGCGCAGTATAATAAAACATAATTTTCAAATCCCAGAACTCTAAACCTTGTTCATATTACAATAAACTAGTGTTACACTGATACCAGTATCGGGCGGGGCCCCGATCAGCACTAAAATGGTGGTATCAGTATCGGCCAGTACCAACCAATAAGGCACCGATACCATTCTGAGAGCCAGAAGTTTATTCAACTATTGTCACCCATTCCAAGTAGGCAATAAAAACTTTTACTGCGTTCCCTTACGTGTTAATCTTTATCCTGCTTCACAAAGGTACAGTAGGCAGCAGCTTGACAAAGCCATGATGGCAATTATTTTACATCCAAGTAGTATGCAGTTCTTCATACACACATGTCAATTTCAAACAGATGGTATTGGTATCGGCCAATACTGCACAGCCATGTATCGGTATCAGGGCCGAAAAATGGCATTGGTGCAACACTATAATAAACTACAGTGGGACACAAAATTTCTTACTCCAGCCTTTTAGTTGGCAATAAAATGCTTAAAGTGGGTTTGTTGCCACACAGAAAATAATTGCAATGTAGATTTTAAGTAAAATCTTTCTGCCATTTTAGAGGTCACATTATCTTCACTTCTGGTTTCTGTTGGTTTGCGTGGACATTAGTGAAAATATTGAAGTACGGGAAATGTGGTCAGTAAAGCACTATAAAAAAACTTAGACTTAGATATTGTCATTTTCTATGCACAAAGTGTATGCTAAACCAAATTTTGTTGCATAAAGCTTACAACAGTGTAATGATATTGCCGTTGGAGTAAGCCGTTGCATAAAGCTTACAACAGTGTAATGATATTGCCGTTGGAGTAAGATAAACATGAACAATATAAATTGCAGCAGTGATCAGAATGTAAACAATGTACGAGAAAAATAAACCATTTTGCAGAGAGGAATGCTCTGATCTTTATATTGGCGAAACAAAACAACCTCTCCACAGACGCATGGCCCAACACAGAAGAGCGGCCGCCTCTGGACAAGACTCCGCAGTACACCTACACCTTGTGGACAAAGGACATTCTTTTGAGGACCAGAATGTCCATATTCTGGATAAAGAAAATAGGTGGTTTGAGAGGGGCGTGAAGGAAGCCATCTATGTTAAGAGAGAAAAACCAACTTTAAACAGAGGTGGTGGACTCAGATTCCAGCTTCCAAAAACATAAAATTCAATTATAGACATGATCCCTTCCAGATATCACCAAACCCCCCACCCCATCACAGAGGAACGAGGGACCTACCCGCCCCAGCCGGTGAACAATACCTCCTTAACGAACAACCCTTAAAAATCATAGACAGGTTTCAGGTATTATAGGAGACAATCCCCCCCCCCTTAATGGCAATCCCCCCTTTAACGACCGACCCCTAGAATCATAGACAGGTTCAGATATTACAGGCTAACGATGGAACTAACGACCCATTCATCGGTTACCATTGCATGTTTCCAAGCGATACAAGGCGTTGTCTATATAAGACTCAAACTCACTGCGGATCCAGACATTTGAATTGAGAAAGCTTCCTGGAGAGGTGGCGAAACGTCTTCAAATCTTGAAAACCAAGTCCAGTGGATATTTTTTGAATTTTTTTGAATTTTTACGGGATGACTATGACCTGGATGACTGAGAACCTTCATCAGCAATAAACCATTTTAAAATAATGGTTCAAAAAGTTTGGTGCAGTGCAAAATAAATATGCTGCAAAATGCTGTAGAAGCATTGAGTCCAATTTAGAGTTCAACAGTTCAAGAAAATGCAATTCATAGAAATCGGTTTCAAAAAGGGAAATTTGAAAAAATAATGTTTTACACCTTTCAGAAGGTGTTATTTGCTTGCAACAAGGAGAGGGAGGCCTGCATTGACCTTCTGGAGACGAATGTTTCTGATCTGTCATGCATATCAGAAACATCACTAATAACAGTCACAGCAGGCTTTTTAGGGTACAGGAAGCTGGATGGAGATGACTTGGACGGAATAATGATGATGTGCTGCAAACACTTGGTCAGCACCTCAGCTAGCTTGCTAGCGCAGACTCAGAATCCAACAGATTAGTTCATGTGAGATGCAGCTTTTCTTCTCACTTACCTCCTTTAGAGTTGGGGATCTGCATTAATACCAGGCTACATCTGCCTCGAGTTGTTAAAAGCAAAATCATCCTCAGTCCCTGCTCCTATAAACCAACTTAAAGATATTGTGAAAGATTTTCGCGAACCTTTGAAAAGACCCGCCCTCTCTATAAAAAAAAAAAAAAAAATGCATGTGCAAGAGTTTGCACAGGCCCATTTCTCCTCGTGCAGCTCTGTTTAAAAGTTGCTGTTCTCATAGCTCATACAAGCTTACTGTGCCCGAACGTCTGCCCTAAATCCCTCTATCACTATATAGAGCGGGGACTATATAGTGGACTTTATAGTAAACTCAGTTAACTGACCGTTCAGACAGATGATCACTGCTTTTTACTCCGTTGGTCACATAAAGGCTGGTTTATGCTCAGAAACCAGGTCGTCTGCATGTGTGTCGCAGTGAACGCAGATATGCCCCGCCCCTGCCGCAGACACTCTGCTGCACCTCTCCAAAATTGTAGGTGATCGCAGACAGTAGGCCAGTGAGCGAGAAGCTCACTGCGACAAACTAAAGCCCCATTTACACTACCCTTGAAAAACCGATCCAGGCCGAGACCGGTCCGAGCTTGGATCGGTAACCAGGCCAAGCTCAGTTTTGACGACCGTTCACACGTCACACTTATCTCGGTTATCTCGACTCCTTGACTCCTCGCCTCCTAGTGACGATGTGCGGTATTACTGCTAGGATTGAAGGAGGGACTCAAGCAGCTGGTGGAGGTAATGCACCAAACGCTGTTTGTCAACCGCCGTAAAACCCAAGAAGAAGAAGACGAAGGAGGAGGGAATCAAGCAAATCAAAATGGCGGCGCCCGTCACATTCAGAAAGTTATGCTTGATTATTATTGCTGTACTTCCGTGTTTGCGGTGGGTCAGGCGAAGACGGCAACCTTGCGCGGATGTACTTGAGAAAGTCGGCTTTTGGGAAGCCGACTGGAATGGAGTGTGAATCGGCATGTTCAGCCAGTCGGCGATGACGCGTTCTGCTCATGCGCTCTTGTTATCAGAGAACCGAGCCAGGAAAAAACCGAGCCGAACCCACCTCGGGAACTGGTCTGCAGTTAGCGCGGTCCGGTTATGTCTATCTCGGTTCAGTTCAGGTTGTTTCCGTTCACACACGACAAGTTATCTCAGTTACTGAGCTCGGACCGGTCTCTGCTCAGTTTTTTAAGGGTAGTGTAAACGGGGTATAAGTCTGTGTCTAACCAGCCCTTAACTCCTCCTCCACTGCGCGGTGTCTGCACCATCTTTGTTGACAGCGGGCCGCTGTGACAGCAAATCCCATAAGTCTTTGTGAGGAGAGCTCTCAGCGCAAAGCATTCTAGGATATATCTGCCTCTTCTGGGGCCTTTCTTTTCTTCTCATGCACTTTGTAGCAACCTTTTTTTTCTTTGTCAAAGATTCATGGTGACAAAGGTGAGCTTCAAGGACTGTCTGAAACCGTAGCTCACCACAGTTATACACCTGAATGCGCAGAATAATAATTGGCATTTGGGACGGCCTTACGTGAACATATCAACAAGGATGATTGACAATTAGGAGGACCACTTATTTAGATGATCCACCCGCAAATAAAAGATTGTCCTCTATATCTTTAATAACCTTGATGAGATGGTAGGTTTTGCTGAGAAGAGACTTTGTCTCATTGGTCTTCCAGGGTTTTCGACTGCTATAGACACAAAATGTGTTTACTTGTGATTCCATGTCAGTGCATATCTTGATATACCGTAACTGAATAATGCATCTGAGAACCTTTAGAACACAATTAGTCACTATAAGTTCAGCAGATATATTTCCTCATGTGGTTTTGTTTCAGCCAGAATTTTCTCAAAAAAATAAAAATAAATAAATAAATAATAGGGAACCAAGATGAGAGCAACAGAAGAATCCAGCAGTAAGAGACAGAAATTAGGGAGCTAAAATTTAGAGATGTGATCATGACATGGAAACCAGATGAAAATGAGCTGCAGCCGAGTGAGGAGCTAATCAGATTAGAGCAATGATTAGATCTATCAGCACTAAGTAAACACAGCTTAATTTAGCAAATGGAGAGATTAACTTTAAATAAAAGACCCCGAACTACAGAAGAAAAGAAAGGTATAAACAGCGGTGCCAAATGACACAAAAACCACAGGAGTATTTATAAACCGGGTCACAAATAGACTGCCAGTCAAACAGGCATCAATGTTTACTCAATGCTAATGAACTGTATTAAAAGTAGTGAATTGGTATCAAATTGAGGGCCGTTTGCACCAAAGTGAGGAGCTGTTTTCACTTCCCTTTCTGCTAATGGTTAGGTTTGGGACTAAGTTGTTAATTATGTTAGGTTAGGGATAGGTTTGCACCGGTAATAAATGGTTTGCAGGGGTGTCAAACTGGTTCCAGAATTAGAATCAGAAATACTTTAATAATCCCAGAGGGAAATTACTTTTCTTACATGCTCCAGTTACAGTTTATATATATATATAATATATGAATCACTTGAGGGAGGCGTTATAGAGGTTGATGAACACAGGTAGGAATGATTTTCTGTGGCGCTCTGTGGTGCATCTGGGTAGGAGGAGTCTTCTGCTGAAGGAGCACGTCTGTTGGACCACTGTGTCATAGAGAGGATGTGAGTCATTGTCTAAGATGGACTGAAACCTGGACAACATCCTCCTCTCTGCCACGCTCGTCAGAGTGTCTAGTTGCTCCCCCACAACATCACCGGCCTTCCTGATCAGTTTGTTCAGTCTGTTGTTTTCAGCGACCCTCAGCCCACTGCCCCAGCATGTGACAGCAAAGAGGAACGTGCTAGCAACAACAGACTCATAAAACATCCTCAGCATTGCCCCACAGATGTTAAATGACTTCAGCCTCCTCAGGAAAGAGCCGTGTGGCTGCAGGTTTTCTTTCCAACCGAGCAATAGCACACCAGACTTCATTCAGCTCATCAAGTCATCATGTTCAGATTGGACTCAGTTGATGAGATGAATGGAGCCTAGTGTGCTATTGCTTGGTTGGAAAGAAAATCTGCAGCCACACGGCCCTTTCTGGAACCAGTTTGACACCCGTGGTTTAGAGGATAGAAAAGGTTGAAAATGACCGAAAATCAATAGAGATCAACACGTGGTTGTTAATATAACAAGGCAATAAGGTGTGCCTTTGAAGCCGTTTTTTGTTTTTTTACACCCATACATCAGGATGCTTTATATATAAATATTGAAACATAAATTTGCCAACTCTAAGAGGATTATGGTAGTTTGGATTAAAGAAAGCATTTTAGTTTTATTATATTTAGTTTTGTTGCAAGGATTTTACAGTTTGAAGAAATAGAAAATTTCACCATATGCCATCTGTCACTAGGATGTGCAGGACAAGGAAGGACTATATATACGGCATGCATCATTTAGGTAGTTAACGTTGTATTACTTCTTCAGCTCCTTGATTTATTTACTGTCACAGGTAGGAGCTTCAGTGTTGGGGCCGGTAAGATTTAAGGAGGGTCGGCCCTCGCATGCTAAAATTAGGACCGGCCCTGCAGGCAAATGCCCGGTATTACAGATTACCAGTCCAAGCCTGCTTCCACCTGACTATGTGTTAGAACCACAAGAGAAATGTGCTAAAACAGATAACGATGCAGACATATGGAATAAATTCACAACAGCATCCTTCAACTCCAACTGCAGATCAAACATATTGCAGTTTAAAAAGTCAGATTTTTTTTAACCTCTTAGTTTAGCTTAAAGAGTTGAAAAAGATGTACTTCCACTGTTCTTAGTGTATGCTTTACACAGGAAGATCGGCGATGGCCCAATTCCTCTACTTCTTTTTTCTTAGTAAATGGGAGAAAGTTCTGTGTGAACACGCAGAAAAAAAATCTAATGAAGAAATGCTTACAATTCTAAATCTGACCATGTTCTATGATGTAAAGTACTGCTATGTCTTCCCTGGGATTCACTGCTGAACAACCAGCCAAGCTGCATCTGGTCAAACTTCAATCAATTGAAGGATATAAAAAAAAAAAACACTTCACCACATTTAGGTTAGCATGGTGCTAGCTTTAGTGCTAACTACATCTACGGTATACCCTCTTTCCCACTGAAAATACCGGGTTGAGTGTGTGTAATTGGCGAAAAAAGGCATGTCTAACCCCTGGCTGGCAAGCTGTGTGGCATCTGTCCCCCATAATGCTGGATTTGAGTTGATGTTACCAGTGCAAAAGAAATCAGAAAAGTAAACAATGGAGAGCAACATGTAAGGACGCAATAGCATAGTAAGTCAGCTTTATTGTTTTGCTCATCTGTCAGAATCCTTCTCACCAGTGCTGTGACATGTTTATGGAATATAAATGGTTGTTTTGCCTTGTTAGATCCGAAACCACTGGCGCTGAGTGTTGACGTTTGTGCATTGCGCTAAATGGTGTCACGTAAATTAGTGGGTCAACCCGCGCCTGGTGTTCCCACAGCATGCCGATCAGATTTTATTGTGGGGTAGACATGCGCCAGTGAGCTGTTCCCACTGCCACTAAAAGCCGATTGTTCCTGGGTTTAAATTAGTTTTTCGGCCAGTGGGAATGGGGTATATGTCAGCCTATAGACATATAGTTATCAAGCTACTGTAAAAGAGGACGGAGGGAATGGAAGAAGATTTACTTTACATTGTTTGCAATGCAAGTGATTTTGTTTGTTTTTGTTTTTTGGGTCAGTCCAGCGATTTGGTTCTTTTCATCAAATCCCTTTTTGTACTGTCCTTTTGTAAAAAATCTTTCTGGGTTTAAAATCATCACTCCTTCATTAATGACCGGGTCACAGAGGTAGCAGTCTCTGCAGAGGCTCTCAGACTTCCCTCTTCCCAGACCCCTCCTCCAGCTGGGGGAAGCCCTAGCTGCCTGAGGGAGGCATCCTTTGCGGCATCCAAAAAAGATGTTTTAACCACCTCCACCTTGATGTAGAGGAGAAACGGCTTCACTTTGAGCCAAACCTGGATGACCAAGCTCTTTACCCTAGCTCTTTTCTTGTGCCCTTTTGACCAGTGAGGTGGTGTCTGCATTCCAGGTGAGGGTGTCTGTGATGTGCACCCTCAGGAACTTGGTGCAGCTGACCACCTCTACAGCTGAGCTGTTAATGACCAGTGGAGTGTGGTTAGGTGACGGTAGCCTGGACACAGGCGTCCCTGTGTCCAGGCTACCGTGACAAAAGTACAGGCCAGAACCAAATAAGGCAACATCCCCAGAAGAGAATTTATGTTACATTGTTAATAAAGATGGGCACACACTGTAGGATTTTTTTTTCCTTTTCGGGACAATTTTCCGGTTGTGTGAGAATTTTTTTGATTGACCCGATTTCCAGCCTCATCATGCGTCCTGGATCGTATAATACAGAGAGTAATGAGGGGCAATAAGCATCTCAAGACCACCTCCCGATCAGGAATCATAAGATCAGGAGAAAATCCAACATGTTTGAAATTCAGTCAGCCCTCATGAGGTGTTTGTGGACAAATCCGGCAGAGTTAGGAGTCTCTACAAGCCAATTTACCAGAACCTCATACACTGCGCATGTGCAAACAGGGGGATTCTTCTTATTATTATATCTTCCAGGTTGACCAGTCAGACGTGTGGTTTTTGGACATGCATACATATTTAAGTACATGTATGTACTGTACATACATACTGTACATACATGTATGTATGACAACTATAGACCAATATCAAACCTGTCAGTACTTGCTAAAATTCTTAAATCTCAAGTCAACTCCCAACTAAAACAGTTTCTTACAGTCAACAACCTCCTGTGTGAAACTCAGTCAGGCTTCAGAGCAGGTCACAGTACCATAACAGCTGCTGTGTCTGTTTTAAATGATATAAGAAATGCCTTAGACAAAAAACATCATTGTGCTGCCCTTTTTGTGGATTTGTCTAAGGCATTTGACTCTGTCAACCACCAACTACTTTTAGCCAGACTCTGCAAGCTTGGAATAAGTGACTCTGCCATAGAGTGGTTTAAAAACTCTCTCTCAGACAGAACACAATGTATCTACGTGGACGGACTTAAATCTGACTTTTTGGAAGTGACTAAGGGAGTTCCTCAAGGTTCAATTTTGGCACCTGCCCTGTTCACTATATTTATAAATGACATTGGAAATAACTTGAAATCTGTTAAATTTCACCTCTATGCTGATGACACCATAATATATTCAATTGCCTCTTCAGTTAATGACTTGAATGATCTTCAGTCTGCTTTCCATCAACTTCAGGTCTCCCTAAATCAGCTGAAGTTGGTCCTAAATGTAAAAAAGACAAAATTCATGACATTCTCTAAAGCTCGCTCCCAAAACTCACAGCATCATGGCATTAAGACCTTAAGTGGAGAAGCAATTGAGATTGTGTCCTGTTATAAGTACCTGGGTATCTGAATAGACGACAAATTGTCTTTCACAACACACTTAAATAATATGTTAAAAAAGCTGAAAGCCCTGCTCGGCTTTTACTACAGACAAAAATCCTCTTTGATTCCCTCAGTGAGGAAAAGACTTGTTCAGACCACCTTCCTTCCTGTTCTGGAATATGGAGACATATATATGAATGCTGCCTCCTCAGCTCTCCACTCCCTGGACATAGTTTATCACAGTGCTTTACGTTTCATCACCAACTCTGCCTTCAGGACTCATCATTGTGAACTGTATGCTCTGGTTTCATGGCCCTCCCTAAGCCTCAGAAGACAACATCATTGGCTTACTTTTATTTACAAGGCCATCCTGGGTAAACTCCCTCCATACCGGTGTCACCTCATGTCTGTAGCTAACAGTGGTTACAACTCACGCTCTTCAAGTCGTATTCTTTTCACTATTCCCAGGTTCAACACAGACTTTGGCAAAACATCATTTTCCTATGCAGCACCATGGTCGTGGCACAATATTCAAAACTCCCTGCAATTACGGACTCTTATTCCGCTACAGCATTTTAACATTTAACTTTTTATTGAAATTTTTACATTTATTTACATATACAGTGAACTTGAACACAACACATCCACCTCTACCCAAAATAAAAAGGAACCAAAACTGTTGCTCGGGGGCTTGTACTCATTATTACCTTATTGTCTCTCATTTTCAAAGGCCTTTATCCACTTTTGTCGCTCTCTGTTGTCCTGAATACAGTCCATTTTGTCCATTTTTTTTCCATTTGTGCTTGTTGCAGTCTCAATCTGTGTGTCAGTTTTTCCATAATATAAATTTCTTCCACAATTTCAGTCCAATGTTCTTGGCATGGGGGGTCCTCTTTCCCCCACTTCCTCGTGATCGCTTTCTTACCCGCTATTAACAGGATCTTAGTCAGGTATCTATCTTTTACCGTAATCTTGGTGTTATTAAAATTATATAGATAGAATACCATGCTACTCATAGGGATATCATACCCCAGTATCCTCTTCACAGATACATAAACATTTTTCCAGAATGCAACAATTTTTGGACAGTTCCAAAATATGTGCGAGTGATCAGCATTCATCAATCCGCATTTTCTCCAACACTCTGCGCTTGTATTACTATATTTATTCTTGATTTTAGGCGTGATGAAAAAACGTATAAGGTTCTTCCATGCAAACTCCCTCCATATCCGCGAATTAGTAGATGTCTGTTGTGTTTTCCACATATCTATCCAGTCTTTATCCGTAATTGTCATATTAAACTCTGATTCCCATTTCTCTTTAATATACTTTGTAGAATGCCTATTCATTAGTTTTTGATATAGTGTAGAGATGGTTTTCATTTTAGTTCCATTAATAGATTTAAGTACCACTCCAATCACACTATTCCTTTCCATCTTAGTGTCCCATTTGATGTCTGTCCTGTAGTAGTCTCTCATTTGCAAATACCTATAGAACTCATGTTTATCTAGATTATACTTGTCCTTCATTTGTTGAAAGCTCAACAGCTCATTATTTTCCTGGAGGGCATACCATCCCGTAATCCCTTTCCCTATCCATTGCTTGAATCCTTTATCATATTTTAATGGTTTAAAATCCGTGTCGTATGCTATCCACCTAAGTATTTTCATTTCTTTCTTTATTTTGTGTTTTTTCAATGTTTTGAACCATGTTTCCAATGTAAAATTAGCGATCGGATCTTTATAATTCTTGATCTTTTCATATCTATCTTCATCTCCAATAACACTCTGAATTGGACATCCTCCAAACTCTTTCTCCATGTCTTTCCACCTTGCTGAGTAGTCCGGCGAGCACCAACACACCACATGCCTGAGCTGTGCTGCCCAGAAGTACTCTCTCAGTCTTGGTAGGCCCAAACCCCCTTCGTCTTTCGGTAGCTGTAACGTTTTATATTTAACTCTTGGTTTTTTGCCCCCCCAGATGAATCTTGATATTATCTTGTCCCAGATATCAAATTGAGTTTGACTCACCTCTATCGGTAATGCCTGGAACAGATATAGAAGTTTCGCTTGCACTTTCATTTTGATAATTTCGACTCTCGAGTTCAAATCCAATGGTAAAGTATTCCATCTATCTATATCTTTTTGTATTTCTTGGGTTATTTTACTATAATTCGCTTTAGACAATGTAGATATTTCTTTAGTAATATTGACTCCTAGATATTTTATTTCTTTCGTGTTCCATTTAATGGGAAATGCTTCCTGTATTTCTTTTGATGGGTTATAGTTGAGTGTTAGTGTCTGTGTTTTGCTTACATTAATTTTGTATCTTGAAAGATATTCATACTTTCCAAACAAGTCCATCAAAACTGGCAACGATCTATTTGGCTGTTCAAGGAAGGTTATTATATCGTCTGCAAAAAGTCCTATTTTGTGTTCTTCACCATTTACTGTAACGCCTTTGATTCTTTCATCTTGACGTACTGCCTGTGCCAAAGGTTCCACAAAGAGTGCAAATAAGGTAGGTGATAGGCAGCACCCTTGTCTGGTTGATCTTTGTATGTTAAATTTTTCTGTCAGACTTCCATTTATTTTTATTCTCGCTGTAGGTTGATGGTATAATGCTTTTATACTCAATATTGATTTATTGTTGAATCCAAATCGTTCTAGCACCCTATATAGAAATGTCCAATTCACCAAATCGAATGCTTTTTCTGCATCGACACTTACTAATATGGTGCTTTGTTTTTCCTGTTGCGCTTGATCCACTATATGCAATACTCTTCTAATATTATCGTGAGTTTGTCGTCCTTTCACAAATCCTGTTTGATCCTCCTCTATCAATTCTGTTACCCATTTATTTAATCTAGCAGAAATAATGGATGTATAAATCTTATAGTCCACATTCAGTAGTGAGATTGGTCTATAACTACTACATTGTTCATTGTCTTTCCCTTGTTTTGGTATGACCGTAATTATAGCTTCTCTCCATGAAGGAGGTATTTTATTATTATTAAGTGTCCAATTGAATGATGCTGTGAGTATTGAGACCAATTCTTCTTTAAAAATCTTATACCACTCTGCCGGGTATCCATCACTGCCTGGTGATTTATTGTTTTTAAGTGAGTTTATCGCCTCCTTTACCTCTTCTATTGTAATTGTTGCTGTCAGTGACTCATTTTGTATTTTGCCAATTGTTGGTAAATCTAATGTGTTTAAAAAGGTTCTCATTTCCCCCTCTTGAGCACCTGCAGGTTGTGTGTATAACTTCTCATAATATCCTCGGAAAATGCCTTCTATTTCTTCTGGATTATTAGTTAATTCTCCTGTGTTGGGATTCCTGATTTTGTTTATTGTATTAATTGTTTGCTGTTTTCGAATACGTTTTGCTAGCAGTTTAGTTGCCCTTGACCCTGCCTCATAATAGTTCTGTTTCAGGTATATATTCTTTTTTTCTATTTCTCCCAATAGTATATCATTTATTTCGGCCCTGACCATCTTGATTTCTTGGTATATCTTTGGGTCTTCTGTTATCTGATATTTCTTTTCTAGTTCTCTAAGTCTCTCATTGTTTGACCTGTATTTTTGTAATTTGGTTCTTTTTTCATGCGCCGGTATAGCTATTAACTTTCCTCTAATGACTGCCTTCATGGCATCCCACACTATTGTTGGGTCAACTGTTCCATTATTATTTTCCTCAATATATTGTTTTATCTCTGCTTTGATCTTTTCTTTTTGTTGTTCATTGTTTAATATTCCCACATTTAATCTCCATACAGTATTTCTTTTCCTACTACCTAGGCACATCTTTACATAAACCGGATTGTGATCCGACACATCTGCCGCTCCTATCTTGCACTCCTTTACCCTGTGATTATCTTCTTCCTTGACTAAAAAATTATCTATTCTGGAGTGTACCCCATAGACAGCCGAGTAATGTGTGAAATCTCTCCCTGATGGGTGCATTTTTCTCCATACATCTATCATTCCCATCTCCTCTAGTGATACGTTTATAAATTTTGTTAAGTGAATTTTATTTTTTTTGTGGCTCGTTGTGTCCAAGTGATTATTCAAAACTACATTTAAATCACCTCCGCAAATTAGAATCCCTTCTGTTTCCACAGCTATTAAATTAAATAGACTTTTAAAGAATTCTTTGTTACTCCCGGGGGGTGCATATATATTTATCATAGTTATTAATTCATTTTCAATCTTTCCTTTTAATATTATGTATCTTCCTTCTTTGTCTTTTACTTGCTTTTTGCTGTCGAATTGTATGTTTTTCGAAATTAATATAGCCACTCCCCTTCTACGTCCTTCTGCATATGAACTGTAATAAATATTCCAGCAACCATATTTTTTAAGTTTTTCATGCTCCGATTTGGATAAATGTGTTTCTTGTAAGTATATAATTTGTGCGTTTTCCTTTTTCAATTTAGTCATCACCTTTTCTGTTTTACTCCGTACATTCAACCCGTTCACATTTAGCGACATTATCTTGATATCAGTCATGGAAATAATTTCTCGACCCCTGTTGAAAAGCTCCCCGGCAACTCACACCTTAACCAACATGAACTAATACTAACCAAACAAAAACTTAAAATCAAACTGACTTCCCGTACTTGGGGTATCCCTCTTCCCCAGTCCCCGTTGGTGGGTGGAGGGGAAATCCTCACCTTTGTTGAGGGCCCCTCCCTAGATCCTGTACCACTCCCATCCCGTGGGGTACTACTCCCTCTAGACATGTCCAACTTAAAAGTTTATATCTCCTCTCCGTCGGTTCGTAATGAATTCTGCGAAATTAAGAAGTCTTGCACTTTGACCCAGTCTTTATTCTCTTTTGTGACCATACCTCATTTCTTCTTGATCGATTTCATCTGTGGGCGAAACATTCTAGGGTTTCCATTGGAAGTTGTGCAGCTTTTCTCTCGCTCGATGAGCCGCCTCTCGGTCCCGGTCTGTTCCCTTCGTTCTCTGCCATCCTGCCGCTCCTCGTCTCCTTTCCTCCGTTGCCGCGTCGCCTCCTCCCGGCACAGCTACGTTGTATCCCCTTTCCTTCATGTCCTGCGCTGCTGACTTAGCGTTTTCATATGTCTTCACTCCATTCTCCCAGTGTATCCGCATTTTGGTGAGTGGTGTCTGGAAACGTATTCCTTTCTCCTTCAATATTTTTTTAATGCCGCTATATGCCTTTCTCTTCTGTACAATCTCAGTCGGGTAGTCGTGATCAAAATAGATACGCTTATCCTTTACCTGAATCTTTGTCTGCCAGGCTTTCTTCAATATCATTTCTTTGGTCTCATACTGCAGAAAATTAACCACGACTGACCTCGGTGCTGCGTTTGCATTCGGCTTGGATGCGGGTGTTCGGCGAGCTCGTTGAATCTGGAGATTAGTCCCCTCCGGTAGTTCGAGTTCCTTTTGGAATAGTTGCTCCAAAAATGTGGCAGTAGATTTCCCCTCTACCTCTTCTGGCAGGCCGAAGATTCGCATGTTGTTTCTCCTCGATCTCCCCTCGAGGTCGGTTAAATTTTCCTGCATTCTTTGTGTTTGTTCCACCATTTTCATTAGCACCTCGTTAGCATCCGTCTTCCACTCTTCCACCTCCTCTATCCGTGCCTGAGCCTCGTTGAGGTCCGCTCGCTGTGCCTGGATATCCCGGTCATTCTCAGACCACCTGCGTTCTATTTCTTGTCGGAATCTCACCATTTCTTCCTTCATCTCTTTCTTCAGTTCATCCTTGAACTCAGCCAGCTCCCGACACAGCTCTTGTTTCAAGTTTTTGATATCAGTTCTGATGGTGGCGAACCCGTTTTGCAGCGTCACCGTGCTATCGCTTTCCTCCATTATCTCCTCTTTGTCTTCCTCGTGTTCGTTAGCTTCGCGTGTGGGTCTTTTACCCGTTGCAGGCAACTCTTCGCTTTCGTCTTGTTTTTTATTGCTTTTCCGACTTCTTTTCTTGCTCGTCCCACTCATACCTTAGTTTTACCTATCGAGTAATATTCTTATTGTGGGTTTTTTAACCGACCTCGGAGAGCTATCCAACTATGCGACCTCTCCCTCCGCCATCTTCCCGGAAGTCCCGCTACAGCATTTTAAAGTTTTTTACTATTGAAAACCGCTTGCACAGAGAATTGTAACTGTTATTCTAGAGTCTAGTTTAAGATTGATTTTATTATGTTGTTTTTATGTGTTTTTATATGTCTTATTGTACTGCTGCCTCTTGGCCAGGTCTCCCTCGAAAAAGAGATTTTATCTCAAGGGACTTCCTGGTAAAATAAAGGTTAAATAAAATACATAAATACATCTTCCTTTGCCGTGATCTGTAAAGATGACTATTTGTTCTTTTTTTATTTTTTAACTTCTATAAAGAGCCAAAATTAAAGATTATCACACCATCAGATGAGATTAAGTGATGCGGTGATATGTTCTGTGTTTTTGTTTCAGCTAATTGCTCATGTCCAAAAATTCCTCCAAAGAATTTTACTTTACCAAAAGATGGCTGCTTCAACAGTGGAGATACTTATCGTTACCAGTGTATTCAAGGCTATACAAATAAAGCAGGAACATCAACTCGCATTAAGTGTGAGGAGCAGGATGGTGTTTTGAACTGGTCGAAACCTTCACTTGTGTGTATACGTAATCTTCAGATTACAATCTTCTATTGTAATCTGTGTAAGATAATAACCCATTTTTGACAATAGAATCTGAGATTTACCTGCTGCCAGAAAGTTGCTAATTGCTTGTAAATTTGGAAAATTTCCCAACTACACCTTTCATGTATTCAGTTAACTAACAAATGACACTTGCTCCTTCTGTTTCAGCCAAGCCAGGATATAAACCACAGCCAACAACCAGCCAAGGTAAGAAACTGCTTTTCTCTTTTGAAAATATTAAAGCTTCAATTTCTGACAGGTAATTGTCTAAAAAGAGAAGAAGGCTTAAATGTGAATTTCTGACTATTTTCAATTATTTAACCAGACCATTACTTTTCCCTTCCTTACCTATTCAGTAAATTCACTTTAATCCCAGAAGCTAAAGTCGCCTGAAGTCAGTGATCTAGTGTATGTGAAGGCCGCTTATCTAACCTTTAAACAAATGTCATCTTTATTATATACTTGTAAAAGCACAGAATTTGATGGTTTGTTAATTTATTACAACCGAGTTTGAGTTATTCTTAGATTATATTTTTGATTAATAATTAGAATAGCCAAAGGTTCCTTTAAAGAGGAAACTGAAACTTTTCCCCTTGAGGAGTTCTGGATAGAGCATATTGTCAGATGAAAAATATTTTTTTTTAACTTAGATGAAAAATATTTCTATATTTTTTTGCCATTTTGATATAATTACTGCCGTAAAAGCATGTTTTAGAGTCTCTATACCCCAGTTAACAATCGATTACTACACTAGTTATCGATTATCTCAATAATTGTTTCATCACTGTCTAGTGGGGGAGGTTTAACAGGACCAATATGCAGACACTGAAGCAGAAGTGGTTTCTTAAAGATTTGAAAACAAAAAGGGTAACGGAAGCAAAATTCCAAAAACATAAATCCACAAAAATCCAAAACTACTGAAAACCATAAATACTCACAACAAGGCGGCAAAGAAATGACGACAAACCAGCAAAGATTGACTGAACAGGATGAGATTATATGGGAGAGAGAAACAAAGACCAGGCTAATTAGCAGATTGGGAGCAGGTGTGAACAGAGGAGGCTAGAAGGGAGCTAGGGAAAAGGAGACTGACACAAGAGGACAAGCAAGAAATATCTAAGAAGTCAAATACAATCAAAAAAACCTAGAATACAAAATGGAAATAAGACCAATGAAAACTCAGAGATGAAACTTGAACAGAACCAAAACCATGTCAATCACGATCAATCCGATTCATTGTTTCAGTCCTAAAAACACTGCTATGCCTTCCCTGGGATTCACTGCTGAACAACCAGCCAAGCTGCATCTGGTCAAACTGAATCAATGGAAGGAGATTAAAAAAAAACTTCACTACATTTAGGTTAGCATGGTACTAGCTTTAGTGCTAACTAGATCTACGGTATACCCTCTTTCCAACTGAAAATACCGGGTTAAGGGCGTGCAATTGGCAAAAAAAAGGCATGTCTAACCCCTGGCTGGCAAGCTGTGTGGCATCTGTCCCCCATAATGCTGGATTTGAGTTGATGTTACCAGTGCAAAAGAAATCAGGAAAGTAAACAATGGAGAGCAACATGTAAGGAAGCCAGAGCATAGTAAGTCAGCTTTATTGTTTTGCTCATCTGTCAGAATCCTTCTCACCAGTGCTGTGACATGTTTATTAAATCCAAACAGTTGTTTTGCCTTGTTAAAACGAAACCACTGGCGCTGAGTGTTGACGTTTGTACATTTCGCTCGATGATGTCACGTAAATTAGTCCGCGTCTGGTGTTCCCACAGCATGCTGATCAGATTTTAACGTGGGGTAGACATGCGCCAGTGAGCTGTTCCCACTGCCACTAAAAGCCGATTGTTCCTGGGTTTAAATTAGTTTTTCGGCCAGTGGGAATGGGGTATATGTCAGCCTATAGACATATAGACATATAGACATCAAGCTACTGTAAAAGAGGACGGAAGGAATGGAAGAGGATTTACTTTACATTGTTGGCAATGCAATTGATTTTGTTTGTTTTTTAGGTCAGTCCAGCGATTTGGTTCTTTTCATCAAATCCCTTTTTGTACTTTCCTTTTGTAAAAAATCTTTCTGGGTTTAAAATCATCACTCCTTCATTAATGACCGGGTCACAGAGGTAGCAGTCTCTGCAGAGGCTCTCAGACTTCCCTCTTCCCAGACCCCTCCTCTAGCTGGGGGAAGCCCTAGCTGCCTGAGGGAGGCATCCTGGGCGGCATCCAAAAAAGATGTTTTAACCACCTCCACCTTGATGTAGAGGAGAAACGGCTTCACTTTGAGCCAAACCTGGATGACCAAGCTCTTTACCCTAGCTCTTTTCTTGTGCCCTTTTGACCAGTGAGGTGGTGTTTACAATCCAGGTGAGGGTGTCTGTGATGTGCACCCTCAGGAATTTGGTGCAGCTGACCACCTCTACAGCTGAGCTGTTGATGACCAGTGGAGCGTGGTTAGGTGACGGTAGCCTGGACACAGGCGTCCCTGTGCTTCCCCCCGCCTGCCGCCCCTCTTGTGGCTGAGGACGGGCGGTTCATGGCTTTCTGCTGAGGTCTGGTCCAGTCAGCGGCTCAGCAGTCAACACTTCATACACCACCACTCCTCCCTTGGCTAGTAAACCAGTGGGCTGGTCTGTATGTCAATTTTGGGGCATGACAAAAGTACAGGCCAGAGCCAAAAAAGACAACATCCCCGGAAGAGGATTTATGTTACATTGTTAATAAAGATGGGCACACACTGTAGGATTTTTTGCCCTTTTCAGGCCGTTTTTCTGGTTGTTTGAGAATTTTTTTGATTGGCCCGATCTCCAGCCTCATCATGCGTCCTGGATTGTATAATATACAGAGAGTAATGAGGGGCAATAAGCCTCTAAAGACCACCTCCCGATCAGGAATGGTAAGATCAGGAGAAAATCCAACATGTTTGAAATTCAGTCGGCCCTCATGAGGTGTTTGTGGACAAATCCTGCTGTTGAGGCAGAGTTAGGAGTGTTTACAAGCCAATTTACCAGAACCTCCTGCACTGCGCATGTGCAAACAAGGGAATTCTTCTTATTATTTCTTCCAGGTTGACCAGTCAGACGTATGGTTTTTGGACATGCATACATATTTAAGTACATGTATGTACTGTACATACATACTGTACATGCATGTATGTACATAAATACATCTTCCTTTGTCATGATCTGTAAAGCTTTTTGTTCTTTTTTTATTTTTTAACTTCTATAAAGAGCCAAAAATAAAGATAATCACTCCATCAGATGAGATTAAGTGATGCGGTGATATGTTCTGTGTTTTTGTTTCAGCTAATTGCTCATGTCCAGAAATTCCTCCAAAGAATTTTACTTTACCAAAAGATGGCTGCTTCAACAGTGGAGATGCTTATCGTTACCAGTGTATTCCAGGCTATACAAATAAAGCAGGAACATCAACTCGCATTAAGTGTGAGGAGCAGGACGGTGTTTTGAACTGGTCGAAACCTTCACTTGTGTGTATACGTAAGATCTTTTTCTTCTATTGTAATCTGTGTAAGATAATAACCCATTTTTGACAATAGAATCTGAGATTTACCTGCTGCCAGAAAGTTGCTAATTGCTTGTAAATTTGGAAAATTTCCCAACTACACCTTTCATGTATTCAGTTAACTAACAAATGACACTTGTTCCTTCTGTTTCAGCCAAGCCAGGATATAAACCACAGCCAACAACCAGCCAAGGTAAGAAACTGCTTTTCTCTTTTGAAAATATTAAAGCTTCAATTTCTGACAGGTAATTGTCTAAAAAGAGAAGAAGACTTAAATGTGAATTTCTGACTATTTTCAATGATGTAACCAGACCATTACTTTTCCCTTCCTTACCTATTCAGTAAATTCACTTTAATCCCAGAAGCTAAAGTCGCCTAAAGTCAGTGATCTAGTGTATGTGAAGGCCGCTTATTGAACCTTTAAACAAATGTCATCTATATTATATACATGTAAAAGCACAGAATTTGATGGTTTGTTAATTTGTTACAACCGAGTTTGGGTTTGTGCATCACAGGTGGTCTTACTGTGTGAAAAACACCAAGAAAGCTGCACAGTTTATCACAAATTCATTATTGCACAGTTGTCATAACTGATTAATACATTTTAAATATATAAATAAATATATATAGCCAAGAATCCTCTAGACCCTTATATATATATATATATATATATATATATGCAAACACCATGTATTATGAGCAGCTTCCTACCATACTTTGATCAGTGGTACTTGTTTATTAAAGCAGGTTTAATGTTTCTGGTCGAGTATCGATCTAATATAAATTTAGATTGTTGCTTTTTTTACCCTTTTGCTGCTTTGATCCAACAGTTTCACTGACTTGTTCACTGCATATGTTTCACACATGGAAAGTATTGTTTGCCCCAACCCTTCATACCTGTTTTCTCTGTTTAGATAATAGCAGATTTCTGTGTTAGTATTCAAACACAATAATTGTAGCCTTAAGCCGGTCATACACTGTGCGATTTTTGTTCAGTCGTGGCACGCAGCTACAGCTCACATTGAACGACGACACCGCAGGGTTTCGTCGTACAGTGTGAGTTTACAGCTCACGATGCATGTTCTCACAATGTGCGAACCAACTCTCTGATGTGATCTACCCGCTCACACTGTACGTCTTAAAACCACGTCGGACTCCGTTCTGCAGGGACATGGCGCTACTTGGACTCGTCTATCTCGAAGCCAAAGCAGTAGAAGAGGAACATGAAGCGCACTAGAGTTTTGAACAAAGACATAGCTGAGCAAATGTGGCTACTACGGTCTGTCAATTTTACAGAAAGAACTCCATTTCAATCGCACCCCCGCCATCCTTCTGTATTTTCATCTGAGTGGAAGAAGAAGAAGAAGAATCCTTGTTTGCCCACTGAGCGATTTTGGCCATGACGGTCAACAGAAATTCAAACATGTTTAATTTTCTCCCAACCTCACAATTCCTGATTGGTAGGTGTTCATGAGAGGCTGATCTGCCTTGTTACCCCTGTACATTACATGATGATGATCAGGCTGAAAGTTGGCCTGATTAAACAATTTTTGCACGGCTGGAAAGTCTGTCCCAAAAGGGCAAAAAAATCGTACAGTGTATGGCCGGCATTAAAGGTTGTTTAATTAACACATTCCCCCACCTCCCCTCTCTACTGCTATTTTGTGAACGGAAAATTTAAAACTGTTCCTTTCAAGCTTTAATGAACACACTGGTCTCTTTTCCTGCTGTTGCAGAGGAACCAAACTTTAAACCAACTCCAACAAGTGCTTCAGGTAAGAAACACTTTTTTTCTTTTAAATATCTGAAAATGGAAGATGATTCACTTAAATTAGAAAGAATTTCTGCTGGACCGCTGTTTCATTGCAGCAAGGATGTCCTGTGTTTGTGCGCGTGGCCTTTTTTGGTTATCTGGATTCCTCCCACAGTCCAAAACACATGACTGTTAGGCAATTTGGTGTCTTTAAATGCTCTTAGGTGTGAATATGCATGGTTATAGGGATGCCCTGTGAAGGAGAAGCAAACCTTTCAGGGTGGACCCCCAATTTCGCCAATAGACTGCAGAAAAAAAGACACCGGGATCCTAACGGATAAGTGGCAGAAGATGGAAGTTTAAATCTTTTTGATTATTTTAGGCACTAGTGGCCTTTATTTGGTTGTTTTCGAAAGCATGAAGACAGGAACGTGGGTTACAGGAGAGACATTCAGCAAAGGTCAGCAGGGCCGAGACACCAACCTGTGACAGCTGGTATATGGGTCATGTGCTCTACCTCCACACCATAACACCACCCTAATTTAATCATTTTTAAATGTGCACTCAACCCCCCCCAAAAAAAGTTATTAAAACTTTTTAGGCCTCTAGAATCTATTAGGACCCTAAACATTGTTTGGTCTAAATATCAAAAGTTTTTAGCATATTTTAATTTGAAATCAAACGCAAAACCCAAAAGTCTTGTAAAACATTTAAAAATAATTCATATAGGTGAAAGAGCCCTTCGCCAAATTGTAAAATCTAGAGCCAGTCTATCTAGATTTGGTACTTTTAAGATGAAACAATAGGAAACTTCTAAGTAGATGTTCTAACAAAATGAGAACAAAACCTTGTAATTTAACAGACCTATAAAGCTAAAGAGCTTTTAGAAAAAAAACAAAACAAAAAAAATCGTTTAGGCGGAATTAAGGCTTTTATCTTAAAGGGATTTTTATTCCCTAATATACTGACTAAATAACACTTTGGATTACAGTTGTACATTTTGTTTTTGTTATTTTTCTTTTTAAGTGTGCAGGAACAGTAAAGTTAAAATGTCTTGTAAATATCAGAAGCATGCATAAAAGAAAAATAGTTTTATCTTCGTCTCCCTTTGCGTTTGGGATTGGAGAGAACGCTGAATACACACAGGCATGTCCAAAGTCAGTCCTTGAGGGCCGCTGTCCTACAGGTTTCCAATGTTTCTCAGCTTCAGCACAGATTATTTTGATGTTTTCAGATAAGTAAAAGCCAGTTTATCAGCCATCAATGAAAAATCAGCTGGGCTGAAGCAGGGAAAGCTCTATAACCTTCAGGAAAGCAGCCCTCCAGGTCCGACTTGGACATTATTCCCTGTGTCCAAACCCCTGAGCTCACTTGATGGTGGGTTAACAGGCTTTTCCGGAGTTACTATTATTTGAATCAGATGTGTTAAAGCAGGAATACCTCCTAAATCTGCAAGATACCAGCCCTTAAGGACTAACGTAGACATCCCAGCAGTAAGGATTCAATTTGTTGACCGTGAAGAGCCCACTGGTGGGGCCTTGAGGCTTAAGGAACCTGTAGCTTTTAACTGAGACCGGTTCAATTTGCTTAGATAACGATTTTCAATGTTTGTCTTTTTAATATATTTTTTAATATTCTTCTTTTCTCCATATATGCAGCTTTCATATTTTTGTCTGGTGTTATAAGTTCAGGCAAGGCCATCTGTATTTTTCTTTATATAGCTTAAATGTTATGAGCAAGATTCACATCTTGTCTTTTTTTCCCCATTTAAACATGCACAAAAAACGTACACTACCGTTCAAAAGTTTGGGGTCACATTGAAATGTCCTTATTTTTGAAGGAAAAGCACTGTACTTTTCAATGAAGATAACTTTAAACTATTCTTAACTTTACAGAAATACACTCTATACATTGCTAATGTGGTAAATGACTATTCTAGCTGCAAATGTCTGGTTTTTGGTGTAATATCTACATAGGTGTATAGAGGCCCATTTCCAGCAACTATCACTCCAGTGTTCTAATGGTACAATGTGTTTGCTCATTAGCTCAGAAGGCTAATTGATGATTAGAAAATCCTTGTGCAATCATGTTCACACATCTGAAAACAGTTTAGCTCGTTACAGAAACTGCAAAACTGAGCTTCCTTTGAGCAGATTGAGTTTCTGGAGAATCACATTTGTGGGGTCAATTAAATGCTAAAAATGGCCAGAAAAAGAGAACTTTCATCTGAAACTCGACAGGCTATTCTTGTTCTTAGAAATGAAGGCTATTCCATGTGAGAAATTGCTAAGAAATTGAAGATTTCCTACAACGGTGTGTACTACTCCCTTCAGAGGACAGCACAAACAGGCTCTAACCAGAGTAGAAAAAGAAGTGGGAGGCTACGTTGCACAACTGAGCAAGAAGATAAGTACATTAGAGTCTCTAGTTTGAGAAACAGACGCGTCACAGGTCCCCAACTGGCATCTTCATTAAATAGTACCCGCAAAACACCAGTGTCAACATCTACAGTGAAGAGGCGGCTGCGGGATTCTCGGCTTCAGGGCAGAAAGGCAAAGAAAAAGCCATATACACTATATTGCCAAAAGTATTTGCTCACCTGCCTTGACTCACATATGAGCTTAAGTGACATCCCGTTCCTAATCCATAGGGTTCAATATGACGTCGGTCCACCCTTTGCAGCTAGAACAGCTTCAACTCTTCTGGGAAGGCTGTCCACAAGGTTTAGGAGTGTGTTTATGGGAATTTTTGACCATTCTTCCAGAAGCGCATTTGTGAGGTCGCACACTGATGTTGGACGAGAAGGCCTGGCTCTCAGTCTCCGCTCTAATTCATCCCAAAGGTGTTCTATCGGGTTGAGGTCAGGACTCTGTGCAGGCCAGTCAAGTTCATCCACACCAGACTCTGTCATCCATGTCTTTATGGACCTTGCTTTGTGCACTGGTGCACAGTCATGTTGGAAGAGGAAGGGGCCAGCTCCAAACTGTTCCCACAAAGTTGGGAGCATGGAATTGTCCAAAATGTCTTGGTATGCTGAAGCATTCAGAGTTCCTTTCACTGGAACTAAGGGGCCAAGCCCAGCTCCTGAAAAACAACCCCACACCATAATCCCCCCTCCACCAAACTTTACACTTGGCACAATGCAGTCAGACAAGTACCGTTCTCCTGGCAACCGCCAAACCCAGACCCGTCCATCAGATTGCCAGATGGAGAAGCGCGATTCGTCACTCCAGAGAACGCGTCTCCACTGCTCTAGAGTCCAGTGGCGGCGTGCTTTACACCACCGCATCCGACGCTTTGCATTGCACTTGGTGATGTATGGCTTGGATGCAGCTGCTCGACCATGGAAACCCATTCCATGAAGCTCTCTGCGCACTGTTCTTGAGCTAATCTGAAGGCCACATGAAGTTTGGAGGTCTGTAGTGATTGACTCTGCAGAAAGTTGGCGACCTCTTCGCACTATGCGCTTCAGCATCCGCTGACCCCACTCCGTCAGTTTACGTGGCCTACCACTTCGTGGCTGAGTTGCTGTCGTTCCCAAACACTTCCATTTTCTTATAATACAGCTGACAGTTGACTGTGGAATATTTAGGAGCGAGGAAATTTCACGACTGGATTTGTTGCACAGGTGGCATCCTATCACAGTTCCACGCTGGAATTCACTGAGCTCCTGAGAGCGACCCATTCTTTCACAAATGTTTGTAAAAACAGTCTGCATGCCTAGGTGCTTGAATTTATACACCTGTGGCCATGGAAGTGATTGGAACACCTGATTCCAATAATTTGGATGGGTGAGCAAATACTTTTGGCAATATAGTGTATGAAACTGGCCAATAAAAGAAAAAGATTAAGATGGGCAAAGAACACATACATTGGACAAAGGAAGACTGGAAAAAAATGTTGTGGATGGATGAATCCAAGTTTGTGGTGTTTGGATAAAAAAGAAGAACGTTTGTGAGATGCAGAACAAATGAAAAGATGCTGAAGAATGCCTGACGCCATCTGTTAAGCATGGTGGAGGTAATGTGATGGTCTGGGGTTGTTTTAGTGCTGGTAAGGTCGGATATTTGTACAGGGTAAAAGGGATTCTGAATAAGGAAGGCTATTACTCCATTTTGCAACGCCATGCCATACCCAGTGGACAGCGCGTGATTGGAACCAATTTCATCCTACAACAGGACAATGACCCTAAACACACCTCCAAATTGTGCAAGAACTATTTAGAGCAGAAGCAGGCAGCTGGTATTCTATCGGTAATGGGGTGGCCAGCAAAGCTGTAATTGCTGCAAATGGAGGATTCTTTGACGAAAGCAAAGTTTGATGTAAAAAAAATCTTATTTCAAATACAAATCATTATTTCTAACCTTGTCAGTGTCTTGACTCTATTTTCTATTCATTTCACAACGTATGGTGGTGAATAGGTGTGACTTTTCAGAAAAACACAAAATTGTTTGGGTGAACCCAAACTTTTAAATGGTAGTGTATACTGACCGGTTATCTCTGACGGACATTTCATGGTAGTTTACTTTAAATAAAGTCTGGTTTGTGAATAGGGCACTTTGGTGAATCCCCTGTCATTTTCCTTCAAGAAAAAAATCCCCCTCCACATCATAAAAAAAAAAAAATGTATATATATATATATATATATATATATATATATATATATACCCTGTCATAATCAGAATTCTGACATCCATTATAAATAGCAATGTATCATCAGCATACAGTATGCATAGTTAGCAGATTGTGTTGATCTTGCAGGTAATTCTGCATAGCAATTAAAACTGTTCTATAAAATGTTTATATTTTATATCTTAGATGTTTATTATTTATATATTATGTTTGTTATATTCTGCTACCCAGTGAGAAAAAAATGGTTTCTATGGATGGATTAGCATATTTAATAATGATTTGATCAAACCTGTAGGAGAGAGGAATATCAACATTGTCGTGTTGGAAAGTGATTAAAAATACTAAACACCTTTAAAAGTAAAAATCACTCTATAAAATAATTAAAATAATTATCAATCATTGAGGCTGTGTTTGAAGAGATGGCATGGAGGGATCTATTAGTGCAACAGTTTCAGAGAATAAAACAACACATTATAAATTAGATTTACTTCCTGTTCTGTAATCCAGTTTGGAAATCAGTGGAAGCTTTCTGCATGCTTGATGGATTTTAACTGAGCAACAGAAGAGTATTGCTCTGACTGCAGGCTTGGATTGGTGCCTAACGATGAGCTGCTGAGACTGACCACCTGTCAATGCTTTGGTGATGGGAGGGGCTTACAGCAGCACTTGCTGCTCAGTGAAGAACACTTAGACTGATTTGTGCTTTGATGTATTGTTGCCAATGTCTCCAACAGTAGATGAAAAATCCCTAGTTTTTTCACTAGTTGCTTTTTACAGAAATAGTAATATTAGTTAAACTTTATTGATCTTTATTGATCTAAAGCCACTTTTTCAATCTGCAGACTACAGTCTCTAATTTTTCTTTACCCTTATAGAGCAGTGAACCTTAGTAGCTACTTTCACAGCTACCATTTTTTTTTTTTTTTTTGCAGTTAAAGTATATTTTAATGTATTTGATCATGAAATTACTTTTAAACTCCAACCCTCATATCTCATATAAACTACCATTCCCATCGGATTTTAAATTACACGCATGTTTGAAAATGTGCAAAATTATGCATTATATGCTCTAGGTCTGATTTAAAGATTATTTTAAAATTAGCTGCAAGAAAGAAGGAAAACTTAAGGGTGGTACCAGAAGTAGTTTTATCAGATAATGAGATAACTAGAAATAAAAGCTGATGCAAACGTCTTTTCCTGTTCACAGAAACTTCCACCAACCAGAGTGTTAGAGGCTCTACTGAAGCTTCGAACTGCATCTCCAGGCCGGAAACATTGCGTAAGAATGATAAAATCTAAACAGTACATGTCGATGTTTGAGCAAATATTCCCTAAAGGTCTAAGAAAATAACATAAGCATAAATATTTAGAAATATCTTCATTCTGACAGTGCTAAAGCCTGTTGAACATTCCACTGATGGCAAGATCAAATGCCAAGATTTTTAAAAATCATCTCCTTTCCATTAATCATGAAACCTGATGTATTTGATGCAAGTTAATTTCTGAACTGCTTTACTCTGCTGCTGAGCCAACCTGAAAAGTCAGATGATTATATTAGTTGTGTTGGCCTGTCATGTATTTGATAATCTCTATCTAAACTAGCGTTTTCACAGTTAATGTCGTCGCTAAGATTTAATGCAGATTTCCCAAATGATTTCTTGTCAGAACATCAGCTCATTTCTGAGAAAACTTGAAGAAGCTGTTCTGAGTAAAAACAAAGTGTTAGAGATCAATGAGCAGCGGTGAATTTAAAAGATCCAGGGCCCAAGGTGAAGGCCCAAGGTGTGGGCCCCCTGAAATGAGAAGAGAACGCAAAACAGGTCGATTGCACAAATACATTTCACACAGCACACATGTATATTTTGATTTGGCTTTTGTCACTTTCTTCTGTCCCCCTCTCATCTAGTCTATGAAGGTTATTTGTTTCAAAACTAGTTGTGCATTGTAAGTGTGAATTTGAAGTTGTAGAGAGATTTACATTCCATATTTTGTATTTCAAGTACAAATTTTTTTACACCTGTGCAGAATTTGTATACTTGTATTTAAAATTAGAACATCAAAAACCTCAATTTGTGTACTTTTACTTGTAGAATTTGAAGAGGTTTAACTTTTTTTGGTAACTGTGACAGATAAAAAAAATCTACAGTTACGAAACACCAAAGTTACAATGCGCACATAGTTTTGCAACGATATTGTTCTGAAGTATTTGAAGCAAAACTGAGAATGATAGATGTTTTTGAAGTGCAACTTGTAGAACAGAATTTGTCTACTTGTACTTAAAATTTAAACAGGTGTAAAAAAAAAAGTTTGTGCTTGTGAATTTCTTTTTTATTTCTACTCATACAAAACTTAGAATGTAACTCTCTCTACAACTTTAAATTCACTCTTACAATGCACAGATAGTTTTGAAACAAAATTACCTTTTTCTTGACATTTCTCTCCTTTTTTCTTCTTCTGTCCCTTTCTTTCCTTTTTCTTGCTCTCTCTCTTTTCTTGGTCTATTTGTCTTGTAGCTTTTATATTTTCTCCCTTTTTTCACTTAAAATCATATTTTGCTAGCCCTATTAAATAATCAATGACCAGATCCATATCCACTGGCTAAGGAACCCCCAAGAAAAATCCCCCAAAGCCTGAAGTTTTCCTGGAAGAACAGTTAAAAAAAACACCTAAATGATTTCCGGTGTAGATACCAAATGTGTTCAGATGGTCAGATCTGCTCAGGGCCCTGCGCATCCCAGTGACGTTACGCTGCATGATTGGCTGAACGTTTCCTCAATGACTTCAAACATTGAGGTTGCCCAGACAACAATAATAACATAATGCAGCGTCCATGTGTCGAGTCAGGAGGATCTGTAGTGTTAGGATGTCTAAAATTATTTCAATTGTCAACAAAATAACTGCAAGACCATTTGAATAAAGGGGAAGAGCTGGGTAGGTCTGAGGTTAGCTGAGTAGTTAACAGGTTAGCCTCTTTTAGCCTGCTCATTTAGCCATATTAAGCTACATTTCTTTAACTTTTTCTCAACAACTACCATCTAATTTCTACAAGATGAATAAATGTTGTTTTCTTTGTCAAAAATCTTCTGGAAAGTCATTTTTTAAGATGATTGTTTTCTACTTTCTGCTACTTTAGATCGAAATAATATCTTGAAACTCCAGAAGAGATTTGATTTTTATAAAAAAGTGCAATACAGTTTGTCCGAGTGGTGTTGCCATATTGTGATGTCATCAGCAGGAGCAGGGCCCCGAGCAGATCTCGTACCTACACCGTCTCATCCTCTGAACGAAAAAAAAAACAAAATACAAAACCAACATCATAATGACCCATACATAAACTATTCTGTTCTCAATCTGATGAATAAAAACTTCTAAGTATAGGAAGGCAAAAATCTCTCCTTCGACAGTTTTGATATTCACTAGAATAGATCGTCCCCAACAGGTGTTGACGTCATGAACATCATTTTTGGTAACTTTGAACAGTTTCTGCTCTAATCCTTTCTTCTTTTCAGCAACCCTGGGGCAGCTTCTTTTCTCTCCTCAATAAGCAATAAGCATCCTGAGGTCAATTTAGTGAGAGATTATAAAAAAATATATAATAAATGTGAATAAAAAAGTAATAACTGTATCAGCTATACATGTATGAGGATATTTACGGCGCCCTCAGATACTTCAGCCTCTTGACACTTGTCTAGTTCTGGCTAATGTTAACTCTATCCAATGACTTATTTCTCCTTATTATGCTGCGATAGAGGTTTTATTTGCATTTGGAAATGTTACTAGTTTTAACATTTAATGTAAACAAAAAACAGATGGGATCTGTTTCGCTTTGCTAAAGATGAGTGCAGAAGGGTAAAATAAATGCAAATTTTTTTTTGTTTTTTTGTTTTTATGGCACTAGTGGCTGTTTTTTATGGACAGTAGGCTGACTGGAGAGGGGGTGAGACATGCAGTAAAGGACCACAGGTCCTTTACTGCATGTCACGCGCACGTCGAGGACTAAGGTTTCCATACATGGGTCCTGTGCGCTAACCACTGCAACACCAAAACACACCACTAAATGCAACTTTTGAAAAGAAACCGGGAAAAAAAAAACAGCAGTAAATGTGGCCAGAGTGAGAAAGATGAAATCTTAACAGGTTGATTAAAAACATAACTTGTAAAGTTCCGTCTGCAGGGTTAACAAGGGTTCATCCAGATGGATGTTTCAAAACTGACTGGTAACCTTTAGTTTGTATTTTCAGAACCAGTTTTGATATTAAAGGTCATAAAAAAAATAAAGGAGTCAGTTACAGAGAAACTGTGAAAGAGCCATGAACCCATTATCTGAGAAAGGTGAGGCTGGAGAGATAATCACCGGTTAAATTAGCATTTTATCTCTTATATGAGTTTCTGGTTTGTGTCATTTAGTAATCGGAAGAAATTGGTTAGAAATTTATTAATCTATAAATGATAAGCCTGTACTAGGATGAGTCAAGTTTCTCACCTAGAAATAACCACATTCTAGATAGTATCTCAAAAAAATACTTCTTATACTCTTTAACTGGAAATTTTCTGTATGGTATAGGCCTGCATTCTAATATATTTTTAAGGAGATTGTTATTATGTTATGTTATGTGTCTGTTTAAGAATAGTGGTAAACTGACAGAGGAGAAGAGATGAGGAAAACAGAGACTGATATAAAGGTTAATAAAAATATAGGAAAGAGCACAAGTTATTAATTAAAGTAGATCATCTCAGCAGAGTGAGTAACTGAAGGCTTTTAAAAAATATTTACCCATCACTAAAAACAATAAAAGAAAAGATAAGGTAGGATAATATATATCAAGATGGAAATTAATTTGTTACGTTAGCTCTAATAAATAACAGGATGTGCAAAAGAAGGAAAAAAGGCACATCAAAGAAGTGAGTCAGGCTGAAATAAAAAAAAGATGTTTAATACAATAAAGTGATCGTATATACGTTCAAGTACATTAAAGTACAATCTGTTCGACAGCAAATACTGTATATTGATATAAATTTTTATTATTTCTATTATAGTACAAATACTGTAATGTGTTGGCAGTATAATAGCATATATTTTGCTCAAAAATACATATTTTGGGGGATTTTCATTATTTTTCCAAAACCATCTCACATTAAATATTATATTTTTGTCGATGATAGAGCAGAGGTCACAAATTAGCAGGCTGCCATCCGGATCCGGACCCACCTGCTGACTATTCCGGACCCAAACAGATTTAAAATATTTATAAATGACCGCATGTTGTCTGATGACAGTGTCTAAATTCACTTGCACTGCTTCTCCTGTTAATACGGTAAAGCCCTCCGGATCGTCCAGCACCAGGCTGCACGTGATCCAAATGATCCAATGAGCTGCTGTCAGTCTGGGTTGCTGCTGCTGCTACTTTTAGACACAGCAGGCAAACCTGTGGCAAGCCGGGCGATGGGAAAGAAGGAGAAGAAGATGAGAAAAAGAGAGCAGAGAAAGTGTGGACTGCTGGAAGAACTGCAGTGAACTGGTGAAAGAAAAGTGAAATGGTGCTCAAAGATGACCCTGCACATTTAGAGGATGTTTGGCTCAACCTGCTGCTGTGAAGCGGGATTCTCCACCATGAACAGAATCAAAAATAAATATGGATCCAGACTCAGAATAAGCACCTTGATATGTGCTTTAGAATGGCTTAGTCTCCATTCAAACCCAGGTTTAAAGCCTTCCAGGGCAGCATAAAGCCCACTGCGAACATTAAGACAGAAAAAGAAAGAAAAAGTGTTTTATAAAACAAATGAGTCAGGAAATGGTCTATATAACAAACTGAATGATTGTTGTTCTCTACTTCAAAAACAATTTAGATTTTAAAATAGAAAAACTTTCTATTTTTTATATTTCTTATTTAAAAATGCAGTGTTTGACATAAAAAAACTCATTTTATTTCAGTGTTAAATTCTGTTTAAAGTAACAGATTATAACTGAAAATGTCTCCAGACCTTTACTGGTTGATGAGTTTCTTTATTCGGACTGCACTGATTTTAAATTGGTTACCCCTGTGATAGAGGAATAGTTTTAGCTGATTGTGTGTTTTTGTTTTTTTCACTGCAAAGGAGTCGCCATCTGTTTACCTCTGGCGGTCCTATTTGCTGTCATGACTGGCATCATCATCTTAATGTATAAAAGGTGAGCAGATCTACAGAGCACTCTCACCCCTTTGACCTTAAACTTCTTATGTCTCTGCTGACAAAAAGGTGCATTTCTATTCTTACATCTAAGGAGAAACAAGCCGATTCTCTCCAAAGACGCTGAGGAACTGGAGCCAATGAAGTGCTGAGTCATGACAGACACCACATGGCATTAACAGGAAGGAAGATCTGCCAGGATGTACTTCAATATAAATATAACGTCTTTAAAGCCGTCCCCACTGCTTTTGGAAATGCTTTTGCAATCTTGTGTTTTATAGCTAACCGACATTATTTGAACTAAAGGCATGATTAAAGAAAGAGACTATAAAAGCTTTGGCATATATATTAGCTTAATTTTATTTTTATTTTATTTAATGTTTTTTGCAGGTCAGTATTCAGCACTTTGCGTGTATCCTATAATGGCTGCAAAACAGCCGATGTAACTTTATCTGTTTCTGAGACCCAGAGCGCTGCTTTATGGCAGTCTGAGCTAACTAATCTAACAGTTGTTGTCAGACAACAAAACAGGGGTAACTACACTCCCCGGCCACTTTATTAGGTACTCCATGCTAGTAACGGGTTGGACCCACTTTTGCCTTCAGAACTGCCTCAATTCTTCGTGGCATAGATTCAACAAGGTGCTGGAAGCATTCCTCAGGGAGTTTGGTCCATATTGACATGATGGCATCACACAGTTGCCGCAGATTTGTCGGCTGCACATCCATGATGCGAATCTCCCGTTCCACCACATCCCAAAGATGCTCTATTGGATTGAGATCTGGTGACTGTGGAGGCCATTTGAGTACAGTGAACTCATTGTCATGTTCAAGAAACCAGTCTGAGATGATTCCAGCTTTATGACATGGCGCATTATCCTGCTGAAAGTAGCCATCAGAAGTTGGGTACATTGTGGTCATAAAGGGATGGACATGGTCAGCAACAATACTCAGGTAGGCTGTGGCGTTGCAACGATGCTCAATTGGTACCAAGGGGCCCAAAGAGTGCCAAGAAAATATTCCCCACACTATGACACCACCACCACCAGCCTGAACCGTTGATACAAGGCAGGATGGATCCATGCTTTCATGTTGTAGACGCCAAATTCTGACCCTACCATCCGAATGTCGCAGCAGAAATCGAGACTCATCAGACCAGGCAACGTTTTTCCAATCTTCTATTGTCCAATTTTGATGAGCTTGTGCAAATTGTAGCCTCAGTTTCCTGTTCTTAGCTGAAAGGAGTGGCACCCGGTGTGGTCTTCTGCTGCTGTAGCCCATCTGCCTCAAAGTTCGACGTACTGTGCGTTCAGAGATGCTCTTCTGCCCACCTTGGTTGTAACGGGTGGTTATTTGAGTCACTGTTGCCCTTCTATCAGCTCGAACCAGTCTGGCCATTCTCCTCTGACCTCTGGCATCAACAAGGCATTTCCGCCCACAGAACTGCCGCTCACTGGATGTTTTTTCTTTTTCGGACCATTCTCTGTAAACCCTAGAGATGGTTGTGCGTGAAAATCCCAGTAGATCAGCAGTTTCTGAAATACTCAGACCAGCCCTTCTGGCACCAACAATCGTGCCACGTTCAAAGTCACTCAAATCACCTTTTTTCCCCATACTGATGCTCGGTTTGAACTGCAGGAGATTGTCTTGACCATGTCTACATGCCTAAATGCACTGAGTTGCCGCCATGTGATTGGCTGCTTAGAAATTAAGTGTTAACGAGCAGTTGGACAGGTGTACCTAATAAAGTGGCCGGTGAGTGTATATTTTCTGCTCTCTGATGTAGGTTTTAATATTAAAGGTCAAACGTGTCCTTATTTTTACACGTAATCGTGACTTCTCGATCTACTGGTCCAAGGTGGTTAAAAACATGGAGGGAGAATGTTTTAATTTAGCGATAGTGCAGTGTCACCAATGGCCTGCAGGGGCACTAAACCTGGAAGTTATATGTTAAGTGTTGCTTCAATTATTTGTATCTGTTGTTAGTAGATTAACTTTATGTGAGATTTATTATTGTATACTAATGGATTGTAAGACTTTTAAAAGGATATAGCTTTGGAATGACAAGCAATAAAAATATAAACCAAAACTGTTGCGAATATTGTTTCATTTTACAGGGAAAATGTTAAAGTTAAATACCTGCATCTTAAATTGATAATGTATGACACACAAACAGAAATGCATAAAGAAACTCTGACCCGTGTTCAGCCAGGACCAGTCATAGATTGGATGTGGCCCCAAGCAGAGGTGATTTGGGGCCCGCAGTGTCAACAAGGGTTTTTACAAATTGAAATGTTTTAGAATTAATTGCTGACCTTTAGTTTATATTTTCAGAGTTTGTTATGAGTTGACGATACAAGGGCGAGGGGGCATTTTTTGGAGTGTTGAAGGTGGAGTCATAAATCCACTATGTCTTAACTCAAAAGAGGAGCTAGGATCTGAGCTAAGGGGAGCGTGTAGATGTTGCATAGGAGGGACCCCAGAATGGAGCCTTGAGGAACCCCGCATGTGATTTTTCCAGTTTGATTTAAAATTACCTACTGACACATATAATAGTCCATATCTTTCTTTCTCTCTATAGATTTCATAGTTAAGTTGCTTATGATGGGTAAAGTTAAAAGAAATTATACGCAAAACTAGTCTTCAAAGATATGTATTTTCTCTAAAAGTTACTTAAGTAAATGTAACTATTGTACATTTACTTGTGTTGGTAGATAATAAGGTTACATTTACTAATGTAACTACACCAAAAAAGGAATAAATGAGCTCCTTCTGACATCTAAATGAACCTAACTAACAACTGTAGATGGTTGAGAGGCATGTACAGTTAACCAACACTAGATAAGCACAATTTCATTTGCAGTATTTAACAAAATAGTTTTTAAAAAATCTATTTTTATTGGACCCTTCTATCTAGAACAAATCCTGTGCACAAATAGATGCTGCAGAAATGTTAGTTTCAAAAGTTAAAGATAAAGTTATCCTTCCGTGTCAAAACCACAGCTGATAAGGAGGCACATCAAGGAAATGAGCTTCCTTTCTCAGAACCTTTGATACCGTACGCCTTGGTTATATATGTGCCTCTGTGGTTGGTGCAAGTTCTGCAGTGGCTAGCAGGTTGATCTTGCATAAGGTAAGACAAAGTAGTGCATGATGCCTCCAAGCAGGTGTTATATGCACACGTTCTGCATTCCTTATATGTGCACAAGAGCTGTTGATTGATTTGTGAAAGGCTCCACGTGGCCTGGTTTTAGGCCCAGCAGCTGTATCCTGATGCTGTCCAATTTGCAAACATTGACTCGTTTGTGAATTTAAGCTTGAAAGGTTCTTCAAGCTGGACCATATTAAATGCCCTTCAGTATGCCACATTCTACCCTTATTTTTTTGTGTCTGTTTTCTATTTCTGACCTAAACATGGCAAGGAGAAAGCATCAGGTTTATTCCTAAAATCCAAGCAGTGGCGGCTGGTGGAGTTTTCTCCAGGAGGGGCTGTATATGCAAAATAGATGTATACTAAATACCAATCAAAAGTATACTAAGTTATTACACTAGTATATTTATATGAATACCAGCAAGAAAAAACATTATAAAAACACTTTATATAAACAAAACATAATTTTATGTACAGGTTTTCTTTTTGTTCATATATTTTTATAGTTTATATAGTTAATCTGTGTTTTGCATGGTCCAATATGGTGTCACAAACCTAAAAAAAAAAAGTTTAATAATGGAGAAGCTTATAAGCAGCTTTATACTTTTTTAATATATGAAAACTATTTTCTGAGAACATGTTTATTTTAGAGCAACTGTGCAAATAAACAGACACCTAGAAAAAGTACACAATATTAGTTATTTTTTCAGGCAGACGAGCTCCGAGCCAGCTCCCATGCCAGAGGACGAAGAGAGCACATTCACTCAGTCCCGGTCAGAGAAACAGGACCACACTGGAAAACAGGCCGTTCTCCAACATCTATAAACAAGGGTGTTGGATGTTGTCATCCAAAGTTGTACTGACATCTTTAAGGGCGAAGAGGCACCTTACCCTTCATTGACAGCATCTTCACAGAAGGGGATGGGGGGGCAGAGTGGGCATCGACATTAGGCTTAAGCCCTGGTTATCCTCCCACACCAGTGTGGTTAGCAGTGAGCTTGTCGGAGATATTTTTGATTTATGCCCAATATTGAAGCATGGTACATGGTGCTATGTTATTCCACGCCACAACCAAGAGGGACAACCAGGAACTAGCTGTGGGTGTAGATACGGCCGAGGCGGTGAGGAAGTGGGGCAAGTTTGTGCGACAATGGAGGGACATGAGTGTTAAAAAGAGCGGGTATCCAGTTGGAAAAAGGGTCCCAGCGTTCTTGCGTACCTCGCTGTTCTAGCTGGTCCATCTTCACGAGTCGTTTTCCACAATGGCGGTCATACAAACAAAACAAGCCGGTAAGGTACCAAACAGGAAATAAGCATAGTGTAGAGTGGATGTAGATTTGACCAATCAGAGGCCTCCTGTCTGCAGTCATCTACAGTTTAGGAGAGGTGCAGCAGAGTGACTGCAGAAGGGGGCGGGGCACATCTGTGTTAACTGCGACACACACGCAGACGACCTGGTTTTTGAGCATAAACCTGCCTTAACGGGGTAGAATCGCTAGCATTAGCCAAAATGCTGTCTAATGTTAATTCATGAGGGCATTTGTAATTAGGAAATGAAAGTGTTATTTGACTAGCTCGGTTTATATTACCGATTCTTTTCCAATTCTAAAGGCAAATCATTTAAAGTAAACTTTTAAATGTTATTTAATATGTGAGTAATATTAATCTCAGCAAGAACCACCTTTCTCTGCCTCCGATTGACTCCCTGGTGGTCATGTCTACCATTAACCAATGCAATCAGTAAAGCCTTCTTCTTCTTCTTCTTCTTCTTCTTGTAGTGTTTTATGGCGGGTGGCAAACTAATTAAAGTGCATTACGGCCACCAATTGATAAGAAGTTAAACTAGAAAACAGGAACAAGACTCACAACCATAAAACAAATAAATAAAAAAATTTTTTTTTGATCATTTTAAATAATAATTTTAATATTTAATTTAACCCTGTCAGGGTTTTGCCCTGTGTTTAATTTTATTTTTAGTTTCTTCGTTATTCTGTGTCTTTGTAGTTGTTTTCTGTCAGTTTGGTAGTTCTTTAGTTACTCTCTGTTGCCCCCTTGTGGTTGTTTCCTTTCCCCTTGGCTCCCTTCTAGTTAGTTCAATCCACACCTGCTCCATATCAGCTCGTTTGCCCATCCTTTGTTCTGTTCCCATATATACACCAGCTCTGCAGTTCCTGTTGGCTGGTTTGTTTTTGTTTTGTTACTTCGTGGTCTCCTTGCTTCCCATATGTGTTTACGCTAATGTTAGTGGATTTTTTTGGTTCTCTGCATTTTGTATTTTCTTGGATTATTGCCTCACTTGCTTGTGAGTCCTTTTTTACATCAGCTAAATTAATCTCTGCTTTTAGGTCCTCTAATCCTCCACTCAAACTTTACAAACCCAACATAAAAAATAACAAATATTTAATCAAATTCGTCCTCATAATTTCTAATTTATTTTAATGTTAGCAGCACTGTGGCAGTTTCTTATTGTTCTTCTCATTTTCCCATCATAATTTCCACCGTTTCACAGTTTAAATCTCTCGCTTCAAGGTACTTTTCTGCAGCTTCACTGTTATTTTGATTTTTTTTTTCTCTGTCTTCTTGATCGTCTGAACACTACATTTGGTCACTGCTACCATGACAAGCACAACCCTAACCCTAACCCTTTTTTACAATTTAATTTGTCTTTTGCAATTTTGGGGCACTCCTAACAAGTTTTTGCAATTGTCATTTGTGTCACTGTTCAATTGGGTCTTTCTGACTTGGATGGGATTCTTTTTGTAGCTTCAGCATAAGTTTCCAAGCTCTAATTTCCCTTTTCTGATCTCTTCAGATCTTTTGCTCACTTCACATCCGCACACAGTTACAGCATTTAATTTTAATTTCTTAGACTTAGACACAACTTGGGATTTCTCCTTCAGGGAAATTCTGGTTCCAGTAGCTTATATAGAGTACAAAGAGTTAAAGCAAAATGCCATTAAAGATAAAAAATATGACAGACAATATAAACAGAGTGTATATACTACCAAAATAGCATTTAAAAAAAGTTGTAATGTCCTGGAACATGTTTCTCATTAGATATAAAAATATCTGCCCAGTAGAGAGCTGATATATAGTAGTAGACTTCAATTATTGCACATCTCTGTACTGCAAAGATGTATTGACATAATGAATAAGTAAAAAAAAAAAATATATACACAGGCTACAGAGTAGTTGGCATGAGTTATTGCACAGTGAGAGAAAAGAATATTGCAAATGAGTGACAATAGGTTTTCATATTATTGCTCTCCATCACACCTTCCACATTGTTGTTTTCCTTTACATACAGCTGCTATATGACCGGATTTTTGGCATTTGAAACACCTCCGAGGCGGAGGATTGTACATTTTCACATTGTAGCTCATATATCCTTACTTGGTAATTGCTCTTCTTCAAATTTGATTAACACTGATAAGCTTTCACACCTTTCTCCATTTCTTTTTGTCTTTAACCATTTCACCACTTACCTTTGCACCACTTATATTTTCTAGAATTTCTTTGTCAGTTACCTTAAGAGGAACTCCTCCAGTGACCCCCCTGCTAATCATTTTGTTTTCCACCAAGCAGCACTGAACCATTTTCCCCTTGTTAATACAAGATTGCAAACATGCTTGTGAACCTTCCGCCACAAGACATTTTTTTCTCTCCATCCAGAAAGCTTTTTCAATTCAAAATGTCAGGAATAGCATTAAGTTTTTGGTTTTATATAGTAATTCTGAGGGCGTCTTTCCCAGAATAGAGTGCAATATGCTGGTCAATATTATCAGTCATCCAGGTCATAGTCATTTCAAAAAAATTACTGAGTTTGAGGTATAAAACCTCGAACTCAACGCTATTCCTGACATTTTGAATTGAAAAAAGCTTATTGGATGGGAAGCAAAACGTCTTCAGACTTGAACACAAAATCACGTTGGTTGTTTTTAATTGTTTTTTTTTTTTTTTTTTTTGGAAAGTTTCTATATATTAATAAGTCATGGCAATGTTTAAAATAAGGTATTAAACGTCAAAGAAAATCTAAGTATGCAGGTTTGTTTTGAAAAGAGTAAGAGCTCACTTGAATGAGTATATTTATTGTCCAAAGAATTGCAGTAGAGTCAACATTAGGGTTTGGTAACAGTCGGTGTACATCAAGGAACTGCGTTTGAATAATTAATATAAGATTTCAGCATGCTGGATAATGAGTAGTTTTAATCACCAATTACAGCACAAACACATGAATATTTATATGATATCAATTGTGCAATTAACTTTCAGGGACTATTTTGTTTATGTTAAATTAGAATTTTCACCTGATTTCACCAGAATTTCACCTTTAATGTTTTAAACACCAGTTAATATGTCATGTGAGAATTCACAAAGTTAAATTGTAACCAATTTGTTAAATCCTTAAATGCAAATTTGACAGCCGCTTATTTTATTCAAGATTGAGGAAATTTGTAAAATTTAAGATATCTTCTAATTTCAATGTATTAGCTAAACCCCCAAAGAAGTCACTAAACCTCCAGAGCATCTCATTATCCAAAGGTACCAGTCAAGGTAAGATCACAAAGACTACCTTTCATCATGTTAACATGACAAATGTTTTTTTTTTTTTTCAGGTACAGTCAGGCAGCAATAGAAAGAGAAAAGATGATACTTTGTATTTGAGTTATTTCATTTTATTTTATCTTATCCTGTATTAACGTTGTTTAATCTTTCTATTATTTTTAGTAGACTCTTTTGAAAGTATTCCTTTGCACGTGCCAGGAATTTAATGTTTTTCATGTGTATGATGTCTGGATGGAGAAATGTATTTAATCCCCACATATTCCTCTGGAGTTAGAGTTTGATATATTGTAACTATTAACTCCTTTTTCCAATAAAGAGCAAAGAAGACAGCAAAGGTGCTCCAGGGAGCAGTAGGAGATAGTAACTGAGCACAGGGCCGCTGGAAGTCATTTTGAACAGGGGGTGCTGTGAATTTGTTTGGTTTGTTTTTTTTTTTTTAAAGACCTATGAGCCTATAGGCCTATTATGATGCAATGAATAAAAATAAATAAATAGAATGAGATTCACTACTTTGTCACATCCACTTCAGAGCATGCAACCAGGTGCTGTATGCGCTATTAATTAAACTTCACAATAAATAAAAAAATTCAGCGGCTTTATGCCAAGAGGTTGTATTTCTTAAAGTTGTAGGGAAGTCATATTTAAATTTCAAATTACACTGGCTTAAACATGTATATAAATGTACTCTTATCAGACCATATTTTCCCAAAAGTTAGAAAAGAAAAAAAATTCTATAAAAAAAAAAAATCCTGTCTTAAAATCTTTTTTCCATTGGCATATTTGCCCCTTAGGTAATTATTTTTGATCCCTTGCCCTGCACTTTAAACCTAACTAGAGAACCTTATAGTGAAAATGTTGTTCCTTATAATGATTTGTGAGGAAAGTCACAGGAAAGTAACGTTTAATCATTAAAATTAGTATCAGAAGGGTAGAAAATAAGGTATTTAGTATGGAGTATGAAATGAGGCCTTTTAAATGACCCAAGTATAGTAAGAAAAAAAAACCCAAAAAACTGACAGACTCCGTCTGGTCAACAGGAAAATAAAAACCCACACAGTTAACCTGAGTCTCAATAAGTTCCTGTGTCTGTTCTGCAGAAAGCAGGTGGGAAAATCTGAAAATATAGGAGCTGGGTGGGGAAGCCCCCTGCGGAACAGAGACTGATCAGAAGTTATTTTCATCAAGAAAAACACCTGTTGGATTAAAATCAAAGAAAAAGTCATTGTTGTATTTTTTTACTATTATAAAAAAAAGAAACTTACAGTTAAACAGGATTGTAAAAAGCAGTTAAAAATCTTCAACGTAAAAATATACAAATTATAAAGTTTTTTTTTTGTTTCTGTTTTTCTTTGACAGAAAATTAGAAAAATCTAATCTGTGTCTCTGGCGACCAATCGACAATTTTAACACAGAGGATTAGTTTCACTTGAAGAAAAAAAGAGGGTATAAAAGACAGTTTTTATTTTGTGTCCTGAGTGTTAAAACTAAAAGAAAAGGTCAGGGAAGAACGGATGGTGGATGGGGAAGTGGAACCCCTCTGGGATTTCCGCCATGGAGAGGACGTCGTCGGTCATGAGGAAGGCTGTAGGTCCGATGCGAGTCCACACACACCTCTCGCAGAGTGGGCCTCCTTCAGTCACAAATTCAGTCTGGAGAAAATGAGAAAAAGATTTATTTTTTTGTGTAATTTAGTTTTTTTTTTAGTCATTCCTTTAATTAAAAGAGTTGCCTTTCAAAAGAAAACATTTGAAGCCATCTTACACATTGCTTCTTCTGTCGGGACATGATGAAGGCCGAGCCGGGCGTGATGCAGTTTGGACATTCAGAGATGGAGCAGGGCAGAGGATTGTTGCCCGCCGTCAAAGAGCTGGGCATCTGGGACTTCAGGAAGTACTCCTTCAATGTAAAGGAGGAGAAGTTTAGTTTGTCTCCAGAATATATATTTGAAAAAAAAGGAATTACTTTTGCACTTTTAACAAAGTCCTCAACACTTCCCACTTTAAAGTCTCTGCCTTTTCATTCTGGCCAAGACCTCAGTGTGTCAGATGCAAGATGCAAAGAAGTTCCTCTAGCTGAAGTTGGCATTTCTAACAGCTCAACCTGACCTCAGATGCACACAAATATTTTAACCATTTTTAATCTTTTTTACAGGTTCATTTTGTATTAGTCTTTATCCTGCTTTACAAAGGTAGGCAGCAGCTTGACAAAACCATGATGGCAATTATTTTACATCCAAGTAATATGCAGTTCTTCATATATGCAAACACACATACATTTCAAACAGATGGTATCAGTATCGGCCGATACTGCACAGCCAGGTATCGGGCATTGGCACAACTCTAGTAGAAATCTGGTTGGTGTGTGTTTGCGTTAGCAGCCTGCAGTGAAACTAAGACAGGTGATGTGACTTAAAAATAAAATTAAAGATGTTTCCTAAGAAATTCTATTTCTCGAGTTTCACTCCTCCCCCCTTTAGTTTGTTAAAAACAAGTTTAATTTTAGAAATGTGCTTTTATTTTAATCATTTACATCCCCAAACACCAAATATTTATGTTAAAATGTATTTATAGCTAGCTCAGACTAGCCTCTAAGTCAATGTTTTCCAGGCCAAGGACCCCCAAACTGATGATAATATGGAGCAGGGACCCCCTAATTATATATATTGTATGTAATTGTGTTATTATCAAACTGGTCCTATAGTCACTCTATTACAGATGGAGTAATTTAACGGAAGTAATTTCTCCCTGGGATTATTAAAGTATTTCTGATTCTGATTCCTGGTTGATGGGACAGGTGTTGTGAATGAAACGGTGCCCAGCTTAAAAGAGCTCCTGTGTGTCGCTGAATGTGTGCATTGATGACTGAAAGACATCTGCCTACAGTTATTAGCTATTAGCTGTTGGGCCAAAAACAAAAATAATGTCTAATAAATCAACAGGGTGCCAAAGTTTAATAAGAAAGTTTTTCTATGGAACCACAGGAGCTTCTGAAGTATAAATTAGCAGAGTCATGAAAAATGAGTGAGTCCCTTTAAAGACGGTGTTTATTCTGGCTCTGTTTGCAGTGTGACTAAAACAAAACACAAAAGGCCACTTGGGTTTCATATTCACAGCTCTCTTCATCAGTGATTTCTTTAGAAATGTCAGTTACTGATTCTGAGAATATCTGCAGCTAAGGCTGACATTCAGATGCTTGCACTTTTACACACTAAAACATGTTTTTTATTTTTTTACAAATAAAAATCTGACAAGTTTAATGTGCGTTTAAATTCAGCAACTAACACTGAAGGAGCAAATATCCGTAAGTTTGGCCAGGCACATCACATCCCACCATGAAACAGTTTCCGCCTGATCGTGCATCGTATAGCGTACAGGGGGTAACGAGGGGTCATCGGACTCTTACGACCAGCTCCCGATCAGGAATCGTGAGGTCGAGAGAAAATCCAACATGTTTGAAATTCATTCGCCATCGTAGTGTGGTCGTGTGCAAATCAATCAGGGGGGAAAAAAAGAATTATTCTTCTTCCTCTCAGACAAAAACACAGAAGCATGCTCAGCCATGTCTTTGTCCAAATACGTCGTCGCCTTTTCTTTTTAGGGCTTTCAGCACAAAATTGCACAAATTACCAAGGCAGCATGTTTGACACCAGAGCTAAACTCAATTAAAAGTCTTTGCTTAAACTGCCAGATGCTTGACTGACTATTAAAACATTTCTGAGCTTCAGCTGTTTTAAAAAGAAAACCCCAAAAATCTGGATGCTCAAAGCTTCTAGAAACAAACTGTAAAGTCCTTCAGCTGGAGCTGCATCCTCATTTATTCTTACTTTCCAGTTAAGCACAGAGCTTAGTGTTGGTTTTCACATTCAATCTCACTAATATAACAGTAATGAATCATCATATATTAAGAAAAAAAGACCATGGAAACATGTAGATTTGCATCTCAGGAGGTGTGAAAATGTATCTGCTACCACTTCCGATCTAAAAATGAAAAGAAACCTCTCATAAGAAGTGTGTTTGTATATTTAAGCAGTTAAAAACAATTTGATTTGCCAATTGAAGGAGCATTTCTGCCCTTAAAATAAAGTAATTACATATCATTCACTTGAAATGCGATAATACATGTTTATTTTTCTTATTTTAAGTATAAATCATGTTATTGCATTGTTTTTTTGTATAACCTACCTGCTCAGTTTAAGGAAAAATTAGCTTATACAAGTAAAACTGAGAATTAAATTATGAGCCTTACTAATAAAACCACGCTGGAGTCTCAGACCTGCAGCTGAGTTTATCTGAACATCTTGAAAGGAAGAAACATCAGAAACTGTTATGTTGTTTTTCCGGTCCAGCAGAGGTGGGTAGTAACCAGTTATATTTAACCAGTTACTGCTCTTTCACTAACCTTTTCTCAATAATATACTTTCAGTGGTTTTAATGAATCGTATGTTTTTCTCCACCTGGGTAATACAATAAAATATAGCTACTCTAACCAGAGTAGAAAGTTTGGCTGCTCCATTCGTCGGGAGTAACTTCACTGAAAAACGAACCAGTTTATTTTTAAAACAAAAGGCTCCAGACATCCAGGCGTTTGTTACTTAAGTAGAAGTATAGATACTGCAGTTTAATAACACTCTGGTAAAAGTTGAAGTATCAACTTGACCTCTTTACTCAAGTAAAAGTGAAAAAGTGTGTGCTCCAAAAACTACTTAAAGTATAAAGGTATAAAGAAACCTTTAAAAAAAACCAGCCAGATGCCACTATATGAATTGAAAGCTCAATTTTTTGACTATTTTTAAAAATTCTTTGAGATAGGGCCAAGGATGAGGGAGGTCTTGTTGGTCTCCGTCTCCCGATACGCTCTCGCCTGTTTCCGACCTTTCAGACATTTCAACAACGGTCGTAAGGCACCGAGCTCCGCCCAGTAAACTGATCCAAGCTCGGTCTAATCTCAGCATGGATTGGTTTCAGAGGGGCACTGGAAACAATCAAAATCTAGAGAAGTCATTTTTTCTTCTATTTTGTTCTTGAATTGAAAAGGTAAAAGACATTTTGCCAATTTACATTTTAATATAAATATCTTATTTTAAGAGTAAAAATACTAATTCCATTGGCAAATCATCTCATTTACCTCCTCAAATTAAGGGTAAATACACTTAATTTAAGAATTTTTTTTATTTATTTCTTACTTACACTCCAGTTAAAGTAAATTGGGCTTATGTGTCCGTCATTAATCAGTTGTTACGCCCTTCACCTTTCTAAGAACGCCTCTTCTATTCAGGCTAGCTAACTGCTGTTGGCTAGCTCTGCTTTTGTGAGGATGTAGTTAGCCACCGCTGTCTGCCTCTATTGTTTTTTGGAGTTTTGAACGGCACTAGTGGCTCATTTTTTTCGACAGTAGGCTGACAGGAAAGGGGGTATGAGAGAGGGGGAGAGACATGTGGCAAAGGACCACAGGTCGGATTTGAACCCGGGTCGACCAGCATGAAGCCTGTTCCGTGTGTCTGGGTATCGTTCACGCACGGAGAGCGTTGGCGGAGCCCAAAGCATCCGCATTCTGTCACCAGCTTAGGCGCTCTACCCTGGAGAGACCAGTAAAGTTTTTGGAAATAGTGCTGAGAGAGTCTGCTGTCTCATGGTCAGACCCGCTGCTCTCTGAGTTGGGTTAGCTGACAACGAAGATCCTCGGTCACAGTTTTATCTGGACCCGCATCAGGATGATGAGGACATATTTGATATTGGCACTGACATCCAGGATCTGTCTGAGCAAAGCCACTGTAACGGCTAACAATGGATGACACTTCCTGCTTCTCTCTTACTAGCTACATATGAAGTGGCCCCTCTCCACCTCCTGCGAAGAAACAATCACATTTTGCAGGGTTTTATCTCCCAGCGAAGCCGGCCACGATTAAAAACCACCTACCCATTTTCCCAGACTTTGTGTCCGAACTGACATCTTCTTGGAACAATCCGCCATCGTCCTGCATCACAGTACCGGGCCTTGGACAATATCTGGATCCGAAGGTGCTGAAAAAGCTGCACCTGTGAACATTCCACCTATGGAGCCGTCCCTAGCGGCTTACTGCTAACAACCCTTCCATCCAAACTAGGGGTGGAACGGTTCACAAAATCCACGGTTCAGTTCGGTTCATGGTTTCGTGGTCACAGTTTTCGGTTTGGTTCGGCATATGTTGATTGTTACACTGAAATCCCATAAAAATGAATGAAATTAATGAAAAAATCCAAAAGAATTGATGAATTGTAATTATTTTTAATGATTCACGGAAACCCTGGATAATTTCTGGGTGTTTTGCTGCTTTGAATTTAATCATCTGGTGCATGCCCTCTACGATCTCCAAGAAACTCAGAGCGGAGCAGATGGGAGCCACAGAGGAGGCTGTAGGCTTTGCTTAATGCAGGCGGTCTGGAGCGCAGAGGGGCGGAGCGCTGACAGAGTATGTGGGATTTCGGGGTTAGCATGACATGTTGGTCATGTTGATGTTAGCATAAACAAAACATGTCGCACAATGCTCGCACACTGTTGCACTTTTATCCACAACTTTCTTTCCGCCGTCATCGTAGGTCACTCTAAATGCAAAGCGGTCCCATACAGCAGACCTATAAAGTGCTGCTGGCGCGTCTTCCAACTCCTGTTCTACTCGCCATACCCACACAATTCTCCACAACAACTGATTTTTTTCCCTGCTACATCCGGTGTAGCTGCTGAAGCTGAAGCTGCTGAAGAAGCTGCTTCGCTTCTTCTTCTTCTTGTTTTCTACTGGTGGTTGGCTTTGGTCGCAGTACCGCCACCTTCTGCTCTGGAGTGTAAACGCTTCGCCTATGAGAAAAAGGAGCAGCGCATGAACCGAACGAAACACACGCGAATCGAACCGAGACAGTCGAACTGAACGGTTCGGACGGTTTTCATAAACCGTTCCATCACTAATCCAAACCATGTTGATTTTTTGCTGCGCGGCTGGAAAAACTCTACAAAGCCCAGGTATCAATTTTACAGAAAGAACTCCATTTCACTCGCACCTCGCCATGTTTCTGTGTTTTCAACTGAGAGGAAGAAGAAGAAGAAGAATCCTTGCTTTCCCACTGAGCGATTTGCCCACGATGGTCGACTGAAAAATCTAACATATTTGGTTTTCTTCTGGCCTTACGAGAGGCTGATAGCCCCTCGTTACCCCCTGTACGCTACACAACGCACGATCAGGCTGAAAGTTGGCCCGAGCGAAAAATTCTCGTACGACATGAAAGTCGCCCTGAAAAGGGCAAAAAGATCGTATAGTGTATGCCTGGCTTTAAGGTGGAGCTACTGCTAGTGCTACTGCCAGGTCTTTAATTTCTTTATGTTTATTGTCATAATTTAAAAACGTTACAAACAGGCATAAAATCCATAAAGAATTGATGAAATATCAACAACCTGCAGCCGGCCTAGGCACCATCAGTTTATAAACACTCATCTTAACAGGAGGAAGTAAGGATGCAAGCAAAGCAAATGATGCGTTGACAGGCGGCAAGCTGTGAAGTGTTGTGCGATTATGCCTCACCCCAGCCACCGTTAGGATGCGAAGGATGTTTTTGGTAATAACCAGGGAAGTCATGGCGCGAGTCACCGCCACATACAGCAGGTTCCACTCATCGCTGAGAATATGAGCTTCAGCGGTAAGGGACAGAAAACAATCCGTCAGACAAGTTGTTGTAAAATATTTTGGTTTTTTTTTTTTTTTAGAAAAGGAAAAATAAACGTACAAAACAGGAAGTCTGGTAGGCGGTGTAGGTTGTGACGGGAGGCGGGGAGGGTGGCGAAGTCGTCGCTGATGATCACTGTGTCAAACTCCAGACCTTTGGCCTTGTGGACAGTTCCAACGATGAAGTCTGGTTGAATAAAAAATAAAAGAGGGAAAACATTTTTATAAACATCTAAAACGTGACTAACAAACATTTTCATTGATCTTTTTTGAATAGAAGAGTCCTTTTTTGTCCCTCTTTGGGGAAATTCAGGTGTGCGAGCCGTTTAGAGACAATGATTAGAGACGATCCTGCCTGGCTGTGTGTTTCCTGGACGGGGCCGCCTTTTACAGCTGCTTTTTGAACCCCAGTCAGCCTAGGCAGATGGCCGCTCACACTGAGCCTGGTTCTGCTGGAGGTTTCTTCCTGTTAAAGGGAGTTTTTCCTCTCCACTGTCGCTACAAGCATGCTTAGTGTGAGGGATTGTATTTGAGTCAATCAACTGGTTTTCCTTCGATAGAAAACTTTGAATCGATTTGACTGTATGATCTGGTGAACTGTAAAGTGCCTTGAGATGACATGTGTTGTGAATTGAAGCTATATAAATAAACTGAATTGGATTGAATTGATTTAGCCTCGAATTGAGACAGAGAATAAAATACTTTTACTCTAAATAAAAAAAAAAAACAACAGAGTACAGTGAGGGGAAAAAAAAGCCTCCCTTAGGGCTTCCCGAAAACCTTTTTTCCACATCATCCTCTGACATTATCTTTCTTAGTGTATGAGTCATCCAGACCGGAGCCTCTGTGCTTCTCGATGCTTACCTGCACCCTTTAGGTCGCTCTCATAGCACGCCTTTAGCCGGGCCACCAGCGCAGGGACGCGGTCCCTGTATTGCTCCACAATGGTCAGTTTCCCGTCCAGCTCCTTGTCCTCGGTTTGTGTGACGTAGTCCTTAAAGGCCAAGTAGGGTTCTTTTTTCTTACTGGAGGTAAAGGACCTGATGAGGGGGTCCTTGATGGCTGAGAGGGCGAAGCACATCGAACACAGACGTTTAACGTCTTCAGTTCTTTTATCACGAACTGATGAGGAAAATGAACTTTAGATCTTGCCTTTTTTTTTGGCTTCCTGTCCTGCCTCCTTCATCAGGTGGTAGATGTCCATTATTTTCTCCAGCCCGATGTTTTTGACACCCTGCAATAGAAAAAAGGAAAAACATCACCTATATAGGACAGGAGAAACATAACCCCCACCTCCAAATATTGGGTTCTTGCACATAAACACGTACTCCAATGAAGTGGATCCGGCACTGCTGGTTGGCATCCGATAGTTGGACCGCCCCTTTAAAGACGCCCAGATTACACCTCGCCAAGATGGCGATCTTCCCTCGGCTGCAGCTCACCCCGTTCTTCATGGCCTCCAAGGCTTTATCTGCCGTCTCATCGCACACGCCACCTGTAGGACGACCAGGAAACATCGGATCACAAGACACATGGAAAGACCCAGACATCTTTCAAATATAATCTTAGTTGAAACAATTTGTGGAAACTCCTGCAGGACTTTCATATGTAGAAGATTAAACAGCTTAAAAACGAAGATGTTCCAGTTCAGTCCTGAAAGGTAAAGAATTAGCTCATGAAAACTGAAAAGTTAAATCTGTTTAATAGATGGAAAACACACCAAAACCTGATCCACTTACAGACACTCCTAAAATCACTGGGATTTATTCCACTTTTAGTAAAATTATGCATAAAAATAAAGTCCCATCATTTGACATGTCCTGTTATATGCTAGTAGCTCACTTTGGCTGCATATATTTTTCTTACAGATGTCTATATCCTGCTGGTGAATTATTTGTTATTTTGCCTTTTGATCAGTTTGTAAGTACAAAAAGCCCTTTGTGTTTATTTACAGGTGCGCAGGTGGTTAACAAGAAAGTAGCCTACCGTGGCTAAGCCAGTTAGCACCTCCTACCCAAGAGTGAAAATAATGAAGGAAAGTCCGAGATCAGTCTGAATATTGATTCTATCTGAAGAGGAAGCTGAAGCTGCCGAGGTGTTAAGATGTGGCTGCTAAGTTGATGGATGCTATTCTTAGTCTCCTTTTTTTAACTTTTTAAAGTCGTAGGTCATATTTAAATGTCAAATCATTCTGGCTTCAACATAAATATAATAATATATCTACTCTTTATCAGACTATATTGTCCTAAAAGTTAAAAAATTTCTATATATAAAAAAAAAATCCTGTCTTAAAATCTGTGGTTTTCTTCGTTATCTTATGCAGGCCAGTTAGTTATAGGTCAGCCTGAACAGGGGATTGACGTCTGTGTCTTCAGCAGGCGTAGAGCTAACAGAACTGGCAGCGTTGCGAGGCAAGGGCTCAAACATGTACGGCTGGAAGCCTTCTACACCAAACCAAGCTTCTGCCGCCCTGGCGTCCTCTTCCACAACATCTTCGTCCCCGCTTTCCTCCTCTAAATAAAAAATGGATGATGGAGGAGACTCATCCACGACCTCCGACACAAAACTCTCCTCCTTGCATGTTTCCTCTGTCCATAGCGTTCCTTGACAGTGTTGTTTCTAAGTCACCAATTTAGTGCTACTTGGTCCCAATGGAATTTCCCATTGGGAACCTACTAGCACTAAGTTGCTAATTGGTTAGCAAGATGCTTCCAAAAAACCGGCCACAACCAAACCTTCCACCACAACAATCGCGCCTCCTTGATAATCAACCAATCACATTCACTTTATTCACTCGTGTAAAGTCGGGCACCACTCGGGAGAATTTGGAAATGTAATCCCTGCTTCCCTGCGACTTTAAACTAGTAATGTCTTAATTTTTTTTTTTCAAATCATTCTGTTAAGTGTGGCTGAAAGAAATGTCTGAGAATGTCTTTATAGAATCTTTAATCCTTATTACTTTATCAGTTTTGTTTATTGCTCTGACCGTTGTTGTGTTTTTCTTTCATTAAACAAGGGGGACCAACTATTCTGTCCAGTGACTAGTTGCTGTAGATCAGCTTATTCATATCAGTTGGTCTCCGATTATGTTAAGCTGTCTTTTTATATTGAGGACTTTGCAGGACGATGAGGCTCTATAAAAAAGAAACCATCTGGCTTTTTCATAGTTCTCCCAGCAGATGGCGCCACATTATATAGAGGCTCAGCACCTGTGCTGTGATTCTAAACACTATCAGGGTGGATATTTATCAAGACCATATTCTTTCAAACTGTCCAAGAGCTTGGATCAAAAAATTTAATCTAGGCCTAAAACATCATCTTAGCTCTAAGCATCGACATTAAAGACAACCTTCTGCTGCTCTTACTTTTCTGCATTCCTCCCACCAGGATCTTCTGGACCCCTTTGCAAACTTTGAGGATGGCTGCACCCACAAAGGCGATCTCCGACCCGAACCGAAAGCTCTGGATAAAGAAAGCAGAATATTAATTGATGTTTGCAGTTAGAGATACGAAGCATTAAAGAGGAGGATCTTTTTAAAAACGTGGCACACTTTCTACCCCATAAATTCTTTCCAGACTTTTGCTTCAGATGAACAAGCCTGTCTAAGAAGTTTTTTACTCCAAATTTCTTTATTTTTAACAAACTATTTATTTTTGCAATTATTTATTGAACACAACCATAATCAAATAAATAGATATCAACTGCTTAGTGTATTTAAATTGTACCTGATTTGAAATGGTTCAAAGAACATTTTTTAAACCCAGCAGTTTTTAAAACTCCTCTACAATCCCTGTGGCTCTGTGGAAACAAAACTCAAACTTCCTTCAAAACGCCATCACAGCAGATATAATGTACAAAGACAATATATAACAACATCCTTCAACACTTATATGATTGCATTTTTCCATTATTTGATGCATCCATTCTCCAACACCTGAATCAGATCAGGTGTTGGATTCAGGTGTGTTGGAGAAGAGATAGATCTGAAAGTTGAGGGTATTTGTTCTCTTTTAGGAGGTGAACCTTCATCCAGCTCTGATATTTTCTGGAGTCTCTAAAACGTTTGCTTACTTCCACTACCTTTTCTGCTCCAGCTGAATCAAAAAACTCCCCACATCATAATGATGCATCGATACGTACGCTAGAGTATCGATGCATGTTTTTTTTCCCCTCCGGTCTATTTTTATCCATTTACTCCTTGACGTAATTCTCCCTCCCGTGCTGCGGTGGCGCTAAACCTATTTTGCCCTCCTACCTCGCTTCCTGGTTATACTGTTATAGCAGTGAGCTTGACACAGACATTTTTTATTTAAGCTCAATATTGAAGCGTGGTCTGTGCTACATGCTGTGGGTCTAGATACAGCCGAGGGGGAGGGACATGAGGGCCAAAAAGCACGGAGATCCAGGTGGAAAAAGGATCCCAGCGTTCTCGCGAACCTCGATCTTCTAGCGGGTCAAACTTCATGAGTTGTTTTCCGCAACTTTGGTCATAAAAACAAAACAAGCCGGCCTCCTGTCTGCGGCGCTGTTTGCGGTCAGCTGCAATTTGGGAGAGGTGCAGCGGAGCGTCTGTGGGGGGGCGGGGACGTCTGGAGCTGAGGTATTGCATTGCACTCATTGCACTGATTATGTGCAGTATTGTTTTGATGCAAAGCCTTTCAGAATCTATAACGCAGAGATATTATTATTTTTCAGTGAATGAGGTTTTAATAGGAATAGGTGGAGTGCAACTTTTCTACTTCTGTTATTTGCTGTTGTTTCTCAAAATAAATGCATAACGATATTACAGTTTTCAGTGAGTTATTTCAAATTTGAAACATTGTCTAGCCTGTAAGGTGTGTGTAAAAAAACCAAACAATCGAATCGTATCGTGGTGTTTTTTTGAGTATCGAAAATAATCAAATCGTTGGGTCAGGAAATGAATACTGAATCGAATCGCCATGATGAATGTGATTTACACCCCTAGCTGCCACCACCTTGTCTGTCAGTTTTGTCTCATAAAATGTGTGCTTCTTCATCCACATATTTATTGAAACCCATAGTTTCTTCATGTGAAAAATAACAACTGTGTGAATCTCACTGTGAAACTGTATCAAGGGGAAGCTGAATATATTATGAGAGCTGCAGGACGGTTTGCTGGTACCTGAGTGAGGTAATAGATGTGTGAGTGGCTAGCTGAGCCGAGGGAGTTGACCGCCCCTTTGAAGGTGTAGATCTGCTGGTGGGGGTCTCCAACCAGGATCTTCCCACAGCGCTGGGAAAGCAGGACGTCCATGATGGCTGAGAGAAAGAACAAAGCTCTTAAGAACCATACTTCAGTATGAAGCTGCCAAAAGCTCACACGCAAAATAAAAACTGTTGCAAGCAGGTTTATTTAAAACACATTCACGTAAACTAGTCTCCACATGTATGTTGAATGTTTTATACATGCAGATTAAACACCATGAGGCTCCCGGTATCTCATAATTCAGTGTTTCCCATTAATGAACGAGACTAGACAGAGAGAGAGAGGGAGAGAGAGAGATGGTCAGTGGCGGTTCTACTCCCCGGGTGAGACCCACTCCAAGCGCCAGTTCTATTTTTTTCAAAGTGCGCATCCCGCCCTCCTTTATAAAAATGCCGCAGGGTTCACCCGTGCAGTGTTGCCAACTCAGCGACTTTTTTTGACTTTTCAGACCCCTCCAGCGACTATAAAAAAAAAAAAAAAACAACTAGAGACAAATCTAGTGACTTTTCTGGTGTCACTTTTGGAGACTCTTGTATGAAAGCACGTATCGTTCCTACTCTTGTCCTCCAGGGCCAGGTGCTGCCATGAGGCGCCTCCCCCGTCCCAACCCTGTTCTCCCGCTTCTGCAGGAGAACCTCTCAGCGCATGTTATTTGGTCTAAAATAAATAACTGAATTTGAAATGTTTTATGTTAAATAACAGCATTTGATTCACACAGCAACAGTCACTTAATCAACTTCTCCATTGTGTTTTCCTCTCTAAGAGAATGATTTGAAGGCTCAGTGGACAAGGGAAAAAAAAGTAAAAAAAAAAAAAAAGTGGCCTCAAAAATGCACTTAAAGGGGAATTCCGTTTTTTTTTTTTTTATTTATTTACATTGGGCCCTTGATTTTACATTATTACATCATGTTCTACTCACCCATATTAGTTTTGTGTCATTTGGAGCTGTTCTGAAGATATTCAGTTTGGTTATATCCAAGTAACGTCTTCCTTTGGGCAACGAGTTGAAGACACAAACTAAACTGTTCATAATTTATTCTTTATGGTACGCCAGCATTCATAACATGTAGGCGAATCACTGTCCCTCAGACATCCGCAGTTACATTTTTTATATTTATATTTTTTTTTAAACAAAGCGGAGTGTGTATGACGTCATCCTCACATGCAGACTGGAGTTGTGACAGGCAGCCCGGGCCACAGGCGGCTACGCTCTACCCCTTCTATTCATTCTAGCTAATCTGAATCATTCAATTCCATTTAGAGAACGAGATCATCTGTGGTAGCAGCACTAGACATCTTCCAGGCATGTAAGTAAAACTAGCAGCAGTTCAGCGGACAGGAAGAAGGAATGGTAGCCGGCGAGCGTGGATGACATCATACACGCACCGCTTTCTTTAAAAAAAATATAAAAAATATAACCGCGGATGTCTGGGGGACAGTAATTCGCCTACATGTTATGAATGCTAACATGCTATCAAATATGAACAGTTTAGTTTGTGCGGTTAAGTCGTTGCACATAGGAAGACGTTACTTGGATAAAACCTAACGGTTGCACAATGTCAACTTTGTTAACCTATATGGCTCTGGTTCACCCTCAAAAGCCTCTTTCCCATTGAAATTAGCAGGTTAACATCCTTAACATCCAGCTAAGATCCACTAACAATCAGCATTTGGTGCTCTTCACATTGGCAAAAAAAAAAACTGCTGCCTGTCTGTTGATGATGTGAACAGTGAAAAATGAAATCAGGAAAGGAGACAATGTAGAGCAGCATGGAAGGTCAACGTTTGAAAGTGATTTTAACCTGGGTTGACACACGTCAACAGCTGCTGGTTCCCGGGTTTAAACAGGCTTTTTGGCCAGTGGGAAAGGGGTAAAAGTGACCAAGACTGACATGGTGGAGCCAAATAGCCAGAAGAGAATCTACAGGCGCATAAAAAGCAGGAAATTGCATAGAAGGAGCATGGAGTCAGGATTGATTTATAAGAGGCCTTAGGGTGCTGATTCAGTCTGCATAGAACATTAGAAATGTGCCTGGAGAGTATTTTAATGTCTTGTCACATCAGAAGGAACCTAAAGTACCTGGTGTGCAGTCCTGAGCCTCATCGATGAAAATGACATCGTATCGGTCAGACAGGCAGGGCTTTGGGTTTCTGAGCTGCCATAACTTCAGGTAACCTGGGAAGGAAAGAATACAGCTTCAATCTGAAACCATTTGTTTTTGCCTTAAGATGCTTTTGTCGTTATAAGTCATAGTTGCTGCACCATCATGAGGCATGTAGTAGGCCTGTTTTGATTTCTCCTTAAGGTCCTTCATTTTGTTCCAGATCGCCTTTGCCTCTTCAATAAAAAACTAGAAAGAAAGAAAATAACACACATGACATTGATGCAAACATTAACAGGTTTTACTGAACGAGTTAGTTGAAGGATCCTCACCCTTTGCTCATCAGGCCCTATGACCTGCCTGTAGCCCTTGTTGACGGCATAGTCATAGGGGACGTGCTGTGGGCCGATGGCCGGGTGTGCCGAGGCCATGAAGGAATTCAGAATCGTAGCCACCACTTTAGCTCTGCTGAAGCCTGCGGCCCCAGGAGTCAGAGCAAAATTGATGGAGAACGCATTCACGTTGAAGGTGAGCTTTTTGTTAAGCGCATACCTGCGACACAGAACGAGACACACAGCTGAGTCCAAACGAAGCTGATCATGTCGAGTCCCTAAATTTACAGCAACAGCAAGCAACAGTGAGTTTAACTCATGGGGGTTTCCTGAAAGAGGTTTACCAGTTCAGCTGATTAATGCTGAATTAAACACTTTAAAAATATTAGGAAACAATCAAAACGATGCAGAAAAACAAGAAGTGGAACAATTTTTTTTTCATCAATAATGTTTAGCATTTAGTTTTATTTCATTACAAACAGGCAACAGAAACTACTGATTGTTATTGAGAAACAGACTGAGATGAGTAAAAATAAAGCAGGAGTGGGGAGAGCCTTTGCTGCTGAAAAGACAAAAAAAAAAAGAAGTCAAAACTGCAAATATCGAATCATTTGATGACATTACTTGTTAAATAATGGCCAAAGGTATAGTGGAGGATTTTCTTTTTCCGGGTGGATCATCAAAATAAGTGGTCCCCTTAATTTTCATTCATTCTGGTGATATGTTTAGGTAAGGCCGTCCTACGCGCTCCCATCGTCCCCATTCCACATTGACATAGTGGAAAAGTAAGCTTGTGTGAGCGATGCAAACATCAACTTTTAAACAGAGCATGCACGAGGAGAAATGGGCTGGTGCATGCTCTAACACGTGTTTAAAGGAATAGTACACCCAAAACATGATTAGCCTTCATTTTCTACTTACCCCCATGCTGAACAACACTCTGGAGTACTTTTTTGATATCTCAAATGCATCTGGAGGTCTGGGAGGCTTCTTGCTGTCTGCTGACATTCAAATAATGGAGGTCTATGGTGCCCGAGACAGAAAGGTCCATAAAAGTCCACAAAAAACGTGTCAATATTCCTCCATACTGGTCGTCCAATGTATTCCAAGTGTCCTGAGTGGGTAGCATCAAGAATTTACTCGAAACGAAGTCATTTAGAATGTTTTTAGAGCATAAACAGTAGTGTATAGGATTTCCTGAAAGCGCGCGCCGGCGCGTTCACGACGCTACGGAAACCGCGGCAGACCAAACCAGATGAAAGTGCGCATTCGGCGTCTGCTCTGCCAATAATGCAAGCGTAGAAGAAGAAATGTGCTGTTTACCTGTGCAAAGAAAGAAACAACGAAAGAAAAATGTCTGAGGACTTCAGTGTTGAGGAAGAGCATGAGTTCTTTGCCGAGCTGAATGCGCACTTTCATCTGGTTTGGTCTGCCGCGGTTTCCGTAGGCTCGTGAACGCGCTTTTAGGAAATCCTATAAACTACTGTTTATGCTCTAAAAACATTCTAAATGACTTCGTTTCGAGTAAATTCTGGATGCTACCCACTCAGGACACTTGGAATACATTGGACAAGCAGTATGGAGGAATATTGACACGTTTTTTGTGGACTTTTATGGACCTGTCTGTCTCGGGCACCATAGACCTCCATTATTTGAATGTCAGCAGACAGCAAGAAGCCTCCCAGATCTCGAGATGCATTTGATATACCAAAAAAGTACTCCAGAGTGTTGTTCAGCATGGGGGTGAGTAGAAAATGAAGGCTAATCATGTTTTGGGTGTACTATTCCTTTAATAGGCCTCTTGGGAGCGGGTACAGGGTTGTCCATGTGCATTTTTTTTAAAAGTGGAGAGGGCAGGTCTTTTCAAAAACTCGTCAAAATCCTCCATTATAGCCTTAAGTAAATTTGTTTTTGAGCAAGAAGAAAAAACCTGCAGATTTGATTAGGCACTAAAGGCCTTTATTGTTTTTAAAGTGAGCAGACAGGAAATGGGACGGATAGAAGTGGGAACCAGTGACTTAGGCCTCCCTACATGATAGGCTGAGCCCCTGCCCCACCGCCATGTCCCGTTTTATAGGTTTTATAGAAAAGTTTTAACACCTCTGGTCCAAATCCTTATAAAGCCTGAATTTCACGTTCCTCACCTCCTCCCGACATCATTGTAGGCTAAGGAATGGGCCGTCTTGCAGTCCACGTTGGGAGGGAAGCGGCGTCGCGCCTCAGAGGCCACAGAGTGGTTAAAAGCTACATAGAGAAAGCGAAGGTGCGGGCGCTGCTCGGCGTATTTCACCAACGTGGTCGTCTTTCCCGTACCTGTGACATATTTAAAAATACTGCTTCAATAAACAAAACGGTAATAGCATGAAGCAAGATAACAGTCAATAAAAATGTTCACCATTGTGCTGAATTTGTAAATGTGTCCATAAATGTGAAATAATATAAGATTTGTATTTGTCCCTTGCTGTTAACTCCTACCTACATGTAACATCAGAGTTTCACCTGTGAAAAGTTCTGAACAAAAGTTAAGCAGAAGGCAGAAGAAGGACAAATCATGAATTCAGGGGCTGTAGAAGTGTACTTATAAATCTGTAATTGACGATTTATACTCGTAAGTTTGTGATTTAAACTACAGTTGCACTGATCTGAATCGAATCAGATCCAGCATTCCGATCCAGTCATTTCTAGTTTCATTGATATCATACAGAGCTATACAGCGATATAAGTACTACAATTCTTTGATTGCAGAGCTAATGGTTTAATCTTAAGAGAAGCTAGTGAGGTTTTATATCTGTTTCCATGTCTTACTTTAGTTTTTTGCACCAATGTTTATGTCACATGGCGAGTTAATGTGGTTAATTCATTTGACATTAGTATTAGCTCGGTATCCCCCAATACACTCAGCCAATGTATTGCTGTCCGATTGGGTTAAAAAAAAACAAAAAACAAACAAACATGCATTTCGGTTCAGAAGTTCCCACGCTGTTTGCCATATGTGGCGTCAAGCACCTCCATGTTCAATGGGTCCAGCTGGGAGCAACACTTTTAATTCTTTTCTACGTCTCTGCATGGCAGGAAAGATGGCCGTCTCTAGGTGATGTCATAAAATGATTACAACCTCTGACAGCAATGCATTCCCAAAAATCCTCTCCCTGTTTCTAATCGGAAGCATGGTTCATGCTAGCTGAATATATCTACTTCCTGTTTATTCTGTCAAAATTATTATTTTCCTAAAACCTGGTTGATTCTCTCCAGACCAGGAGACAGAAACAAACCTGTTCAGTATTTGTTTTTTAGAAACAGTTTGAAAGTTCAATTAATATTTCATCGCAATTAGATGCAAAGTTAACTGATTTATTGGGAGGTGCAGCCAAATAGCCCCATCTGAGACTGCTGCCTCAGATGAAGCTGTTGGAGGAACTAAATGGCTTTTCTATCCCACCTCCATAAATGATCAAGAATTACAGGTGCAGAACGATCACACTGCAAGCCGCACTCAAGTCAGAGTCCTGCACAGCTCTGATTTTTCAAAACTGACCCCATCCATAGAGTTCAGACCCAAGACCTGACGCAATACCTGCAATTATCCTCAATTAAATCCTGTCCCAGTATAATGAACTACAACCCTTGGAGGGGTCTCTATACTAACGTATAGAGAATTTGCTTGGAAGACTGCTACACCCTTCTGGCTCAGAGGGGCTAAAATGCAGATAGAACGTGCTGGAGGTTATGTGGGTCGAATCAAGCTGGCCATTTTCATATCTTATAGAGCTGTCCAAAACCACTTTCTTACAGGGAAAAAATTAAACAAAATGTGGAGACAGTAATTGGGGATAATTTTGCCTCGAACTTTGAGATCATGGTCTTGGGGAAACGTCCAAACTGTGTAAAAGGATTCTATAAAACATATATGTTCAACATAATGCTAATCGCCAGCAAGAAAGCAATCACTCGGAAATGGATGGCTCCCACAGTTGAAGACTGGATAAGCATCATTCAAGACATTTACAAGATGGAGGAACATTTGCACTGAAACTGGAACAAGACAAATTTGAAAAATGTTGGACTCCATGGCGGACTTTCTTGGACACCAGACTTGTACATAATGGCAGTGATGTGAAACCCGTAGTTCCTTAGCTACTCGGTTCGTTTTAGAACATTTGTTTTACGGTTTGTAAAAGTTACTCAGTGGTAACACTGCTTTGTTCATTCTTTTTCCTCCCCACTCCTCTCAGAGGAATCGGGGTGGAGAGGTAGGAAAGACAAAAAAAAAAAAAAAAACGGAACACTAAATACCGGATAATCACATGAGGTGGTATGTTGTATGGATCAATATAACAAACGGAATGGAGGATTTTACAAGACTATACTGCCTTTTGTGAACAGATGAACTGCACATTCTATATGTTCTTCTTAATAAAAATTTGAATATAAAAAAATTCTTCCCAGATCCCACGGACCCGTGAATAATAAACTGTCACCCAACCCATGATCATAAATTGTACACAGCCGTTTTCAGCTGTTATTAGCTTTTATCAGTCCCATAGAATGGCTTCAAATTTGTGCCTCCTACCTACCAGTAGGCTCAGTAGGTTATTATCACTGAATGAATCCTAACACTAACCCTAACGTAATTCATTTTTTCCCAAAGAAATAATTAATGTGTTTGTGTTTAATGTAAACATGATTTTAGTAGTTCTTCCTCTATTGTGAAAAAAAAAGAATGTTGATCGGCATGTACCTCATATAAAGCGTATCATATCAAGCCCATAAAATCTCATATCCCTGTAAGTTGAGTTGTTTTTAAACCACATTAAATCTGTGTTACTAACACATGTGGAATTCACTTGAAGCAAAGCTTTATTAAACAAGGAATGCTGTAAATAAAGTAGATAAAAAGTATGTAAACGTAAAGTGAAACTTAAGGTTTTAGACGTGGCCAGAGCAGCTATTATCCACAGTGAGCTGCATATTATCAGCCATAAGAACCTACTAGAAGGTAGAGGAGGTGCAGCCTGGAGCCATTCTATGGGACTGATATTCGCTAATAACGGACATTTAATGATTGATCATATCTGAAACCGGGCCATCTGGAACCGTTTATAATAACAGAGGCAGTAAAGAACATATCCTCACGTTCACATCCAGTGCACGCTGTGCTCACAGATTAACAGCTGTAAATTGGCTGAAGTATGAAGTTTTTTTTTGACACCCCCACATTTCATATACACTCGTGCCCAAATCCCCTCTAGAAACAAAAAAGGCCCTAAAAGGGACCATCTAATAGAGTTTTGAGAGTTTTATTAGTGATTTTAACTATTAAAATTGCTCTGGTTCTGCAGCAGACTGTCTGATCTGAGGAGGATCTACCTGTACAAAGGAATCAAACATATCCTTTTCTGTTGAACCGGTTATGGAGATTATCTTTAAACTAAACAATTAAAATTATTCACCTTTCCCCGCTATCCCAAAATAACAGAATCAATCACACTACCAGTATTTCCAAATTCAGACTCTAGTGCAGAAGTCTAACTGGAATGAAGTTCATTAGACGTTGAATTAAGGTGGAAACAACATCTGGCTACGATTTCTAACAGTTATTCTGAGGTGATGGTTAGAGCGGATCACAAAAAGCCCTGAAACTGGCAGCTCAAAAATGTTTTACATTTCTGTGGTAATGTTTTGATCGAAGATTTTATTTTACTTTTAATTCTAACTTTCGAGGTTTTTGAAACCAGTCAACCGATCTTCAAGTTAATAAAATAAACATAAAACAGAAACTTAAATGCATAACAATTTTAACACAGTGAAGATGAACTGATTACCTTTACAGCTGACATTGAGGATATATAAAAAATCATTAGATAGTAGAGTGGTACCTAGATTGTAGGAAACAGAAAGGGCGCCCCCTGGTGGTTTAATTTATTAGCAGCTCTTAGATTATGTTTCAGATTAGATTAATTAATTTCTCTGTAATAAACTGAACCTTTACAGTTATTAGAATCGTTTTGTCATCAATTATTTCCCCTCATAGACATGGAATTCAAGCATAAATAAATACATGAAACAAAAGCTCAAACTAATTCTGAAATCCACTGTTCCACAATGGAGCTGTATGATGACCTTTGTTAGGATAATTATCTTTGTTTATTACACCTTAAAATTAGCTGCCTGTTGCATGTCAGAACTGATGTTTTCCACAATAGTTTATCTAATTAAGACAGTTCCTCTGTCCGGATATACAGCTATAATCTTTATACTGTACGTTGATGTTTGGAAATGGAATGAGAGTGGTGTTCTTCAGCTAAGAACGTGTAAAGAAAGTGTAATATTTTGATAAGGCTGGAGCCATGGATGTTTCCTCATCTGCTAACATATATGATGTAATGATGTGGCAGACTGGGGATGTATAAAGTGCCTTTTTAACTGTTAATTGTGGCCACTTCCTGACAGGTGAGCCCAGAGGTGAGCAGCTGCCTTCTGTAAACTCTAAGCAATTTCTCTGATCTGAGTAAGATTATAATTTATATCAAAATCTGTTGTCATGTCTCCTGGTTAATTAATTCAGATAAGTTATGAAGTGTTATTTAAAGAGTTTGTCCCGAGTGATCTCTTTTCAGGGAAAAGAACCGGTAAGAATAAGCATTCAGTTAAGACTAAACAGTAAAAAGAATTAAAACCAACACCAAAAAACCGTACCTGCGAACGCCACTATCTTGACCACATGATGGCTCTGGATGTCATGGCTGAGGATCTCCTGCTGCTCTCGTGTGAGCTGAATCTGAGGGATTCTATCAAAAACACAGTCATTCAATTCAGAACGCCGTTAGACCCGATAGCTTTCCACAACTGGTAATCAGAATCAGAAATACTTTAATAATCCCAGAGGGAAATTACTTTTGTTACACGCTCCAGTTACAGTTTTATATATATATTAGGGGTGGAACGATTCACAAAATCCATGGTTCGGTTCGTGGTCACGGTTTTAGTAATCAGTTAATTGTTAAATGGAGTATAGAGACTCTATAACAGACCTTTAGCTAACAGCAAAAGGCCTATTTTAGAGTAATAAAAACATGTGTAAACATTTTGCATTTACGATTTAAAAAAAATTCCACTATTAATATTCTGCATCCGGAACTACTCAAGTGGAAAAGTTTTAGTTTCCCCCTTTTTTTTTGTAAAAAAAAAAAAAAACGTCTTTAAGGAAGCTTTTGCTGTCCAATTATTAATTGATTAATCGAAAAAAATATCTACATGATACATTTTTTTTGCAAAATAATCATTAGTCGCAGCCCTAAATAAAAGCTTATGTTTTCTAAACTGCAGATGTCAGATGCAGTGTGACATTTAACTAGCCCACCATCTCTTTCCCTTTTTTTTGCTGTGATCTCATATTGGAAGCAGCCATTAATTTCTCTTCTTATTATGCAAAATGCATATTAGACTGACCCAGTGACCTGCAGCTGGGTTGGAATCTACCCACCAGAACAGCAACATTTCTCCTGCGTTTGTTTGGACAAAATTTTTGAACAATATTCTGGCTATTAGTTTTTCCGTAAAATTTCAAAACATATCCACTGGACTTGAGTTTGGGTCTTTATATAGACAAGGCTTTGTCTATATAAAGACTCAAACTCACTGCGGATCCAGACATTTGGATTGAGAAAGCTTCCTGGAAAGGTGGCAAAACGTCTTCAAATCTTGGAAACCAAGTCCAGAGGATATTTTTTGAATTTTTACGGAATGACTATGACCTGGATGACTGAGAATCTTCATCAGCATATTCTGGCTATTAGGTTTAGCTAGACAGAGCTGCTGTATGGGAATCCTCCCTACAGCCACTCCACCTCATTAATGTGCAAATAAGGAGAGAAATGTGTTGAAAAACAGCCCGTATGCTCGTGAAGTTGGACCAGCTAGAAAAGCGAGGTGCGTGAGAACGCTGGGACTCTTTTTCCACCTGGATCCCTGCTCTTTTTGGCCCTCATGTCCCTCTGATGTCGCACAAAGTTGCCCCTTGCATTTTTCCACTTTTTTTCTCCACAGCTAGTTCCTGATTGTCTCTCTTGCATTGTGGTGTGGAACAACAAAGCGCAGACCACGCTTCAATAATGGGCTTAAATCTAAAATATCTGCATAAAGCTAACTGCGACACACCACTGCTGGAGGATAACCACACCTATAGATGTGGGGGACTTGTTATTCTGTGGGCCTGGAGGGTTTCTACAATTTAACAGTGTTTGGCTGGAAATAGATTTTTTTCAAGATAAAACTTCTAGAGCAACCAAAGATGGATTATTTATGGACTCACCCGCTCTGGCCAGAACTGACGGAAAAGGGACCGTTTTCCATCAAATGAAGCACGTAGTAGATGTTGTAATGCAACCTGAGAAGGAAAAAGGAAAAAGAAAGCAGGTCATGGATGGGTTGACCAGAAGTGCCTCTTAAAGATCAACCAATCCGTTCACAGGTCTCACCTGAAGTTAATCTTGATTTTGTTCCTTTCCATCGCGAGCAGCATGGTGGCCATGTGGCTGAGGTACTCTGTGATGGCCGTCCGTGACATGCAGTGTGAGAGCAGAGAGACCAGGGCCTGCACGTCACCCACGCTCTCACTCAGGACCAATATGACGGCCATGGCGGCGTACGGGTTCAGACCCTGCAGATCAGGGTTCAGATCAGGATCGTTCTCACAGCAGAAAAGACCTGATCTAGTTCCTGAATGTGTGACGGAGTCGTACCTCGCTGCCGAGGTTAAGAAACCTCTTGATGTCAGGAATGCGTAACCTGACGGAGGCTTCGGCCTGCGGGAAAAGACGATGTTTCTTTACGCAGGCCAGGATGTCTTCCGGCACCACGCGCTCTCCGACTTTATGCTGAGCCATTAACCTTCACAAAGCGGCAGAAATAAAGACATGAATAAAAACAAAACGATTCACCGGGGAGCATGTTTTCTGGTCAGCAGACTCACACCACCAGGCTGCGGATGCTGTGCTCTGAGGGCGCGGGGCTGCTGATGTTGCTGTTTTTCAGCGTGGAGCAGATCTCCTGCACCGTCTCCTTTTCATTCATCATGTAGCGATAGTACTGCTTCTTAAAAGGCACAAACTGAGACACAGAGCAGTGAAAGTTAAAGGAGAGTTTGGGATGTGGAATCTCATCTTTGTTTCTCAGTGTTTTATTTAAATCCGATGACATTAACTTTTTAACAAACCCAGAGCGTTCTGAGAGGTCACCCAAGTTTTCCTTCAAAAATTAAAAAATAAAAATGAAAAAAAAAGCAATTAAGAAAAGTTTTGAGAGAAACTTTTGCCGTTTGCTCTGAATTTGTTAAACAAATTTTTTCTTTGCAAATAAATTTTTCACTTTTGTTTTAAACGGCTTATATTTTGACATTTTTTATCCTTTTTTTATTCCTTTATTTTATTTTTTTTTACAGAGTTTATATTTTCTAAACTTTGATAGGATAACAGTGTAACTGTAAAAGCAAAGACATTAATAAAATGTGGGAAAATTAAAATTCTAATATTTTTATCTGGGAACTTTTTTTTTATTATTTTTTTTTTATTAAATTTGAAAAAACAAACCAGCATATTTTCCATGAGAACCTTATTTTTCTTATCTTGTTTTCAATGTTTTATTACTGGAGTCCATTTTGTAAAAATTCAACTCATGAAATGTGTTCTTTGCTATTTGTTTGCAAAAATAATGGAACAAAATTCACTCTATAGTTTATTTTATAAAAAAGTGTTAATTATCGTGTTGTTTTAGAAGCAATAGCATCCAGGGAGAGCTGGGTAAAAGCTATGAGGCCCAGGTGCCTCCAGGGGGCAGTATCTTGTCTAACCAAAAATCATCTCCATGTCATTCTTTGCAGTTTTTGAGATGCTGCAAACCCTGATGATACGCCATGCAGCTCTAATTTAAACAAAGATAGGGATGCATAATATGTATAACAGATGTTTACTCTACAAGTTTCTTAAAAAAACAAACATTAAACTTGCTGTATTTTGGGGAGAGACAAGGTTCCACACTGAAAAATTGGCATTTAGGTTAAAGCAGTCTGAGAAAAATGTTTGGGAAGCAAGAGAATCGACCCCAGAGGACCAACCATGAAGATGACGAGTCACAGCTGTTGTCCTCTGACTCCCTTTGTCTCATCAGAACAAAGAACCGTCTTCCATCCTTTCCAGGTGAGATTTACCGGTAATAGAAGCTCACGTTAATGTTTCCTTCTCTTTAGTCCTTCCTTCCACTTTTTACAGCATCTCTGAGCTAGAGATAGACAGTACTTTGGCCAGACGACATTTCATGCCGATATTAGCGTTTGTTTTTTGCTGCATAGGCTGAAACACGCACACTTGGCGGCGGATTCATCAATGCATTCAGCAGCCATGTCGAGAGATCACCTGAACCCTGCCACTCCATCTATTAACCTCCCATAGGTAGCTCTCTGCTGGGCTTTAACTCTTTTTATGTAATTCGATATTGCAATATGTGGAGAAACACTGAATATAAACGCAAAAAATATCAAAGCTCTTCTTTAACAAACCAAAAACCCTCTAATAAAAAATTATTGTTATAAATTTAAGTCGTTGAGAGGTTTAACCGATAAGAAACGAGCAGTATTATCTGATCAACTGTCTGACCGGAAAACTCTTCCCCAAACTCAGTTTTAGATCCTCGTCGCTCAGACTTTTGTCATCAACCTCCTGAATACTCTGAGCACCAAGCTAGCTTTTATTAGCGTAGAACCTTCAATCAAAGGTCTAATCTTCCTGATGATGACCTGCTCCATTCGGCAAACATTTCCCTTTGTTCGGGATTCATTTTGTACTTTAGTTAAAGTGACCTCATAAACTCTTTACTGTAAACTGAAGCTGTAACTGCATGGAAAGCTGTAGGATGATTGTTCACCTTAGGGTCCAGAACGATGTTCCTCCAGCGATGGCACACCAGGCTGACGCTGCGATAGAGGTCTGAAGCAGGGACCAGACAGAGCACCTCCCTCAGCACCTCCTCTGGAAGGTCATCTATGCGGCCCTGTGGTTGGAGCAACACCTTTCCGCTGCCAATCAGTCCAAAGTGGGCATCAGGAAGAGGCTCCACCTCCTCCTCTTCAAACTCCTCGTCGTCTCCAAACATCTCTGCCGTCATCCCCTCCAGATAATCCGTCGTCGCGGTGTCTCCCAGCTGGGCATTAGCGGGGGGGATCTCCTCAGCCTCTGGGAGACTTTCAGCAGGCAGCAGACTATCGTCATCGATCTCATCTGCTTCCTCTGCTACAGGTTTAGCTTCAATCGGAGTAGCCAACAGGCTCACGTCATCGTCTTCCTCTTCTTCTTCTTCAGGTATGACCCAAGAGCCAGGGGGGGGTTTCGATGTAGACGGCACACATGGTTTGTTCGGACTGGAACTTAGAACTTTTTCTACAGAGTAAAAGTCGTTAATGGCCTTCTGTCGCCCAGACGGACTTCCTATAATGGATGCTGCTGATGGAAAGATTAAAAAAAAACACACAAACATACTTTTTTTTTCTACAAATGCAAACAAGATGTGGTGAAACCAAAACATATAGCTTTAATATGTTTAGTTTTTACAAAAAAGAACCTCTTAGAGGGTTTATGTTTATTAGTTTAACACTTTAGTAAAATGTCTTTCTACAAATTACAGAGATAATCACCATCCGTGCTCCAAACAGTCTGCTCACATCTCATTACCTTTCCTTCGTTGCTTTCTGGGGGTTCTGGGGTAAAGCCCCCTGTTGGGATCTCTGCTGCCATGCGACGTCTGGGGTCTAGTGAGGGGATCGGCTCCATCCTCACTTCGACCCAGCTCCTCACATTCTTGTGCGTTTAGACGTTTCCTTTTGGCCCTCCCTGTAAACACAAATAATGTAAATAAATCACACTGCCTTTGGATTTGCCTCTTCAGGGTATTTTTTAGAAAATATAAACTTTACAGCATTTATTTATTAGTACAGTAGCTCTTCAAAGTGTGCAAACTAATCTTTACATTCTTAGGAAACATGAAGCCATGACAGATCCTTATTGGAGAAAAACTGACAAGTCAGCCGGCTTTTTTTCTATCAATTTGTCTATTTTTTTAATAACAATTATTGTTATCATGATACACTTCTTTTCCTGATGAGAACCTTGATTTATTATCTAAATAATAAATCAGAATTTATGCTGAAAAGTTAAAGGATCACGTCTTTCTTTTTTCTTTCCTTTTGGTTTTGCATTGGGGAGTTGACCAGTTCAAAGAAATGATTACATTAGTTCACTGTGGGATGTTTAGAGATTTTTAGGGATGTTTATGTAACTGGTGTCCTGAAAAACCCAAGTTTTAAATGTGTATAGTTTTCTGCAGTGATGTTTGTGGAGCTTTAATTGCTTTGGCATGCATTCATAGCCCCATATTTACCTGGAAAAAAAAATATGTGAATAGGTAATTATCTTCTTTTTTTTTAATCCTCATTTTAATCATTATCATGACAGAACCTCAAAATATATCCATATAGCCTAGCTCTAGTTTTGTGTAACATTTATTGCAATCCATTTTATGTATTTATTTTTATATAGAGGAAGAGATGCCAATAAAATCAGCCGCACCTATCAGGGATTGGCTGGATTGATGTCAAAATAATCTGCATCCGTTTTAAAAAACAAACTATATCAGTTGATCTCTAATCCTTAATAAGCTTGTTCCACCTTTATCATAGAAAATCCTGAATTACCAAACTACAAAGCAAATTTGTTGAGGGATTGTATTAAATAAAATGGTTGCAGGAGGTAATAGTAATTCTATGAAGAACTTTTAGTTTAAATTTCAGTAGCAACATAATGTCTCCCACCCCATGTACGAAGCTGTTGCTGAACTGGAGAGCTCCTTCAGTGACAGACTGCTGCACCCTAAATGCACCAGGGAGCGTTATCACAGATCCTTCTTTCTAGTGGGAACCACCATTGTTTCCAAGAACCTCATTAAGTTGTTACATTAGGGCGTGCTTTGGTGGTGCAGTGGTTAGAGCACAAGACCCATGTATGAAGTATTAAATCCGACCTGTGGTCCTTTGCTGAATGTCTCTCATACCATCTTTCCTGTGAGCTTATTGTCCAAAAAAAGAGCCACTAGTGCTGTAAAAACTCAAAACAATATATATATATAGGTTCTTACATGTATGCTGATTTTGCAGTTTCTATCTTAGTCAGTTAAATAATATCCTGCTGTCATTTTGCACATCTCTGATGTTGCTGCTATTTTCAAATATTACTGTAAAAATGTCCATAGCTGTGTATTGGTTATTTATTCTCCAGGTGCACAGTTTAGATTGTTCAACACTTTATAGTATTTTATTGTTTATCTTTTAACTCTTCACAATTATGTTATACTTATAAATTTTTCTAAGGTCCACATTTGTGTGACAATTTTTTCTATATTTTTTTGCTGCTGTAAACAGTACAATTTCCCCATTGTGGGACAATAAAGGGATTTTTTATTCCATTCTATTCTATCGGGTTTTGCATGCCAACAATGACCTCAATGACATTCTCTAAGCCATAACAAGGCTTTTGTTTGAGCCGCTATAAGCCTGGAACTGAATGCTTCCTGGATGGGAAGCGAAACGTCTTCAAACTTGGAAACAAAGTCCAGTGGATTGTTGTTGTTTTTTTTAAAAACTTTTTTGGAATGAGGTCATTTCATTAAAATAAATTAGACATCAATTGCACAAAAGCAGGAGTCAAGGCACCTTTGTTGTCGTTATCACAGATCCTTCCTTCCAACCTCAATAAGTTCTTACATTCATGCTGATTTTGCACAGTTTCTATCTTAGTCAGTTAAATAACATGCTGCTGTCATTTTGCACATCTCTGATGTTGCTGCTATTTTCAAATATCCATCACTGTAAAAATGTCTATAGCTGTATATTGGTTATTTATTCTCCAGGTGCACAGTTTTATATTGTTAAAACACTTTACAGTACAGTATTTTATTGTACTGTATATTTGTGTGAACATTTTTTCTATAATCTTTCTGCTGCTGTAAAAAAAAACAGAATTCCCCCATGTAGGACAATAAAGGGATTTTCTATTCTATTCTAAAATATGGCTACTCAATTAGCAATATTAAAAAAACTCATCTTAACTGTATCTACAGAAAGGGAACCAGCGGTAATAATGCTGCCACCACCATGCTTCAGAGTGGCCACTCCTCTAGGATTCCATCTATCCTTAGATATGGCTCCAGTCAAAGATATGTTCTAGGGTCCTGTAACCCAGGCTTTCTCCTAATAGCTTATTTTTGTGGGTCATACAGTAATTTCAGGTCAGAGATAAACAGACCTTCTATTGAGTCCACCATCTTGGAGTTTCCTTCTAGAAAGGTGTGCCTGCTAAAGCAGAACCACTTTAACTGGACCCTATCGATACCAGTCTATGTTGTTCCTCCTACCACAGTTCCAGATACATTGATAAAGCTTCATTGGAGACCAATGGAGAAGCACATCTGCGCAGCCTTAACGAAGCATCTTTATTTTTCATTTCCTTCTTTAACAAAAAAATACAAACTCACCTTTAACAGACACCTCCATCCTAGTATCCGATGGACGGAGCACTAACAGCTAACACTAAAAGGTTAACTTCGCCGGTTGCTAGTTATCATTGCTAGTTTATATTTATTTCTTACTTTAGGGACATTTAACCCCCTGCCTTTACACTACCGAACCCAAAGGTTTTATTTAAACACGGCGTCCTCGTCTCTGTCTGAACGCAAACCTGAAGGTTTTAGAGACGCTTTTCAAAAGCCTTTCAGTTTAGTTCAACAACCTGTAGTTCGAACTGTAGCCAAACAATGTGTGACGTCGGGGCCAGGTGATTGGTCAGTCGGCTCTTCCTTAGATTTTATTGTTAGGGTAGAAAACTCACCGCTTTGTGAGAACCGCCCCCTACTGGTTTGGAGTGTCAGTGAGACTGGAAAAAGGTGTATCTAAAAAGTTTGTCATTTATTGATGGAATTTAAGAAATATAAAAAAAAAAGACTGTAGATTATAAAATAAACTTAGATTTAACATTTCTAAGGTGTTGAAAATAAACAGAAAAAAATAATGTTTATTAAAAGTTTATTCAATAAGCAGTGTAATAAGTGTGTAATAAGTACTGGAGTGCTTGAAATGAATTCCAATTCAACAGCAACAGTTCAAAATAGTTTCTCACATTTTTATAGACTCTTCTTTTGACTTTTCTTTAGTTGTAGTGTATCAGATTATATGCTAGAGGAGGGGTCCAAAACTGATGGCGGGATGGAGCGGGGACCCCTAATTATATACACTACCGTTCAAATGTTTGGGATCACCCAAACAATTTTGTGTTCTCCTGAAAAGTCACACTTATTCACCACCATACATTATGAAATTAATAGAAAATAGAGACAATACATTAACAAGGTTAGAAATAATGATTTGTATTTGAAATAAGATTGTTTTTTTTTACATCACCTTTGCTTTCGTCAAATAATCCTCCATTTGCAGCAATTACAGCATTGCAGACCTTTGGCATTCTAGCTGTTAATTTGTTGAGGTAGTCTGGATAAATTGCACCCCACGCTTCCAGAAGAAGCTCCCACAAGTTGGGTTGGTTGGATGGGCACTTCTTGCGTACCATACAGTCAAGCTGCTCCCACAACAGCTCAATGGGGTTCAGATCTGGTGACTGCGCTGGCCACTCCATTACCGATAGAATACCAGCTCGTGCTTCTGCTCTAAATAGTTCTTGCACAATTTGGAGGTGTGTTTAGGGTCATTGTCCTGTTTTAGGATGAAATTGACTCCAATCAAGCGCTGTCCACTGGGTATGGCATGGCTATGTAAAATGGAGTGATAGCCTTCCTTATTCAGAATCCCTTTTACCGTGTACAAATCTCCCACCTTACCAACACCAAAGCAATCCCAGACCATCACATTACCTCCACCATGCTTAACAGGCATTCTTGCTCCATCTATTCATTTGTTCTGCATCTCACAAATGTTCTTCTTTGTGATCCACACACCTCAAACTTGGATTCATCCGTCCACAACACTTTTTTCCAGTCTTCCTCTGTGGTACGTAACTGCACATGCACAGGAATATCATGTCGAAAGCTTAATGGAATTCATGTGTGCTGGTCGACACCAGAGGTTGCTTTGACATTAAAAGAATGTTTATACAGAGATACTATCAGGATAAAAAAAAATATGAGCACTGAGAGTTGATATTATAGGAAGAAAAGGTTTTATTTTGCTGTGCAGAGGAGAACACACGATCAGCCTAAATGCAGTTCAGTGAGGTTCTGAGGCTGCAACATTCTCACCCCTACATAAAATGGGGACTACACACACACATTTAGCTTTTCAAAGGACAGAGATAACAATTGTTTCCCATTCACACCAGGACGTGAGAATCCTGACTTCCTTTCAAACCTCCTACCTCACTCACAAATAGATAAAAAAAAAAAGCCAGACGTTCTCTGTTTATGCCAAAACCACTTAATATATCATCTAATTGCGTAGGAATCAGCCATTAGGGACCTTGTTGTTACCAAGACTCATACTTGATCTTCAGCATGTACTGCTGGGATTATAAGGCCACGGATAAGGATATATAAGGCAGTACAGCTGCTTCTATATTTGGCAAGCCAGCCAGATATTTACATTCTACAATGGCTTTTTCTTTGCCACTCTGCCCTGAAGCCCAGAATCCCGCAGCCGCCTCTTCACTGTAGATGTTGACACTGGTGTTTTGCGGGTACTATTTAACAAAGATGCCAGTTGGGGACCTGTGAGGCGTCTGTTTCTCAAACTAGAGACGCTAATGTACTTATCTTCTTGCTCTGTTGTGCAACGTGGCCTCCTACTTCTTTTTCTACTCTGGTTAGAGCCTGTTTGTGCTGTCCTTTGAAGGGAGTAGCAGACATGGGCAATGTGGAGTCAACAAGTCATCTCCATGTCATGTATTGGTTCTACCCAGCCACTGAAGCAGGTGAGTCCAATCTTCACCGTGAATAAACCTGTGCAGATTGGACTCACCTGGTTAATTGGCTGGGTAGATTAAATACATGACATGGAGATGACTTGTTGACTCCACATTGCCCACGTCTGGGGAGTAGTACACACAGTTGTAGGAAATATTCAATTTCTTAGCAATTTCTTGCATGGAATAGCCTTCATTTCTAAGAACAAGAATAAACTGTCGAGTTTCAGATAAAAGTTTTCTTTTTCTGTCCATTTTTAGCGTTTAATTGACCCCACAAATGTGATGCTCCAGAAACTCAATCTGCTCAAAGGAATGTCAGTTTTGTAGCTTCTGTAATGAGCTAAACTGTTTTCAGATGTGTGAACATGATTGCACAAGTTTTTTCCAATCATCAATTAGCCTTCTGAGCCAATGAGCAAACACATTGTACCATTAGAACACTGGAGTGATAGTTGCTGGAAATGGGCCTCTATACACCTATGTAGATATTGCACCAAAAACCAGACATTTGCAGCTAGAACAGTCATTTACCACATTAGCAATGTATAGAGTGTATTTCTTTAAAGTTAAGACTAGTTTAAAGTTATCTTCATTGAAAAGTACAGTGCTTTTCCATTAAAAATAAGGACATTTCAATGTGACCCCAAACTTTTGAACGGTAGTGCATATATTGTATGAAATTGTGTTATATCAAACTGGTCCTATAGGTACTCTATTTTAGATGGAGTAATATAACGAAAGTAATTTCTCCCTGGGATTATTAAAGTATTTCTTTTTCTGATACCTCAATGATGGGACAGGTGTTGTGAATGAAACGGCGCCCAACTTGAAAGAGCTCCTGTGTGTCGCTGAATGTGTGCATTGATGACTGAAAGACATCTTCTGCCTCCATTTATCTGCTTACTAAAGTGTGTTGAATTCATGTTAATGTGTATTTAAAGACATTTCAATCAGTGGGGGAAAAAAAAAAAAAAAAGTGTAACTAACCAAAATTTTACTGCAATGAAATTTCAGCAAAATGGACTAGCCTGCTGCATCCTTTTTTCACTGTAATTTTTTGGGTGTCTTTGAATTCAGCCCTATGTAGGTTGATCATTTTCATTTCCATCAAATGATGCGGCATCCTTCACAGACGATCTCAGCCTTTTCCCCCTGAATGGCCGTCCCACATGAAGCTGTATTTATACCCTAGCAACTGCTAATTCAAAATCTAGAACAAGATTATTATGCCAAGATTACTTTGCTTATAAAATTGAGTACATGCAGATTTGTTTGAGTTTAAGAATGTTGTTGCCAAGATTCGTACATGACCTCTGCTTTCCATTGTTTCTGTGTGCTTGGGTTCAAACACCTTGTCCACTGTATTCTCTGTGTGTTGCTAAGTATGTAAAAGGCTTTGAAATATGTTTGCACAGTGTGAACATTATATAGCACCATTATAACCAGCTTGGTGGTACTGTTGATTCTAATTGCCTTTGTTGTGGATTAGTTAAACTGGATTAGTTAATCCTGCTAGGCTGGGCTCGCTTCGTGGCCCTGCTAGTAATAGAGTTAGCGTTACATTTCTTTTAAATTTACACACAATAAAATAAGGAGTAAGGAGCGATTTACACTCACGGGCCACTTTATTGGGTTCTCCTGTGAAATTTCTTGTAAATACAGTGAACCAGCCAATCAAATGACAGAAACCAAGAGCATCTACCAGATATACATATATCTACTATCATTGAATCCAAAATGTTAAAGCAGACTGCGTTTCCCAAACAGTGAAAAAACAAAAAACAAAATGCTGTTTTAAAATAGCGCTACTGAAACAATAAAACAAGTACAAAACAGATATAAAAAAAAAATCATAAATATAAATGATTTTTAAACATTTTGACGCCATGATTGCTTTAAGTTAATTATTTAAAGAGGACTATTGACAGAAGAGGCAATAAATGTCCACTTTGGTGCGGTTAGAGATCGGCGCAGTATGTCATTTTGAGTGTTAAACCTTTTTATATCAATAAATATAAAATTTCCTTACAGACAAGTTAAGAAAAAAACATTGAAGTCGTCTTAGATTAGAAGCAATTAAAAGGAACAACCAATTAAAACACAAAAGCAGACACATTTTTATACAACAGGACAAAAATGCTTATTAAAAAGAGGGGCAGCTGAGATAACAGTAAGATTGAAATCTTGACATGTTGGTTTGGAGTCAACCTGTTAATGATTCAAACCATGAAACGGTTTGATGCTCCAATCAACTTTTCCTCCACTTTGAACTCTAATTATGTCTCAAATTTTGGTTTCAGTAGTAAAGCTTTTACGTCTCGTCTGATGACTCAGATTGCCTTAAATTGGTATTAGAATAGTTCGGATTAAGGTTTTATTAAGAAATAAACCAAAGAAAAATAAAAACAGAGGTACAACTCAACCTTAAACAGTTTGATCATTTTTACTGATTTAAGGATTAGAGATATAAAGGAAGAGAAAATATGCCTTTGTCATTAGTGATAAGACTGTAGCACATATCAAGCAATAACAAACTGCAGCTTTTTCCATGAAGTTTCATTTAATCTGAGTTTAATTCACCACCATCATCAAAAGTGAGAAGTTCTCCAGCGAGTCCTAACTTCATCAGGTCGGATTCTTCTTTTTCAGGGAACTCTAAGACTCTCCTGTTCCAGTTTCCCCTCGTTTGAACTGTAATCAACAGAGAAAAAAACATCACAAAGATCATTAACATCAGACAAAAATGGACCTCCTGTAGAGGTCTGTCTCACGGTGGATCTGAGGAAACCTCTGACAGAAAACACTCTGTTGTGGTGATAAAGGAATGTTAGGGGTAGTCCAAAATATCTTTCATTTATTTGTTATTTTTTCTTTATATGATCATCTCCAAAAAAGTAAAAAAAAAATAAAAATCCGCTGGACTTTCTTTCCGAATTTGAAGACGTTTTGCTTCCCATCCAGGAAGCTTTTTCAAATCAAAATGAAAGAATTAGCTTTGAGTTCAAAGCTTTATAGAGCAGACCAAAAAAGCATCGTTCTGGCATAGAAAACATGCAAATTGATACAGAAGAACAGGTCCGCCTCTTAGGAATGGGATGAGATCTTTTGTTAGCCTGCAATACCCAATACTGGTCTGTGCCTCTAAATCGTTAGGGGCATTGTTGGCCTGGCTGACCAGGCGAAATGTTTTGGTCCCCATAGATCCAGTGTGGCTTCATTAAAAAGAAAATGCTTTTTAGAGTATTCTCAGTTAAAATTAAAAAGTAGTTATTAGTGGAAACCTTTAATGATAGAAAGAGCAGAAGCAAACTTTTAAAGTTCCATTTGGCTTCAATCAAGAAGAATCTGAACTTACCGCATTTTTCAGCAAGTTTCCAGATTTAACGAAGATGCTTGGTTTCTTGAAGGTCAGTTTGTGGGATTCAGTGCTGCTCTGCTGGGCGGTCTGTGGCTGAGAGGCCGGTTTAGGCTGAGCAGCAGCGGATGGAAGCGACGAGGGCTGAGACAGCGAATGAGACTGTGGCTGCAGGTAGCTCTGGCTCAGGTTTGGGGTGAAAGGCACTGATGAACTGTAAGGTTGGGATGGAATGTAGGGCTGGGAGGGGGTGTAGGGCTGGGAGGGGGTGTAGGGCTGGGAGGGGGTGTAGGGCTGGGGAGGGGTGTAGGCCTGGGGAGGTGTGTAACTTTGGGATGGGTTATAGGGTTGAGAAGGTGTGAATGATTGAGAGGGGGTGTAGGTTTGAGTTGGGGTGTAAGACTGGGGCAGGGAGAAGCTTGAAGTGGTTGTGAGAGGCTTTGTGCTTGGAAACGACAGGGGTGGCGAGGTGGAGTCAAGCAGAGTCGGTGGTGGAGGGGGAGGGAAGCTATCGTCGTCGTTTTTGCCATCGGGGCCCCCAAGGTCGTAGTGCCTCTTCCTGAGCTCCCCAAGACGGATTCGCTCCTGTTCAAGCTGGCTCTCAAGCTGCAGAACCTTCACCTGAGATAAGATATGTTTTTAAATATAAAATCCGCTTTTTAAAAATGAATAATGATGAACCAGCCTTATGATAAGCCTTTTTCGTTTTTGCATGAGCCGTTGTTTTAGTCTCTGCATTCTAACAATGCTTGTGACATAATTCTGGAACCCAAAGACGAATTGAACCAAATCAGCTCCTTATGCAATGAAATTTTTCTTAATAGTTTTATACTTTTCTAAGAAAAAAAGTCAGGATTCTGAGATTAAAGTCAGAATTCTGACTTTTTTCTCATATTATACTGAAATAAAATTTAAAAATCAGTAAATTTTTTTTTTCCAGTGGCCCTATTCCTCCTCCGTAACATTAGGACATTATTCTGTAAAGTTAGGGAATGGTGGAAGTATTGGAATGTTTACATAAATCCAGATGTTCATGAATGTGATCATATCTGCAGTCTTTAATTGTGGAAGAGATCTTTTTTTTTTAGATAAAATAATATTTTATAAATAATGATGAATCAGTCTTTTAATGAATTTGGCTTTTAAAGGGAAATAACTGGCTTTTTCCTTTCAAAGTCTCTACCATCTTAAATTGGGTGTGAAATAATTCTGCCACCTAAAGGCTGAATTAAACCAGGTTCTAATTTTAAGAAAGAAATTATTTGTATTATTTTCAAACTTTATAGATTATTTGAACGTTTGAAACATTTTTGCTTCCATCAGTTACAATTATCCAACTGCAAACACAATAACATAGGTTCTTAAGCAAATATTCATCAGCTGTGACCAAAATAGCTTTACCCATTACCTTACTCATTCTTTGAAGAGTTTTTAGCCATTAGTGATGATCTAGTATTGGATTTCTTTAAAACAAAAGAATCTTCCATGTTTAGATTCTTCTCTCCAGATTTAGATATTATTGTTCAATACTTATTTCGGTTACTTGTTAATTCACAGATAAATCAGGATTTTTAGGGACACCATCACCTTGATGGTCTCCTTATGCTTCCAGTAATAAAAAAAATACAATCTATAGTATTTAGGTCTACCTGAGCTTCCATTTCCTCTTTTTTGAGTTTGATCAATGACATGCCGGAGAAGTCCATCACACCTGCAACAGCAAATAAAAATATATGTTTGAAATTGAAACCCTCAATAATGACTGATGGATTAAAGACGAGGCCAGAGGCCTAAAATAGTGAAATGCAGGTTATGAAGCTGCTTCATTCTCCCTGAGCTCCTTGTCTCACCGTGGTCGGAGATCTGCTGCTGCCCATGCTTGGTGGAGGTGACGACCACTGCAGCCATGTCATTCACGTGCCGTGAGGCCTGCTGCAGCGTGTTCAGCTTCTTATTGCTGCGATCAGCCTTCACCTGGAACCACAGCAACATTTTGGCGTTAAACCTTTAAAATTAGAACTTTAGTGGAGTTGCTGCTGTTAAGGTTTTATTTGCCAATGTATTTAGAGCCAACAAAGACACAGTTCCAGAGAGTTTTACAAGATATAACATAAAAGAAATGAAATTAAATAAAAAAGTTCCATTTATTAATCCAACTGCATTTAGCAACTTTTTGAATATGCATTTAAAGGCAGAAATGTTTTGAAATATAGAGATGTTATTCTCATTCAGGCTTTGAGACGGCGAGAGAGAGCAAGACTTTTGCTAATAACAGAAAACTTAATCAGAATGCAGCATAATTATGATCTATTTTCTTGTTCAGCTGACAGCTTCTGTCTGTCATGGATCTACTTTTGTTAACAAATATGCAGAGAGCCTGCTCTTTTACTTAAGCCAGGCATACACTGTATGATTTTTTGCCCTTTTCGGGCCGACTTTCCAGTCATGCGAGAATCGGGGCCAATTTTCGGCCAGATCGTGCGTCGTGTAGTGTACAGGGGTAATGAGGGGCGATCAGCCTCTTAAGACCACCTTCCGATCACGAAACGTGAGGTTGGGAGAAAATCAAATATGTCTGAAATACATTCTGCCGTTGTGGCTATATTGCTCAGTGGGCAAACAAGGATTCTTCTTCTCCTTCCTCTCAGATGTAAACACAGCAGCATGGCGGGGGGCGAGTGAAATGGAGTTCATTCTGTAAAATTAACAGAATGTAGTAGTTTGCTTAGCCGTGTATTTGCCAAATACGTTGTCGCCTTTTCTTTTTAGGACCTTCAGCCACAAAATTGCACAAATTGCCAAGGCAGCGCGTTTCATTCTAGTGAGCTATATATTCTCCGGAGCTGAGTCCGACATGGTTTTTAGTCGTACAGTGTGAGCAGGTAGATCACATCAGAGTATCAAATTGCAACAGTTTAAGAACATATATGGTGAGCTGTGAACTCACAGCTCACGATGTATGTGCAGCACGACGCTCTCATGTGATCTACCTGCTCACACTGCACGACTAAAAAGCACGTCGGACATAGCTCCGCAGGGATATGGAGCTACTCTGACTCCTCTATCTAGAAGCCAAACAAATAGAAGGGGAATATTAAGCTCACTATAGTGAAACATGCAGCCTTGGCAATTTGTGCTGAAAGCCATAAAAAGAAAAGGCAATGACATATTTGGAAAAAAGACATGGCTGTGCATATGTGGCTACTATGGTCTGTCAATTTTACAGACAGAACTGCATTTCACTCATTGCATCTCTGCCATGCTGCTGTGTTTACATCTGAGAGGAAAAACAAGAATCCTTGTTTGCGCACTGAGCGATTCGCCCACAACCTCACGATTCCTGATCGGGAGGTGGTCGTGAGAGGCTGGTCGTGCCTCGTAACCCCCTTGTACATTACACCACTCACGATCGGGCTGAAAGACAGCCGGATCGAAAGATTCTGGCACGACTGGAAAATCACCCAGAAAATCATACAGTATACGCCCGGCTTTATGCAAGCCACGCTTATTTAAGAAAACACAATTCTAAGCAGAGCATCTCCATACATAGACATGTGTTTTTCAGAGCTAGGTGTTGTTTATATTCCAGTGCTGTTATTTTTACCTTTGATGCTGCGACCAGCTGGGCAGTGCTTCCTGCGATCTCGTGGGAACAGGCAATGAGCTCCTCATATGAACCTTTTTCAGCCACGACCCGGTCAGCCGAGTCTCTGGAAGCAAAGACAGAACCACGCTAAACCTCATCACCATAATGTCCTTGACACACACGTTTGAGTCGGCAGGTTCAGATTCTTACAGCAGCTGAGTTGCACCCCAGCCCACAGCTTTGGATGCTGAGATGAGTCCTTCGGTCCAGCGAGAGTTTTTGGCATAAAACTCAGTAACAGAAGCCGCCCCCTGCAGGAAAAATTAGAACATTGAATTTTAAATGTTTCAGGAAAATAGGTTACTTTGTTTGTCATATATCAGCAATTTCTGACTTGTTCACTAAACCAAATGCCAGATATAATTTCTAAAACTATGAGAGAGCATAGCTTATTATAATTATTGTAGATGAAGTAAAACAACCAAAACACAATTCACAACAGCTGATATTTTAGGCAAGGAAAGAGTTATATTTTAATTAAATTTTCCAAACACTGAACAGAATGACCCCTCCTTGAATCGTAGTGGAGGGGTTTCAGTGCCTGGATGATCCCAGAGGCTATATTGTCGGGGGCTTAAATGCCCCAGAAAAGGTCTCCCAAGGCAAAACGGCTCTGTGTGAAGGGCCAGACAAAGAGCTGTTCAACAATCCCTCATGATGAGACACAAAATGAAGATGGAAGAAGTCGCCTGGTAGGGCAGAGCCCGGGACCTCACTTTGAAGCCAAGCTTGTTTGTCAGAGCGCGCCTGATGGCCGATTTCCTTCCCGTAGGAGAGAGAGAGGCTGGGATGTTGGATAGCACCTCATCCAGGGATTCCATCATTCTCCTGGGAATGGACCCCCAGCTCTCAACCAGAGTGGTGTTTCATTTTTGGACTTCTATACCACTCAAGGATTGTCCATGTTCATGCTTAAGAACACCATTAGTGCACTTCGCACCAGGAAACCCTAGGCTGGAGGTTGATGACCGACTATGTAGTTATACTCGGGTAAAGAGAGGATCAGCTGTTCACTGATTGCAACTTGGTGCCTAGTTGGATATCCTGGAAGAGGAGGAAGCCAGATAGCCTCATGAGACCATCCTGATCTCGCGAGCTTTCAAGATTTCACTCGCTAATCAGTCTGGAGACTCTCTGTTGAAGAAAATTTGGAGCCGTTCACCAAACGAACGTCCAATCAGCGTTGGTTTTGAGGCGGGTTGAGGTGTGACGCAACGAGATGCGCGACAGTTCAGTCTAAAGAACATGGCGGCTTCAGCCGATGAAACTAGCGTTAGCGTGGCTATCGAGCAAGTTTTATCGGAATTACAGAGTATTTCTTCACTGAAAGAAGAGCAACACTGCTCTGGAGGCTTTTCTCAGAGGAAAAGATGTTTTTGCTCTTCTCCCGACTGGTTTCGGCAAGAGTTTGATCTATCAATTGGCTCCTCTTCGTCGTCGCTCTGTTAGTACGTCATATGCTTCGTAGATCTGATTGGTTTATTTGGCCCGTCTATCACCAACATAGGCCAATCAGCTAACCAGTATTTTCGCCCCTTCCCAAAATAACTTCTACGGAAGGTTTCCAGATGGATATGCGGAGCAAATCCATCTGGCGGGGTCAGGTTACCGTAGAAGCCAGACAGACTCACAAGGACCTTGCGAGTAGAGAGTGCCTGCTGGGAACACCTAGTGGAGCTCAGAGATATCTTTAACTCGCACCTCCGGGAGAGCTTCTCACAAACTCAGGAGGCTGGTGACATGGAGTCTGAGTTGGCCATATTCTCTGCCCCAACCCCTGAACTCACTGATGGTAACCGGCAGTAAGAGATGCCATCAAGCTCTTTGTAAAAGTGGAGCAAGAGCTCTATCCACATTGCCAGCATTAAGTCAGACCTGTTCCCAGTGCACGTTTGATTCTGACAGGGCTGCCCTCCATCACCGGTCGTGTTCATAACCTTTATTGGCAGTATTAAGAGGAATATTCTTGTTGGCGGTCCAGCAGATTACGTCCCTAGTTTTTGTGGATGACGTGGCTCCTTCCTGCAAAGACCTACAGCATGCACTGGGGCAGTTCACAGCAGAGTATGAGGAATCAGCCACTCCTAATCTGAGGCCATGAATCCTGAAAGGAAGAAGGCGGCTTGACCCCTCCTGGTTGGAGGAAAGTTCTAGCCTCAAGTGGAGGAGATCAAGTATCTTGAGTCCTGTTTATGAGTGAGGAAAGAATGTAGAGGGAGATCGATAGGATTGGTACAGGTGCTGCTATAATGCAGACACTGCACCGGTCTGTTGTGGTGGAGACAGAGCTGAACAAAAAGGCAAGGCTCTTGATTTACTGGTCGATCTACATTCCTGTTCTCACTTATGGTCATGAAATCAGGATTGTGACTGAAAAAAAGAGATCCTGGATATAAGCAGCTGAAATGTAGCTTTCCCCACAGGGTGGCTGGGCTCTCTGATAGGAGCTTTTTTTGTCTTGACTTTTGAAGAAAAATGTCTTATTTCATTTAATCTTTAGGTTTTTATAGTAAAACTAGATTTCTATTTGTTGCAATATTTTTCTAAATTTTCAATAAACAGTTTCTATCTAAACTTTCACAAGAAGAAGATAATTTTTTAGATTCTTCTCCCTAAATTAACCCTGATCCAGAAGTAGTCCCTTAAAGTTTCAAAATGAAGATGCAGAAAATGACATAAATCTATTTAATAGGCATTTATCTGTTGATGTAACAGGAAGTCCGGTTTTAAGGTCTCTGCATCAGCCTTACAAGTTGTGATGGAAAAACTCACCCTGCCTCCTTCCACAATGTCTTTCTGTAAGTCAGTGGCAGCTGTGACCAGGATGTGAATTGCCTGATGTGGATGAAGAACATGCATTTTATTAGTGTGGATTCGTTAAGCTGAAATTACAGCAAGCAGCTTTATTTATCTACCTTCATCAGATCTGAACAGGAGCCCAGGATGCTGCAATGACAGAGAATTAAGTTAAAACATCTATAGTTAACCTATATGTTACTAAATGTTTAATATTTTTTTACAAATTCGAGTTTGAACAATTTAGAGTGCACTGATTATTGATTATTATGATCATAATGAAGGAGGAAAATCTTCCAGAGCATCGTCATACCTCTGGTTGACCTCCAACTTTACGCCGCTGGTGTTGCTCTTTGCTTGGGACAGAATCTCCTAAAAGACGCAGAAAGAAAAAGGTTTCTCAGCATCAGTGTCTGTAAATGTGTCAGGATTACATGTCCAGCTGGATTGGTTATCAGCTGGAGCCGTAAACAGATAATAAGTTTACATTTCCATAATCTAAACTTCCAGCTGAAAACTACAAGAGCAATCTTCCTTACATCCATTCGCAGCACAGCATCCTCGATAGCAGTGGACGTAGCGACCATTTCTTTATCCACCATGCTTCCCAGCTCCTCTTTCAGCACATCCTGTCCTTTTGGGCGTAAATCCTAAACAAGAAATATAAAGTTAAAGCTGAAGTAGAACAAGTTTTAATTTGTACAATCATATGTATTTTGACAATGATAATCACAGGTAGTATTAGCAAAATAATGGAACCACAAGTTTTACTAAACTGCACTAATATTATCTGAACAAGAAGCTATAATGTTGAAAATGCAAAATTCCTGTAAATGATTGATTATCTATGAACTGAAGTTATTATATTTTTTAAAAGTTTCTCCTTTTTACCTGGATCAAATAATCTGATTCAAGGTATTATATCATGAAATGATGTAGGAGCAAATGTAAACATAAATAGAAACATATTTATCTGTTTGGCATCATGTTATATTCAGCTGTAATTCAGCTTTAGAACTGAAACCACATCACTGATGCCCATTGCTGCATATATGCAGCAAACCCTTAGTGTTACTGTGAAGTTTAGGGGAAACTGAGACTCTTGCAAGAGAATGCAACACTCACCTTTGGAACTATCCCCCCCCTAAACAAAAAACTTTCTCTTACATGAACATTTGGAGGAAAAACAACTTGAGTTCATCAAGGCCATTCTCTGATGCCAATGAAATGATGCACAAGAATCATAGCTGCTCCCCTCAGGTGCATCGCTGCTCCTGAGGTAATGGCTTAACTTGATTAACTTGATAGCTGGGAAAAATATTGCAATATATAGTGACGTTGCAATATTGTGATAATATCATATTGGGACACAAGCATCATGATACGTATCGTATCGCAAACCCATGCCAATACTCAACCCTAGTGGAGGGGCATATTCTTGGCATTTAAACTTGATTTTTGTTGTTTAAATATTAATAGATACGTAAAAATAAATGAAACGATTACCATCCCAGTTTCCCAATTTCATCTTGATGGGTTGTTTTTTTATGTTTATCTAGGAGCTGGAAATGTCCCCAGATTTGGTTTTAGCAACCTTAATCCAATCTAATCTTATTGATTACAATATCACAAAAATTAATACTGCAATTGTGCAGTAAGCTTAGTCAACCATAACAACTTTGTAAAAAACTGGATAACAATAATCCCAAAACCAAAAAGCTTGATTTGTGAGGATCAGAGTTTATCACAGATACCAAATTTTAAATTTTGACAACACCATATGTTCTTCAGCATTAAACCTAAAGGTGAGTTTCATTTTCACGATCTGTTGCCTTCTTGTGGAGCCTTTTTGTTATTTCTTAATCAAAGTCATGTCCTATTAAGTTTGTAAGTCCTGTTTGTCATAGTGGTTACTTGCTGTTAAAGCACCCCTCTTCTCACGACTACCTCACTCAGAGCAACACCAGACTTCTCAATCAGGAGGATTATTGCAAATTATTTTCAGTTGTTTCCCACCTGTCCCATGGCGAGGATGCGCTGAATAATGTAACGAATGGCGGCCGGATCGGCTCTCTGCAGATTGACCTGAGATTTCAGGTCATTCAGGTACTGCAGGCAGTTATTCGCACATTCCCGACAGCTGTCGGTTAAAGCTGTCAGAGAAGATCAAAGATCAGACGATTTATAGAGGACTCCAGCTGCAGCATGATGGTGTCTCTCTTACCATCAGCATGATCGATGGGAGCCGAGTGAGACGTTGCAGCGCCGTTAACGATGGTGTCTGCGGCGAGGTGGGAAAACTGGGTGACGGCCCTCAGCAGGCCACTTGCATCTGCAAAGCATTAAAAAGGAGTTTGGATTGAAGGTGTGAGGCAAACATGTGAGCACACTGTGCATGTCTGACTTACCGTTCCTGTTCCCCAGATACATCATGTGGCTCTGCTGCATTTTATCAATAGAGCCCAGAGTGATCTCAGCTCGGTTTATCAAATAATCTGAAAGCACAGAAGGCCAAATGCTTTATACGTGGTCAAAGTGCAAAAGGTATAGATATGTTTTTTTTTTTTAAAACACAAAGTCTAGTTACTGCTGTGCTTCTGTTTATATTTCTCATATATTGTAATTCTCAATGGTTTTTTTTGGTTTGTTTTTTTTACTTTGTGGGTTACCACACCTAGTAGGGAGTCCCCTAATAAAAGCTGGTGAAATTGGTTGCTTTTTAGAACACCTGGCAACATTTGACTTGCCTTAAGATGGCGAGTCAAATGCAGAATTATGGAGGATTTTACCACTTACTGATAGGTGACAAAACCAGTTCAGTGTATATCTACACAGATGACAGTGATCATACAGGAGAGTGAACATCCATATTTTCCGAATAAATCTCCCACATTTTTATTAAGAATTCTTTTCGTATTTTTTCTATTTTGGGTTTATACATAGCGTATTCATAACGAGTCCAGAGCTTATGTCCAACAATAGACTAACTTTTGCATAACGCACTGCAGTAGCGACAAAAAGGGCACCGATACCATTTTGATATTTGTATGTCACTTGAACGCAGCCTTCTCTCTCCCGAAACTCCCTAGGGTTAACTGCCTTGCTATTGGCCTGCTCCAGACCAATGAGAGCGGCCCGATAGCCGCTCTTAACTAATGCCGGCGCAGTTTTTTCAAGCGGTGGGAAATCCAACCAAGAGACTGTCTACGGTGTGGAAGTATTTCGTTATAGAAAATCTGACGAGTACATTGGCTAAATGCAAGATTTGCAACCCGAAAGTTTCGAGAGGTGGAGTTAAACTGGGCAGTTTCAATACTTTGCACCTTAACAAACATTTGAAGTCGAAACATGTAAACAAACACGAAAGCTTTGAGACTGCAAAGAGAAACCAGGAAGTACAGCAGCAACAAATCCTGGTGAGTTCACTTCGTGGGAAAGAGCCGTGAGACGAGAAGAGTGAAGCAGCAAGACAGATGTGCGAAAAAATCATTTTCAAACAAATGGTAACAGCATCAGCCAATACTGCACAGCCAGGTATCGGGTATCGGTTTCGGGCCAATAAATGGCATCGGCGGAACACTACATGAAATGTCACCAACAAGTGTGACATTTGTGTCACAGCATAGTGCCTGGAGGCGCCCAGCCTGCATAAAAAGATTTATTTGATCACGGTATTAACCTAGCTGCAGTTTAACCGCCCGGCTAAAAATAAATAAATAAATGAAAAGAAAAGGTTTGTAGTTGCAGGAGATTCAGCATCATAACTGCTAGGAAGTTTGTTGGTCGTGGCTGTGGGCGTGAACACAGGGAGGATCCATCACACTCACCTTCACACTCACCCTATACTGACAGTTCTCCTCCAGACTTCATCCCCAGTATAGGGTGAGCCCCCTTTTATACCAAAACACTTTCAAGACGCCATTATACAGTAGCTGTACGTTAGAAACATGTTCAGCAGTCGTCCAAGGAAGCTTATTTATTTTGTCATTTGCATCGTTAGTAGTTATACGGTGGCCACAGATCCTTTTTTAACCTGCAAACATGCCCAAATTCCACTCCATTACACACAGACTTACAAGAAGGTCATGATTTATTTTTATCACGAAAATCCTCCACAATACCGTTAATGATCAATGAAATCATCCGTAGAGGCTATGTTATGTAAGAGAGGCACTGCCTTCTAGGGGTGTCAACAATAATCGATTCAGCGATGTATTGCAATGCGGGGCATGCACGATTCAGCATCGATGCGGCAACGTGCCATAATCAATTATGTCACTGTTTATTTTCTGGCCTCAAATGGACAAGTTGAGAAGTTTCAATTACTTCCGGGGGCATACCAACAACAATCAAGATGGCTGAGGCTGAGGGAGATGACCGTGATAAACGGGTAGGCCTAATTAAAAACGCACCAAAAGCTTGATGCATTGCGATGCATCAAATGGGATTTTGATGCATCGCAATGCATCGTAATTCATCGTGAATCGTAATCGAATTGAATCGTGAGGGCAGTGCCAATGCACACCCCTACTGCCTTCCCTCAAAGACTTTACTTTTTGAAGTCTCACAGAGAGAATGAACCTCCCAAATAAAGAGACTTTCATCTTTGTTTTATGGATTTTTAAAATCTTTTTTTCCTTTTCTTGTGCTGCTTTAAATATCGCACGTTACCAAATATCTTCCATGCAGAGAAAGCCTGTATGCATTGCACTTAATAGCTAACGTTATATTGCATCCCTATGAATACATGCATGTCTGGCTTTTTGCTGTTTTACCTGGAGTACTGATGCAGCGGACATGTATGGGGTCATCCAGTTTGGCAACGGCGTCCAATATGATGCCCTCAGCTTCAACGACTGCACACTGAAGGAGACAGAACTGCTCGTCCTGCAGCTTCTGGGCCAGATCACCCTCCCGACACGCCTGGGTCAACAAACACAGTCCTGTCAGTAACCAGCAAAGCTAGTTTCAGAGTGAGATGTACGGTGCGGCACCTGCTGCTGCAGCTGAGCGTGTAAGTTTCCCAGCTCCATGTTGCTCCTCTGCCTCTCCTGCTCCAGGATGCTCTGGTGAAGCTGGGCTTGCTGTCTCAGAGATTTCAGCTCTGCATCCTGGTCCCGAACGGATCTCAGCAACGCATCCTTCTCTGCCTGCAGGCCAGCCAATGTGCTGTTCAGCTGTGTGCCGCTCTGCAGAGGAACAAAACATAGAGTTCTAAGTTAGAGTCAGGACTTCATCCACAGGAAGGACTCAGCATTGTAATCATAAAAGCACCCAGAAATGATCTTACCATCTCTTTGCTTTGCAGCAGAGTGTTAGCGCGAGCCAGATCTGCTCTGGTGGAGTCCAGCTCTCGCTTCAGTCTGTCGATCTCCAGCTTCTGCTCTGCGTTTATAGCAAGCTGAAGGAAAACATGAAATCTGGTTCTTAAATGTTCAGGTTGTTGTTTATTATCTCCTCCTAAACTTACTGTGTCACATCAGATCCCTCACTCATGTTTCACAGATCTAAATGTTTACACTGATTTCAAGGAAGGAAGGAAGGACTGTCTGTACCTGCTGCTGCAGCTGGGCCCTCAGAGCCTCCAGTTCTCGGCTCATCCTGTCTTTCTCCAGGTCCATGGAGCTCTGCTGCTGCTGGGCCTGCTGTCTCAGAGCGGACAGCTCTGCGTCCTTCTCCTTGGCGGAGCGAAGCAGCGCATCGCGCTCCGCCTGAAGGGCTGCCAGGCTGCTGCTGACCTGAGTCCCCTCCTGAGGAAAATTCGCAGACAGAAACAATAATTCTCCGTTGATGCTTTTCCAAACAGACGGCAAAAGTTTCTGGGTATACTGGGTCAGGTTCATCTTTCAATGTTTTACAGGACTTAGTGCTATAAGTGTTCAGTGTTTTATAAGATATGCTTAATGAGGGACATCAAACTACAATCCTTAAGCTTAACGGTTCAAAGGTGAAGGTAAATAAAAAATCATTTAAAAAAATGAAATTTGAAACGTCTATATTTGTTATAAAAAGTCTTTTATGATGTGTCACAGTCTTGGTTGTGTTAAGTTTGAGTATTCAGTTTCACGTTGATCCATGTTTTGTAGCTTTATTGGTGTTTTCCAGATATATTTTAGTTCAACTTCTTAGGTCCTTTTCGAAGCCTCTGTTCACACCTGCTCCCAATCAGCTCATTAGTCCTGTCTTTGTTCGGTCTCCCATTTCTACTCTTCCTGTGCAGTTCCTCAGGGCTACTTCCTCGTCTTTTCCTGGCCATTGATGCTTGTTTTTCCCTGATGTCTCCAAGACACTGTTTTTTTGTACTTATTCTGTTGGATTTTTGGATTCATGCCTCAGTTGACTGTGAATACTCCATTAAAACTACAAAAACTCCCCTCTGCCTCCCTGCCTCTGCATTCAGGTCCTCAAAACCTCAACCAAACCCTGACATGTTGTTGTTTCTTTCCTGAATTTCTTAAACTTTTATTGTTTTAACCAACATTTCTTACCCTTACACTGAAGCGCCTGAACAGGTCTGGTCCCTCTTTGCTTGGCTTCTATGTAGAGTTTTTAAGGAAAAGCGCCATGAAATCTACTGGTGACTGGTTGGTTTTCAGCTTGTGGTCCAAACTGGTAACCAGCTGGTTAAAAAAAGAACTAAAACGTTTAGGACTTAAGGAAGCGGACATTAATTTTCCAGTATCAATGAGTTATTCAAGTCTGAGGAACCACATAAGTAAGTAGCAGCTGTTAAAAAGCTATTTCCCTAATTGTATTCTTGCTTCTTGTAGATTTTTCTTTGAGATGAAAGGCAGATTTTCAACAATAGCTGAAGATGGTTCTATTTAATCCCCCTGAGCTTTTGATGATCCGTCTGATATTGAACATAATAGGTTGATGTTTAAAGCTGCTCCATTCTCCCTCCAGATCTGCTAGGAACGGGTTCTTGATTGCTATCATTTTACCGACGGTCTAAAACGGAACTAAAACAGGGGGACCACAGAGGTACTGCAGGGGTTGCAAAGGTTTTGGTTGATTACTTTTTTTTTTATATTCCCCCCTGCAATTTTTTCCACTAATTGAAATGTCTTTAAATCCACATTAACATGAATTCAACACACTGTAGTAAACAGATAAATGGAGACAGAAGATGTCTTTCAGTCATCAATGCACACATTCAGCGACACACAGGAGCACAATCAGAAATACTTAAATAATCCCAGGGAGGGATTACTTTGGTTACATGACTCCATCTGTAATAGAGTGACTATAGGACCAGTTTGATAGAACAAAATTACAAAAAATATATATAATTAGGGAGTCGCCATCAGTTTGGGGGTCCTTGGCCTGGAAAACATTGAAGACCCCTGGTCCAAAATATATGGAGATGTTGACTCTGTGTCAGATGTCAGCAGTTCCCAGCCACCGATTCTCTCATTCTGCTTCATTCTATCTTTATTCTCTCATTCTGCAGAATCTGTTGGTTCAATCTCTAAGGCTATGCTCTCCACTTTTTCTCATAGTAGCTTCATCTGGTCTGTTCCTGTTTGGCTGTGACTCCATCCTGGAGAGAAATATCAGCTGTGCTGCTGCCATCAACACTTTTATTTATATGGGTAAATAGGTAAAAATGGTTGTTTTTCTTTAATTGTAATTTTTCACTTACATTATTTATGTTTTAATTTTCCTATTTTTGTTATTATTTTTATCTATATTTGAAATTTGTATTGCTTTCAGTTTATTTTTTCAGATTGAGTTTTATGATTTGCATAGTTTTCAAAAGATGAAGTGTGAAATATGCTTTTTTCCCCCTCTCTTCCCCAATGTGGCTCCTATCTTCCACAGAGATAAAGGCAGCACTATAGGTAACCGCCTGGGACCTGGGAAGCTATAAGAATGAGCGTTCTGCGGCACACATGGCCTCAGTAGACCCCCCAATGTGATGTATTGTGATGAACGGTTTGTACTGAAACTAAAATTTTTGCAATGTAAATTGTAGTTGACAAAGATTGATTGATTGAAATTGCATTTAATAGATCAAATTCTCTTCACTTGTTGACAGGCTTTCCTCTAAAGAAAGGAGCAAAGACACATATATGGACATCAGTAAACCATTTTTTCAGAGCAGTTTGGTTTTGGCTTGTAGGGAAGAGAATGTGACTTTTAAAATGCAGTTTCAAAAGAATGCAGTTGATAAAACTTTAACTGTAAATAAAATTTTGGAAAAAAAAAAATCTAATCTGTATATAAATCAAGAAATAAAATATCAAAAAGTTTACTTGTAAAAAATGAAACCAAAGAAAACAGCAAAGTTAGTCTGAAAATATTTTATTTGATTAAAACCATTTTAAAAGTTTCATTTCCAGATTGCACTTTTTATTAAAAATTCCTATTTAGAAGGAATCTTCTATCTCTGGACTCTTCTTTTTTTAATCTTTAAAAATGATTTTAAAAAGGTCTCATCTTTATAAATGACATAATAAAATGATTTTATGATAAAACCGCCCCTGAAACTGACTGGGAGTTTTGTCCTGATGTGATGTAGGTGAGTTTGGTGAAAAAATTAAAACTTTATTTTACCTTCTCTTTATTCTCCAGAATGCTGCGGAGCAGCGCCATCTCTGCCCTCTGCTCCAGCAGCTCTTTGTTCAGGCGATCAACTTCCTGCTGCTGGACATTCATCTGTTCATTAGAAAAATTAAATATTCAGTCACAGCAGGTGTGTTTTTACAGGAACAAAGTGAAATCTAGATAAGTCGTTTTTTCTTAAATTAACTGCATTTGTTCTTGAAATGAGAAGGTAAGTGAGGCACTTTGCCAATGGAACTATGATATACAATTTAATTTACATTTTAAATAAGAAAACACAATTGCATTGTCTTATTTCAAGTGCATGTTATCTAATTATCTTATTTTAAGAGCAAAAATACTTATTCCATTGGCAAACTATCTCATTTCCTTACTCAAATTAAGGGTAAATACACTTAAGAAATGTTTGACTTATGTTTAGATGTTTTTTTCAGTGTTTAAAAGGATCTTATTGGATGGTCGTCTCTGGGACCAAAGTTTCTCACCGCCGATCTTTTCTCCTGCCGCAGACTTTCCACCTCGCTCTCCAGTTGCTGCTTTGCTCTCAGTAAATCATCTTGAACATGCCTTGTACTCGTCAGCATCTTAACTGTTTCTGCATTCTGCAGCAGCAACACAAAAAAGTCTGACTTAGAATCAGAAACAACCAGATTCCTGAGAGAAAAAAATAGCAATAATTGTACCTTCTTCATTAAATCGGCGTGACTCGTAACCAGCTCTGCGTGTCTCTCTTTGAGCTGCGTGAACCGAACCTCTGCAGCCTGAGCTCTGCCTGTTCAGACATGAAGAGGAAAACAGTGACTTTCACTGACGTCCAGACTCAGGTTGATGCGCTCTTAGAGGCTTTTTACTCACTGTCCGCCTCCTTGTATCCGATCTGAGCTCCGACGTTGGCCACGTTAGCGCTGCGTAAGGCCTCCACCTCCATCCGCAGGTGTTCGTTTTCAACCATAGCGACCTGCTTGTGGGTGCGCTGCTCCTCCACCTCCGCTTCCAGACGGTTCACCTGAGCCTTTAACTCAACCATACATTTCTGAGCCTGGAGGAAATTGGAAAAGTTTTATTTATACACTGCAATGCCTCGAAACAGTAAATCTTTCCCTAAGAATCTAAACCTTTTAGGAAACCATTTTCATTGCCGTTCCAAGTTAGAAAATGTCTCAACCAACTTTGCTGATGGAGGAACTAAACATTTCTTCTCTGCAGAAAAATGCTCAAACTCAGTCAAACTGGACAGACCGCATCTCTGCATCATTTATTATATTTGAGTGAATGATGAGTTTGGATCATTCGAACACATAAAGATGCTACTTAAGGGTTGAGCTAATATTTAATGGTTGGTATTGGGTTTGGGTGGGATGATGACAAAAGCACCCTTAAAAAAAAGAAGCCCCCACCCCCCTTACCTCACTCTTGATGAGCTCTAGCTCTGGTTTCAGAACCTCCAGTTCCCTCTTATAGCCATTGTTCTCGCTTTCTCTGTGCTCCACAGGCAGCTCAGTTCCTCCCATCTGATTGAGCAAATAGTACTGCCAGACAAAATGCTGCATTTCAGCACGATTAACAGGAAAAAATCGCTCTTTTAATCATAAAATAATAAAGCACACCTGTGGTATCTGAGCCGTGTCTCTAAACTCTGGTTGCGCTTCCACTTCATCCTCCTCTGGACGATCCTCTCCTGGCATCAACACCACCGGCCTTTTGTACTCCCCCAAGGCAGCGGCTCGGAGAAAGTTTGGGGGCGACTGGAGAGTGGGAATAAAACATTCACGGACTGAAAACCTGGATGGATTGGAAGAGCTAGCCGATCTCAAACCCTATCACTTACATCTGGGAGATCTGGGATCTGGATGATCGTTTTGAAGAACTCAATTTCTCTGGCTCTGTTGAAGAACTGCGTGAGGCTGTTAACAAAGCGAAAAAAAATTGGAAATCTGTAGGACGAGCATCCTGGCTTATTAAATAATTGAGTAATTTGCAGAAAACCAACCTGACGAACTGGTCCCGGAACCTCTCTCGATGACCCAGAAGCACATCTGGAGCGATACCTAAGGAGCAGAGACATCTAATTCGGTTCCTGCTGAATCTGATTCCTCAGGCTGTGATTAGGTAAGAACAGAAGCTTCCTACTCACGGCTGTGCAGTTTGAAAAGCAGGCGGACAGAGAAGTGGTAGAGGAAACTGCAGTCCAGTATGAGAGGGATGAGAGGCGTCAGTCTGCACTGTCCGGCTTGGGTCGTGGATTTGGCCCCGTTGGCATCCATCTGACGCAGAACTTAAGACACAGAGAGAATACAAGGCACACTTTTCAGATCCTCCCCCTTCTGGCATCCATGTCTTTCACACATTCATTAAAACAATGATAATAAATAATACGTTCTCTTATTCGTGCGCAAACAGCCTAGAGAAAGCAAACATGGGGAGGAAGCAACTCTGGTGGTGTGGGACCAAAATGTCACTTTGTGGCCTAAATGCAAAATGTTAAAAGTGTAATAGAGGATCTCCCCACAGCCACGTAGCAAGCAGTGAAATAGAAGGTCTTGAAGTGAAACGAAAATAAATGGTCCCCGCTACAGTGTGAAATCAATGAGTAATGCACACAGCTTCAGTCGCTTCAGCTAGTAACCACTGATCAGGCCCGAAATCTAGGTGTAGTGCTGGATTCAGACTTAAACCTCCAAAAGCATTTAAAGACAATCACAAGGTCGGCTTTCTATCACCTGAAGAACATTTCCAGGATTAAAGGACTAAAGTCTCAGCATGATCTGGAAAAACTGATCCATGCGTTTATTTTTAGTCGACTTGATTACTGCAACGGTGTTTTCACAGGTCTGCCTAAAAAGTGGATCAGACAGCTGCAGCTGATCCAGAACGCTGCTGCCCGTGTCCTCACTAAGACTAAGAAAGTAGAGCACATCACCCCAGTTCTAAAGTCCTTCCACTGGCTCCCTGTATCTCAGAGAATAGACTTTAAAATACTTGTGTTAGTGTATAAGTCTCTGAATGGCTTAGTACCTAAATACATCACAGACTTGCTATCGGTGTATCAACCCTCCAGACCACTCAGGTCTTCTGGCTCCAGCCTGCTCTGCATACCTAGAACCAGAACTAAACATGGAGAAGCAGCATTAAGTTCCTATGCTCCACTTATCCGGAACAAACTTCCAGAAAACTGTAAAAGTGCAGAAAGTTTGAGTTCCTTTAAATCAAGACTAAAAACACCTTTGTTTAGGATTGCCTTCGACTGTTCTAGTTAAAAAGATCAACTGAAACATCATTAGTTCAATTTTTTTATTTTCTTTAGGCCAACTGTTTTTAATATTCTTTTTTGTTTCTGCAATTTTGGTTGTTACACTGTGTCAAGATCAGGGATCTTGTGGTTTGAAAAAACAGCGTTGTGTTTGAAATAAATAGGTCCGGGAAGTATAGGATCAACAGGGCTGACAGAAGTTGGTAAAGACGTCATTGTTGGAGTCTGATTTTTTTTTTTTTTTTCTTTTTTTTTTCCTACTTGCTTTGATTCTGTTTTATTTTCCTGTATTTTAATCATGTAAAGCACTTTGCATTGTCTTTGTACTGAATTGTGCTATACAAATAAATTTGCCTTGCCTTGCCTAATGCCCACCAATCACAAAACACGGTCCGCGGTCCACTATTGGTTCCTGACACGTCAATCAGGGTAGTCTGTTTGTCCCTCCCCCCTGTGCGCGTACCCTCACACATGAACAAATCGACCCCCCAATGATCGTGGAGGCGTTAGGACCTGTACAAATTGTGATTCCTGTGTGTTTTTTGTTAGTTGTGACAACGCGATCGGCCAGCAACTACCCAGCTTGACACCTACAAAGCAAGGACTTTTTAAGCCCCCTCAACCTCCAACCCTACCTGGCTTCTCTCTCTGGCTCTAATAAGTAAGGACAGTACGCTATACGTATATGTTTTGCTTGTTTGGGCATGTTTATGCTCTGTTTCCTACATGGCTTTGGTTAGAAACCACAAGTGTTGCTGCTCTAGCTGTTCACTCCTGTATCGCAGCATCGCTATCAAGACCGCCTTTGACTTGGTGAAGCTAGGCAATGTTAGGTTGTTATTAGTTCGTGTCACAAGCACTCGGTCTCGGCTTGTTTCGTTCTCGATCTCGGAAACATCCGAACACCTAGACAGAGGTGTTTTGAAGGCGTGGTTTCGAGGGTTGGTCTGAAGTTAGAGGCCTTGTTGTAAATGTTCAAAAATTTTGCTTGCTGGAACCGTTTTTCCAAGATCTCCTACGACACTCTGATTACTTAATCCCCATTGGTAAGCATAGTGTTGGCAACATCATGCTGCGGAGACAGGCTACTACAGCTTCCCAGGCTGGGGAAAGATTTACGATTCTTATGTAAAGCTTCTCTTATTTTGCTTCTCTTTAAAACTGATGCGACTCCAACTGCAACAGAAATGCAAGCGAGAGAAAACAAAGCTTAGCTTAACTCAGTGTAGATTTAACGCAAACATTTCAGCCCTTCACTGGCATTTCAGTGACCTAATGAATAACAGCACAGCAAACTGGCAACCCTCTAAAATATTTTATTTATAAAGTGTAGTAATTCTATTAATTGTTGAATTAAATAAATTGTTTTATGGAAGTTAACTTTTAAGTTTATCATGTTAAATGTAAGTTTAATTATTTCATGGGACGTTTTATTTTTTAAGTGCGCATTTTACAATTTCACAGAATTTTAACGAGTGGTGGGACGTGATTAAAATCTTTATTCAAGTTAATAACAGGGTCTGTAATGAATTAATCCCAATTAAAGGTATTTTAATCAAAAAACCTATATCGACAAAATAAACCAACCGCTCAATTCAAAAAAAATTTTTCTCCTTAGTTGTTGAATAAATGTATTATATGATTGTTTTTAATCCAAATATTTAGGTTATTTAATGAGGGCGGTTATTTATTCTGCCTGAATTTATTATGCAATCATGCTATTTTCTTATGCTTTAAGTCTTTGAAATTCCACAATGCATATAATTTTATGTTTGTCTGCCTGATCATTTAATTTCAAGCATTTTTAAACATTTCATCCACATGCAGAAGGCTAGTTTGAGCAGCCTTTTATTAGCAAACTATTTTCATTCTAAGGTATTCCTGAATGCCAGTGTCTTCTTTTATTTGAGCTTAACTATCTTTATGTAGAGCTGCTCTTAAAGGAATAGTACACCCAAAACATGATTAGCCTTCATTTTCTACTCACCCCCATGCTGAACAACACTCTGGAGTACTTTTTTGATATCTCAAATGCATCTGGAGATCTGGGAGGCTTCTTGCTGTCTGCTGACATTCAAATAATGGAGGTCTATGGTGACCGAGACAGAAAGGTCCATAAAAGTCCACAAAAAACGTGTCAATATTCCTCCATACTGCTCGTCCAATATATTCCAAGTGTCCTGAGTGGGTAGCGTCCATAATTTACTCGAAACAAAGTCATTTAGAATGTTTTTAGAGCATAAACAGTAGTGTATAGGATTTCCTGAAAGCGCGTACACGACGCTACAGAAGCCGGCAGACCAAACCAGATGAAAGTGCGCATTCAGCGTCTGCTCTGCCGATAATGCAAGCGTAGAAGAAGAAATGTGCTGTTTACCTGTGCAAAGAAAGAAACAACGAAAGAAAAAAATGTCTGAGGACTTCAGTAGACTCGTGAAGCGCTTTTAGGAAATCCTATACACTACTGTTTATGCTCTAAAAACATTCTAAATGACTTTGTTTCGAGTAAATTCTGGATGCTACCCACTCAGGACACTTGGAATACATTGGACAAGCAGTATGGAGGAATATTGACACGTTTTTTGTGGACTTTTATGGACCTTTCTGCCTCGGGCGCCATAGACCTCCATTATTTGAATGTCAGCAGACAGCAAGAAGCCTCCCAGATCTCCAGATGCATTTGAGATATCAAAAAAATACTCCAGAGTGTTGTTCAGCATGAGGGTGAGTAGAAAATGAAGGCTAATCATGTTTTTGGGTGTACTATTACTTTAACATACTGTGATGACTGTACAACTGGTCATCATTATATTTGACAACAAAGGCAAAGAAAGGCATCCCCATACTTTAGCCCTCCATCATTCCTACATTAACATTTTATTAGACCAAATGCAGACACATGTCTTCTCTATTAATCCAGAACTCAATCCCAATCCCTTATCAATGCTGCTGTTTTGGTGAAAATATTCCTTGCTGACAAAAAAAAGAAAAGGTATGAAGGTATAGCAGAGGTTTTCTGCAAATTTTAAACTTAGAAAAAAAAAATGCACATGCACAACCCTGTACCCGCTCCTCAAAAGGAACGCCTATTTAACGCACGTGAGCGTGCATGAGGGGAAATGGGCTCGTGCACGCTCGGCACGCTCTGTTTAAAGTTGCTGTTTGCATAACTCATACAAGCTTACTTAATATTTGCAATTTTTCCACTATGTCAGACTCACCACCATAAAGTGAAAATGGAGGAAGCACATAGGACGGCCTTATTTAAACATTCACCAGAATGATTGACAATTAGGAGGACCACTTATTTTGATGATCCACCCAGATAGAACATCCTCCACTAATACCTTTAATTCTGCTAATTCTAACATCATGGTCTTGTTCTTACCAGTCCGCTAGACTTTATTCAGACATCCTACTCCTTTTTAATTACTCCTTTTTAAACCGCCTGGCAAATATGACATTTATCCCTGAGATACTAATACTGCCGTCTGATCCGTCCGAGTCTTACCTGTCTCAGCCATCTTCAGTCCAGCATCCCAGTGGTCCATCAGCTGCTGAGTCATGTCCAACCTACAACACAGGAAAGATACTTAGCTGCTGATTCAGGGAAATTCAAGCTGTTTCTGTAGAATCCAAACAGGTCAGGAGGAAAACTTACACTTTGGTCATATCAGTTCCTGCTTCCTTCTCCAAGGTCTCATCAGTGGCTTCCAGGTTACCTGGAATCACTTTGTGCTGTTGAAGAACATCAAACACATTAAAAGGCTTTTTCTAAATCTGTTTCTGAGCGATTAATTGGGATATTTTCACTTGCAGATGGATTCAGGTTGTTTCCCTTAGGACGTGGTGGATTAACAGTTTAAAATAAAACCAATTTTATCTGTAAAAATAAAACCAAACCCTGCAGACTTACTTTCCAGGATATGTTTAGAGAAACAGAGAAAAATGCTGCCATTTCCTCCCAACCCAGACCTCTAAATGTCTCACTTTGTTCCTCAGCTGGACTTGAGAACCAAATTTAAAGCGTTATTGATAAACAGTTTTATTGTATAGGCTTGTTTAGTCTTCAGGGCTGGTCCATGAAGGTGAACAAACACAACAAGGTACCCGGACAGAGAAAAAACAGCAAACAGGTGGATCACAGCAGACTGTGACTCTGATTGGACTCTCCTTTTGGTTTGTTTGTCTCACTCTATCACTTGTTTTCAAGTTTAGAGTGAGCTCACAGCATTGAGCTCACAGCTCCATGGTGGTGAAGCATTTGCAAAGTCTCATCATGTAGACCTTTCAAGGTTTGCCGAAGTAAATAAAAGAAACCAAGGTTTAATTTTTAAAACTTTACAACCCGTGAATGATTAGGAATTGCTTAAATCATTCGACGGCTTATTAAACCCGCAGAACAAGACCATTAACTCAATAGAGACTTGTTTACAGAAAAGGCGGCCACCAGGGGGCGCTAGGTGGACCACAAAAATTAGAAGAAAAAAAAGAAACATTGATCATGAATCTCTCAGTTTGATCATCATTAAAAAATGACTAAATTATTTTTAAAACATTATTATATATGTTGTTTTAAAACATTATTATATATGTTGTGTTTTAAAACATTATTACAACATATTAATAATGTTTTAAAAATAATTTCTAACATTATTGTGTTGTAATAGTATAATGTTTTTAATTATTTTTTAAAACATTATTATTGTTATTATTACTACTACATCATATATAATAATGTTTTAAAAAATTATTTAAAACATAATATATGCTGTAATAATATAATAATGTTTTAAAATATTTTTTTAAACATTATTATATATTTTGTAATAATAATAATAATAATAATAATGTTTTAAAAAACTATTTATTATAATGTTTTAAAAAATTATTTGAAAAACTCATATTATTAGAACATATATTATAATCTTTTAAATGTTTTTTTAAACATTATTATTATTATTATTATTAAAACACATAATATTGTTTAAAAAATGATTCAAAAAGCTATTATATTATTACAACATACATAATAATGTTTTAAATTATTCTTTAAAACATTATTATATATGTTGTAGTAATATATCGAGTGGGGATGACTAACTTCTTCCGTCTGACCATGTAATGACAATAATACCTTCTTCCTTTGCAACAATCTGCTTTTGTGAGTCTGGCTTTAAAGCTTTAAAGAAGGAAACATGATAATGAAAACTCCTGTCCTTCACAGACAGTAAACCCTGCAGCCCTACTTTGATATTATTTTCCTCTTATGCTGGAAAATGTGTTTTTCATTGGGAATAAAATAAAGCATTATTATATTAAAAACATTATCATGTTAAATACATTTAAATATTATAAAATTGTAAACAAAATAAGAAAAAACATTTTTAAAAATGTATTCAGTAGGTTAGTTTGTGGGTTTGCAAAGAAGAAAGCCAGAGGCTAACACTAATTGGGAGGTGGAAAAGTCTGGGATCCCCTGTTCTAAAGCTATTTTTGAAATGTACCATCATGCATCTAAAATATAAACCTTTTATAACCACTAGAGAGACATAAAAATTCGGTTTGGGGAGGGTCAAATTAATATAAAAGTCACATTTCTATTAAAAGCTAAACTCTAAATGAATTCTAATACGTGTATTTTAGTATATTTTCAACTTCACATCATTTTAAAGCATGCCATGTAAAAAGTTAGATGGAGGAGAGACGTTACCTTTGCATGAAACTCCATTTTTAGGTGGAGGTATTTAGCAGACAAGGCCACAATGTGACCGTATCGATCATGCAGGTTTCCCTGGGGAAACAGAAACAAAACATTAGCTTTAACAGTTTCTTAAAAACAACCCACTCACAGCAACCAGCTTTAATCTTTCGTGCTTTTACTAACATTCTTGTGAAATTAAAGGTTTTAAATAAAAGATTTGATGACTGAGGGCACTTTCTGATTTCATTTAACCTGCTGATTGAACTTCGTATTAAAAAAATATAAAAAATTTGACCTTTTAGAGAAACAGAATTACGTGTCTTATGTTTGCATCTACTAACCCAGAGGACTCCCATGTCTCTTATGCTGCGGCTGTGTCTGTGAGAATCTGTAATAACCTGTGGGTCAGAAGACGGGTGACGTTAGACATCTTTATTTTGGAACGGAAGCTACACCAAGGGGCAGGAGCTAATCATCTTTAACTTACATTCCTATGGCCTTCTCTGAGCACTTTGTGAATCAGATAGCAGACCTTCCAGCTGACCATGGAGTTGCTGGACAGAGGCAGGTTCAAGACGTAGGACCAGAAGGTGGTGGCTCCACCCTCCTTATGCGTTCCCAGGATTATATCTTAACAGCTGTTAGGGAAACTCCTGTGCAGACTTTTAATTTTCTCCCTTTTTTCACTTCTTGTTTTCAACTTACAGCGACTCAGCATCATTCAAGTTTAAAATGTCTAATATGCAAAATGGAGACATTTTTAAATCTATGCTCTTTTCCACATGAATGCATAAAATACTTTGTGTTAAACAATACAATACATTCAAACCTGCTTTGAATTTTAATTTGTAAAATGATCTAAAACTAATGCTCCATCTTCAAAGCAAAGAAATGTTCAAACAAATTAGTAAATGATTAAAGCCAATAAAGTGCCTACCTATAGCAGCAGTATGGAAATATTCAACAGGAGTAATGTCTGAATATTAATGTGAAAAATTTGTCCTCTTAGCTGATTTATGCTTCTTTGTGACACTTGGATAAGGATCATCAAAAAAAAAATCTCCTGTATATATAAGAAAGTACTTAATAGATGAAATTATATCCCTTTTATGGAAACTGAATATAATCAAGAAGATGAAAATATCCCAATAAGAAACACATCATGTTGTAAAGACAATTTGGAACAAATGAGAACTAAAGCCATCAAGGCGATGAGATCTAATGGACCGTTAACGTCATTCCAGGTACATGGAATAAAGGCTAAAGCACTAAGGTCAGAGCTCATGACTAAACTCATAACCGGGCTGGAGTGACATTAGAGCTTATAATTATAGGAGAGCTGCAAGGTAAAAAAAACTCCATCATAGTGAACATGACGCCTGACCCACAGTGGCCATAAAACTAATAAGCCCAATTAGAGGGAGAAGGCTCTGCTGAGAGTATGTCTTGGAGCTTCCAATGAGCTGCTTCATCCTTCAAGAACTGACTTATTGATGAAACCAGAAACTCCTGAGAAAACTGTTGAGGATCTAGTGTAGTGGGTCCCAAACTTTTCTAGATGGGCCCTCCTTAGATTTAAAATAAAGTTTTCACTCGCATTTAAGTTTTCAAATACATTAAACCATATCGCAACAAAATCCCCTTTAAATAACAAAACTACCTCTTTTAACACACACACTCACACCTAAGGAGAATTTAGAGAAGCCAATTAGTCCTGTTTTTGGACTGTGGGAGGAAGCTGGAGTACCCGGGAGAACCCACGCATGCACAGGGAGAACATGCAAACTCTATGCAGAAAGACCCTAGGAATCAGACCCAGAACCACTGTGCAGCCTGTATTTAGGCTATGCAACAGTGAATATTATGCATAAGGTTTAGGAGTGGCCTAGCAGACCTTCATCAGACCTGTGGACTTTCCTCCAGTTGAGTAGTTGTGGTGTGACTGACCTCACATTAACACCATTCATGCTCACTGAAATAAAGCAGCTGCAAAGAGCAAACCATTTATAAGGCTTAAGGGATGATAGCTTTTCACACAGATCCAGATGAATCCTAGTTTTATTGAATATTATTATATAACAATATATCGAATAAAATGCAATTATTTCTGTGTTTATGCAAATAATAGTTTGATAGAAAAAATGATAAAATTATTTCTGCGTCAGAGGAAAAAAAAAGAAGAAATTTAAGGCAATATATACATATCTATAGATCTACTTATTCAATTACAAAAGCGTGTTTCAACTAAAGCTGATGTATCAAAACCTTTTTTTTTTTTTTTTTAAAAGCTTGAAGTAATCTACCATTAGCATGTAGCATTTTATGAGCTATGAGTTGGTAGTTTTCCTGTCTGTTAAACAATCCCAATTTAACTGGTTAAAAAGTAGCATATCATCATATTAATCACAATCTGTTTTGATATTATAAAGTTTTATATATATATATATATATATATATATATATATATATATATATATATATATATATATATATATATATATATATATATATATATAAACACACATACACACACACACATACTCGTGCTGACGTCATAGTGAGGAACATGTGTTGACTCCCATTGACTTTTAGTCATTTCCAGCCCTTTCTATGCCCAAACCCTAAACCACTTTGCAACAACTGATCCTCAATTTGATGGTGAATTTGGAGAAATGGTCCTCATTTTGAGGGCTAGACAGGTACATATGCACAAACACACTTACATATATATATATTTATCAATGTTTAAAGGATACTGCGCACATATTTCTCTTTTGGTGGAACTTCAGCTGAGGTGGCGATTTTGCTGAGACTGTGAAGCTGAAAAAAAGAAAATGACAAAAGCAAAGAGTTTAAAATCCCTGTGCTCCACTAGAAACAATAAATAAGTTAAACTTACAGAAACTATATACAACATATATTTTTTACTTATTAGATATTACTCTAACATTTTAAATGTGAACATAAAACATCTTGAAGTGATTTATTCACTTGCTGTAGACCTAATGTATTTATTTTGGAGGAATGTTAGTTTGTCCAGGATGCTAAAGCTAAGGGCTAATAAACTGGAGCCAATTAAAAAGTGTACTTCTACAAAAATAAGACAACTCAGCAATCAAATGTAGTTATGCACTGGAAAAATGACCTAGAAATAAGTAAAAATGTCTTAAAATAAGTGTATTTAACCTTGATTTTAATATGTAAATGAGATAGTTTGCCAATTGAATGAGCATTTTACTCTTATAATAAGATATTTCAATAATATGCACTTGAAACAAGACAATGCAATTGTTTTTTTTATTTTAAATCTAAATTGTCTTGTACCATTGGCTAAATATCTCTTTTAACTCCTCAATTCAAGAACAAATGCACTTATTTTCAGAAAAAAATGACTTATCTAGATTTGGATTTTTCACAGTGTGGTTGATAATTCTTTAATAAACCTTTGAACTAAAGTCATGTTTATTTTAATCATAATTTTTATTGAATGCTGAAGTTATGTTGCTCTATGGTTCAACACTATAAGCCTCCCATGTGAAACACTAAGAGAGGAATAAAAGGACCATATAACTTTAGACTGACTAAAAATTATAAAATAAAAAAGGCACCTATTTATATAGTTTTTTTTCTTATTTATTAACATTTATTCTGTCTAGATTGGTTTTCAAATCAAATAGAAAGATAATTAAAAAGGGCAAGAGATCAAATCAGCTGCTGAGTCAAACTAATCACATAAAAAACCATCAAACACAAACAATAAAAGGGATTAGATTTAATTGTGTATTCATAAGAACTAATGTAGCATTTAATATAATAGCGATTCCCTAGCATGTTTTTCTCATGACCCCTTTTTGTAAAAAGCAGTAAGCTTTATTTTATGTACAACAGGTAAGATATTGACTGGTTATAAACACTCAGTAGAAACCATTTGAAAAACTGTTTAAAAGAAACATCTTTGAACTAAAACGTTATGTTAGTTTCTAGCTGTCGAATATATGAGGCAAAATACTTTAAAATCAAAGATTATTTTAAAAAATGTCCGTTTTTCTACTCACCTGCTGTTTGCCAAACTGTTCTTTCTCCGCAGCGAGCGCTTTCTCCGTCTTATTATCATTTTTAGTCTTTGTTTTACTCATATTGTCACCTTAAAGTTGGACGAATGAATCCAAAGTATTTCTACTTTTAAATCCAGCTCTTCACCAGAGTTTTCCTGGCCGCTTAAAAAAAAAAACAATCAACTGAAGGTGCGTCAGGTCACCAGATCACTCCTGTTAAACTTGATTTTCAGACCTTTCAAAATAAAATGCTAAAGGAATAAGAAAAAACTTCTACAGAATATAAAGCAGCAACACATTAAAAATAGATTAACTTAAAAAAAAGCATTACCAGAAAGAAGAAGGTGAGATAAAAGGTGATTGAGAGAGGTATTTATATAGATATATTCATATATAAAAGAAGTTGTTTCCAATCTTTCAGGTTACAAGATGTAAAAGCAAATGAGAGCTTTAGATATTTCCTCTGAGTCACAGAGAGAAGGCAGTGAAACTGGAAAAACGGCACTAAGACGCAGCTCTCATCAGCCCTGTAAGACTGGTTTCACGTCTCCCCCCACTTCAGACAATACATTACGTACAAAAGGATTCAAGGTTAAAAAACAAAAAACACTGAGCAGGTAAATCCACCATCAGACTTACATAGATTATAAAAAATGTAGAAAATACAAAAAATAATGCAACATAAAACACTGAGGTCATGATCACATTTGAAAGTTTGCTTTTTAACGACTTCATTTCCTTCCTGAGGTTAAAGGCAGAGATTGCTTTTTAACATAAGCACCTGAAAATACAAAAATATGTGTTTTTAATGTTCTGATTACACTTCATAATACAAAGTTTGCAGAGAAAATTGCTTATTTTAGTTAAGACAAGAGTCCAGTGCTGTCTGGTTGACTGACGCCGTGATGGAGGCAGGCTTTGGGTGGAGCATCGCTGCTCTGTTGGAAAGAAAACAAACAAACTAAGACGACTTTTTCAATTAGTGCCACCCCCGCCCATTACAGGGCCGTTTAGGTTGAAACCACTGCTTTACCTTTAGTATCGTGGTGTTTGCTTGCTGGTGGGCTGTCTGGCTCTCACACAGCGGATGCCTTAAACTGCTGCTATCAGGAGCGGCAAGAACTCGGATCAAGCTGGACTTTCCCCAAAGCTGGTTTAGAGAGCGGACCGACAGCTGATCAGCAGCCTGATGGGAGACAGACAGGAGACTCCATCAGGACCTGGGAAAAATCACCAGCTTCCTGGCCCCTACAGGAAAAGAAAACACCCCCTCAACATCATGCTGCCACTACCATGTTTCTCAGGGGGGGTAGTGCAACTTTCCATCAAACAAAAAAAGCAATTTTTTTATTCCCTTCTTCCTTAAATTTGCTGTGTCTCCTACATCGTATATAAAGAACAGAGTTCAGGAGAGCAGGACTAATAGCAGACTAGTCCAGAGGTTCAAAAAGGAAGGTTCAGGAACCCCCAGAGAGTCATGAGACACCAAGATGGTTTTCATAATCATTAAGATGTCATTTATGTCAACCAAGCATTTCAAATTAATTTTATCAAGGGCTGCAATGCCTGTATTTTTTCTATATGTATATTTAAATGGTGCCGTTTTGTATTTTATGCCTCATATTGTACAGCACTTTGTGATGCTTGTCTGAGAAAGGTACACTATAAATAAACTTTAACTTACTAAATGTTCCAAAAAATAAATATATGTACCATGAAATAGGTAGAAATAACATTTATTTATGTATTCATCTAAAACCTGATTTAAATATTAAATATACCATAAAATAACAATTATATAATCAAATGTTATTTGAAAATGTATTTATTGAATACATGATTCAATTATCAGATATACCATGAAATTATAAAACACACAATGTGGCAATAAATGATTGAAAATACATTTAAAGTTGTGTATTAAAAATTTAATGTAATTTATGAACATGCATTTGTTGGAATCCCTGATCTAGTCGACAGATTTCTACATGGACCTCCTGCTTTTATTCTCTTAATGTTTTCCCTGCAGGCTAAGTTCAGGCAGAGGGAAAACTTCCGGGTATCTTTGCTGTTGTGATGCTGCCTCCCTGATGCAGTTTGTCCACTAATGCTTTTCTGAGCTACTAGTAGCATCCATCCACAAGGAGACCAAATGTGAACAAGCTCAATGTGCTGTAAGACAGACAGAGACTTAAGGCCAATTTATCCTTCCGATGCATAGCCTCTGCAACCATCAAATCTGTCTCTGACAATGATTGCAGAACCTCTGCATGGGGAGCGTGGTCACACACCTCAGAAAAATCCTAAGTAATTATTTTCTGTCCCATATTAGCATATCGGTCGATACGTGCATCAGTTCGCCGATGCATCGTAGAAATCATCTCATGCATCGATTATACCTTCTATCCATTGATGTTTGTTTGATCTGTTAATAAACTTTTTATTTATTTTAAATGAAGTTTCATTGGCATTTTTAATTCTGTAGTTTTTATGTAAATTAAAATAGAGAAATTTATATTGGCTTAAAAAAATCAGCCCCCTGAAAAATGGCCGACTGATATCAAAATAATTGGTATGGGCCTTAAAAAAAACAGGTAATACCGAATGTCCCACAGTAAAGCATAGAGCCTCTTTAAAGTCATCAGGGAGTTTTATCAGCATAAACTGAAAAGGTCAAACTCACCATGCAATCAGAGGTAACTTCAGGAAATGAAAATATTAGATGAGTTTTTTAAGATTCTGGAGGATATATGGGCTGAAGGTTCCATCCTTCTGCAGGTTTTCATACTAAACATTAGTTTATTGATTTGTACAGATATTAAATAAGTTATCAAACCCTAAAGCAGATTTTTTAATGTTTCTTCCATCAACCTGAAGTAATCTTTTGCAGAGGTTTGTTGTTTTTTGGTAAAATCGCCTTTTTAGAAAATATCTTACATCCGTTACATGTGATGACAAGCCTCCAGGTTTGCTATTGGTTGCCATGGAGCCCTGGACTTCACCTTGGACGTCCCATTCCTCCTGGCTGGGACACAGAGAAACTGCAGCTCATTATTAACTCCTTTCTCAAGACTTAAACGGACATAAACGGATGCTGTTTTCACCTGTTGAGTTTCTCCCTCAGTGCTCTCTGCGTGCTCCCTTGGTTCAGCCGCAGCAGCTGCAGGTCTTTCCTCTGGTTCTCACACACCTGGAAAAAAAACACAGCAGCAGGAAATGGCTTTACAGCTTCTTGTTCTGATGAAGTGAAACATTTCACATCAAAATTATATATTTCTCAAACTCAAAATTGAAGAAGAATTACTAAAATTTTATGATTTGAGGAGCTGTGTGGGTGTAGGGATAGAATGCGTCACCCTGCATGGAGGCTAGCTGTGACACCGAGGCTCTTAACTGGACGTCTTCCTGTTTCGTCTCTCAGTTTGAGACAAATAAAAATCACTAAAGTCAGAAAGAAATTGTTTTCTGTAAATTAACGTGAGTTCATATTTTCTTAAGGAACAAAACTTGCACCTGACACATGAACAAACATAAAAATAAAAAAAAAATCTGAAAATAAGAAAAAAATCCTTAAAATCCGTGGATTTTTCCCTAATTTGAGAAGCTGAATAAGATAATCTGTCAATGCAATGAGTATCTTTCCCCGTAATATAAGACAATTAGATATTACGCATTTGAAAAGAAAATAATTGGGTTGTTTTTTTTTTCTTATTATTAAGGGAATATTTCTTCATAACCTGCTGAAATAATGGGAAAATACACTAAAAATAAGTTATATGTCAATTTTAACAGCGTGGGATAGAATGAAAAAATTGCCTGAATGGAAAAAAAGAAAAACAAACAAAGAGGAAGGATGGACAGAGATGGAAGGAACCAAACTCTTCCTTTATTTATTTACATTTTCTGAAAATGTATTTAAATGTTTACCCCAATACTTAGACATGAAAAGGACTTGAATCAAAATCCACGTTTCTTATAACAGTAAATCTTTTTAAACACCCTTTAAAAAAGTAAATATCAGCAGTATCATCCCATAATGTGTTATTTTATACTTTAAGAACTTTAAAGAACATGTGTAGCTTTGGAAAATGCTTTATGTCATTGAAACTTGGGGGCTGGGGGGGCTTTAACTTGTGTCTCTACAGCTGATGTGTGTCCAGAGGCACAGCATTAGAGCCAGGGAACTGCAGAAACCTGCTGAGGAATGCAGACAAACAGGAAACCCACCCCCATAGAGCAGGAGGAACGAGGAAAGATGTGAATCATCTTCAGGGATTTTATTCTTTCTGTGGATTTAGTGCATCTGGTCTGATAGAGTCCTGCTGTTAGAGCTTTGTTACCTAAAGCCTCACCTGCTGCAGGCAGAGCAGCTCAGACATGATGCGTTCCTGTTTGGAGCGAGACAGCTCCAGCAGCTCATCCTTCCAGCTCTCGCCCTCCCCTGTAAACGAGGAAGAGCAGCAGGTTTCAGTCTATCTGGCAATCTGAGGCATCTGAAGCGGCTGCTGCAGAAAGAAATCCAGACTGAGAAGATAAGACAGACCTGTTGGACACCAACTACACACAGTTTAGTTTGAAGTGCCCTGTAAAAGTATTCCCACCCATCATCTGACCACCGCACAGAAAAGCATGAATCTGACATTCGGTTAAAAAAGAAAGATATGTATTAGCATAGTTGTTTGAAAAAAAAAATCTGGAGAAAAAGTATAGAAGAAAATATGTCAGACAACAGCGTTTACATCAAAATTGCTAATATTAATATGTAAACAGCCAGGTTACATGCATTAACTAAAAAACACCAGAATTGAGTTAATTATGATAAAATAGGCTATATACTCCAAGCGTCGATCCTGATAGTGTTTTGATCGTCCTTTTGGAGCCTAAATAGAACCTCAGCGTGAGGCGTCATGAGCGGACATAAAAACATGTGGTGCCATCTGCTGGCAGAAGCTCAGAGCTACCAGAAAGCAAGATGAAGGCCATTGATGCAGCTACTAAATCAGAGGTCACGGATTAGTGGGCCTTGGTCCGGATCTGGACCCACCTGCTGGTTAATCTGGACCCAACCTGATTTAAAACATTTACAAATTACTGCGTGTTTTCTGACGGAAGTGTCTAATTTCACTTGCGCCGCTTGTCCTGTTTGTACGGTAAAGCCCTCCATAGCATCCGGCACCAGGCTATTATCCAATGAGCTGCTGTCAGTCTGGGTTGCTGCAGCAGGCAAACCTGTGGCAAGCCGGATGGGTAACGATGATGAGAAAACGTGAAAGAAAGTGTGGACTGCTGGAAGAACTGTGGTGAACTGGTGAAAGAAAAGTGAAATGGTGCTCAAAGATGACCCTGCACATTTAGAGGATGTTTGGCTCAACCTGCTGCTGTGAAGCAGGATTCTCCACCATGATCATAATCAAAAATAAATATGGATCCAGGTTCAAAATGAGCAGCTTGATATGTGCTTTAGAATGGCTTAGTCTCCATTCAAACCAGGTTTAAAGCCTTGCAGGGCAGCATAAAGCCCACTGCCAACATTAAGACAGAAAAAAAACAAACAAACAGTCAGTTCAGGTGTTTTATAAAATATTTTAAATCAGGAAATTGTCTATTTAGCAAACTGAATGATTGTTGTTCTCTACTTTAAAAAAAACAAAACACTTTAGATTTTAAAATTGAAAAATCTTCTATTTTTTTAAATCTTTTTTAATTTAAAAATTCAGTGTATAACATGGGCGCATAAAAACCTTGTTTTATTTCAGTGTTAAATTTGGTTTAAAGTAACAGATTATAATAAAAAATGTCTCCAGACCTTTACTGGTTGATGGTTTTCTTATTCGGCCCCTGCTGATTTTTAATTGGTTACCTCTGGACTAACTGATTCCTGACCATGCTGTAATGCAGTGATTCCCAACCGGTGTACGAGTACCCCTAGTGGTCTGTGAATGCATTGCAAGGGGAACATGAAAATATTTTATTTCTTAGGTAGTAAAATAAAATAGTTTCCACTCTCGAAACTGCTCCACGGCCTCCCCCATTTTTAGTATTAATTGTTGTCAACGTTACGTCTTTCTTCTGTTTGGGGCACACATGACTAATTTGAAAAAACAGAACATATTTGTGAGTAAATGTTTTGAATTTTAAATACTGGACATGTTGAGCTTAAAAACATTTTAGTGACCATTAGTGACACATTTTTTTTGACACAATTTAAGACCCCCTTTAAATTTTGCTTTTAAGGGTTTCGGGGGTCTCATGAGTTACACAGGGGGGTCGCACTGGTTTTAGGTAAAAATAATGACCCATTGATTATTCCTTGCTGAGCGGACTTTTCCTTTAAAAATGAAGAAATAGAAACATGATCAAAGCTGTAAATAGTTTCTCAGCCTGAGGGAGGAGAGCGTGGATGTTTCTGTTCGTACCCGTCAGGGCCAGGTCTGCGTGAAGCAGCTTTAGCTCCTGTTTCAGACGGATGATCTCCTCTCTCTGGGTGCTGCTTTGAGCCACCTGCTGCTGCAGCTCCTCTGCAAACACAGCATGACAAAGATTCAATGGAGTCTGAAACCATCAGCCGATTTCAGAAACAAACAGATTGTTTATCATTGAATGCATTTCCACACATTTTTGGATCACTACCTGAGGTTTTTATTTCATTTGGGCTGCTTTAAAAAAACCAAAAAACCAAAGGGTACACTGAAAAAAAAGAGGTCTTAAAATAAGTACAGGTTTCTTCAAACCAGTGAACTTGTCTTCACTTCAGGTCGCTTCATGAGATAATCTGCCAATTTTAGTGAGCATTTTTGCACTTATGTGTTTTTTTATTATTATAAATCTAATCATCTTATTCCATTGTCAAATTGTCTGACTTACCTGCACAAATAAAGGGATAATACACTTATTTCAAGAAAAAAGACAGTTGTTACTGTATAGACAACTGGAGGAGTGAAACACATATGTGATAACTTAGCAAAGAAATTGTTGCACTAGAAAAACGATCTAGAAATAAGTAAAACTTTCTTAAATTAAGTGTATTTACCCTAAATTTGAGTAGGTAAATGAGATAGTTTGCCAATCGAATGAGTATTTTCACTCTTAGAATAAGATAATTAGATAACATGCGCTTGAAATAAGACGATACAATTGTACTTTCTTATTTTAAATGTAAATTGTCTCATTCCAGTGGCACAATGTCTCACTTTCTGATGTATTTTTTATAAGTTTAGCAAAAAGATGATAGAGGTGGATATAAAACTTTATTAAACCACCTGTTCTTCATTTTTCCTCTTTCAAACTGTTATCTAGAGATAGAGCCCTGTATTAATATATCTAAAGCACATTTATTGCTGCTCCCACCATTTACTATCCATTGTTAATATTTTCTTGGAGTTTTTAAATAAATATACAAGTCACCATGTTTCTATACATGATTTTTATATTATTTACCTTTATAATAAATAGAAATAAGCTTCTCTGTTTTCTGATAATGTGTCGATCCACTAAAAAACGCCTCCTCTACCAACTGAATGAAGCAGTTACCTCTGAGAAGAGAGATGTCCCGTTCGGATTCTCTGTAACAACGCTTCCCCTCCTCCACATCTCTCAGGAGCTGGAGCTCCCGTGAGCGACTCTCTGCCAGAGACGTCTCCATGACCTGCAGCTTCCCCGACAACTCCAGAATATGACCAGAGGCTTCGCTCACATCTTTGTCCTACCGACGACACAAGAGGTTGTAAGATCACCATTTTTATTTGTAATACGTGTGTAATGAGCGTTGGATTGAGGAGAGCTTTGGATGGTTTACTTTTAGCTTAAGCATTGAGCTCAGTTCTTCCTCTCTGACCTGCAGAGAGCCGACTTGCGTGGAAAGAGCCATGACCGTGGAGGTGAGGCTCTGGTTCTTTGCCTGAAAGAAATAACAGACATAATTGCAAAAGAGCTGCAGAAACAGAAATATAAATGTGTGTTTTTAATTAAAAAGGTCCTTTAAAAAAAAAAAAAAAATCCTTCCTTAAAAAAAAGAACATGGAAAAAGGACTAAGAAAACATATCAGCAGGTGGCTGTTATAGATGATGGTCTCGAATATTCCCACATAAAATAACAAATGCATTTTAAAAAAGGTGTTTCACAAACAAGTGAACAAGATTTGGATCATGTTCACTATATTTTATTCTATATTTTATTTTTCCTTCATATAATTTAGTTTGTAAGGTTTGTTTAAAAATCTAAGTATATATACGCATATATATACATATACATATATATACGTATATATACATATATACACATATATATATACACAAATATATATATATATAATATATGGATAGATGGGTGGATGGACGGATAGATGGATGGGAGGATAGATGAAAGTACAGATTGGCGTTACCTCATAGTCCTGACACTTTTCATTGATGTGCTGCTGTTTCTTTTCCAGTTCACAGATCAGCTGCTTCGCTTCACCCAGCTCCTTCTCCATCACTTTCTCTCTGCTTTCCACAACGCCCACATGTTTAGTCAGGACTCGAATCACCTCATTGCGGCTCTGCAACTCTTCTGTAAGCATACACGCTTGGTTTTCAGTCAAATTAAGCAGAGATAATTAATATTAACAAAAAAACAATGTGTAGTCTCTGAAGATTAATGTTTAGTAATGCATCATATCCTGTTAGCAGCATTCAGCTATTCTCACCCTCCAAACCAGCACATCTGCGCTCCAACATCACCATGGTGTGACGGTCTTGTTCCCAGGCCTGGTGCTGCTTATGATGGGAAGCAGACATGGCGTTCAGCTCCCGCTCCCTGTCCTTTAGCTCAGCCATTAGGAGCTGAAGCTCCTTTCTCTGCCTCTGGAGGGTGGAGACGCTGAGGTCTTTTACAGGAAGCTTCATGGAAAGAAAGGTTTAAAAATGTGTGAACTTTAAAAGAAAAAGGAGAAAGAAAGTTATATTTAATAACAGGGGTTTTATTTGGAAAAAGTAATTGTGTAATGTTTTTTTGTTTTGTTTTAAAATGATGGAAAAGAAATTGAAAAGAGAATAAATGGATGGAATTAAATGTTTCCACTTAAGAAAATATTATATAAATGCATTTATTTTTTTTTTATTATTGCAATTAGTCAATGGAGAAAATACTAAAACCTGCATTTTTTAATCATAACTTAAGTTCAAAAGTATAAGCTGGTTCTTTTTCATTTTTAGTCAGTGATGAAGAGACGTTGTAGAGCTTCGTAAGAGCCACAGGTTACAGACTCATGGTCTAAATGCCTGCATGATCTCCTTTCTTCTGCCTCCTCTTGTGGCTTATATGTTGACAGTCCTCTCTGAAGGTATATAATTATGGGATAATAAATCCAGAGATTTTTCTCTGCAGGTCTTAAAGTTGGGCTTAGCTGCTTTGAAGCATCCTTTGTTCCAACATGTTTTAATTTTCACTGATGCAAACAAAAACAGAGCTGCATTCACTACTCTTAAATCTGAAAAACTCCATAGCAAAGTAGATAATGAACATTTAGTGTTCTGGTATTCATTTAAAACATATAAAAACACATCTATAGAGTAGAATATAGGATATAAACTGTTAGAATCAATTTCCTGCATTTTGTTTTCCTAGATCTGGGAAACCAAAATACAGTGAATCAAATGTAAATTCATCAGTGACATCTGGTGGCCTAGATGTAAGTTTATCATTAAGTAAATTAATTATAAATATAGAATTATCTGTATTTAGTTAGTTGAATTACATGCCACCAAAATATTTTTATTTATAATATTTAATTATGTTTTAATTATATATAAAACGGTAGAGAAACAACTAATTTTGCAAATAAATAAAAATCCAATCAGAGCCAATTTAAAGTAGCAGTAATTCATAGAATTTATCCGAGGAATATAAAAGCACAAATATTACAGATTTAGGACAAATAGCTATCATGGAAAGCTCTGCAGTGGTTCAACCAGATGATAGTTTGTCCCACATCATAATCTGAAGTTAACTCTAAGTTGAGAAAGCCCAACCTAAATATTATGATCGACAAAGAAACACTTTGAAATGACAGATCTATCAATCAAATATAAAATTATGACAAAACTGGCAGACAGTTAACATTAATACATTGATAATTAAATTATGTAATGACAGATTAGTTACAGAACAGTAGTTTGGGCAGCAGAGTATCACCACATGATACAAGACACTTTAAAATAATAATAATTTACTAAATAAATAATGTTCTCTTAAAAAAAAATGCAGCGCATCTGTAGACTATAGATGGCTACTGTTATAGTTTATTATTTAACTTAAAAAAAAACAACAACATATAAACAGTTTTTATTACAACTGGTTGTGTTTTGAGGCACCATGTTAACTTTGATGAAAAGGTATTAATCAAGATTTTTCTTGGGTGGTGTGTTGCTATAACTTCTCCGGGGGGAGCTATAGCGCCCCTAGCTGTCTCCACTGTAAGAGATCTGTAAAAACCTTGCAACTTAATAAAATCTATGGTTTATTCAACTAGAGTGGGACTGGTGGCACTCATTTAGACTGTCGCTGATGATGCAGTCACCACCTGAATAGCTCTGTCATTCACATGGGTCTGGTGATGGTTAAAATGAGGACTACCTAATGAAGCGTTGACCTTACCTCAGCATCCTGTACATGATGAGCAGAGCAGGGATCTGCAGCATCACTTTGGACCCACTGGGAGGAGAAACCGCCCAACTTCCCTCTGGTTAGACCAGATGGTTGCTTAGCATCAAGGGGAAAACCACCATCTGCCTGACAAAAGCATAAAACACACTGCTTATGGTTACAATAAAGCAATGCAACCAGAGAAAAACAAGTTTAAACATTACTTAGATGTGGGAAAAATGCATATTCAGATTAGCTTAAGATCAGGGAAGCACTGACACCTTTCCATGCATAAATAAAGGTTGTTACCTTTTTAACCGGAGTGCTGTGCCACAGTTTAGCTGAGCCATCTGAAACAAATAATGAAGGTTAGATGGCAGGAAGTCATTCTTCTTATGAGGCAGTTGATGATTTATCAGCTGTTTACCATGTGAGCCATGGGAGCAGGGGGGGTTTTGTAAAGCGCTGTCATTGGAGCTAAATAGTCTCCTTCTGCCGTCCATATTAACTTTACATACAAGCTCAGCCTGTTTTTACTTTCCTCCAGCTTCATTCTCCTTGTTGAGAATGAGCTGATAGCATTAGCCTACTGGAAGGAAAAGCTGACAGCTAATGGGGTTAGCCTAGCCTAGAGTGGAAAACATGCTACAGCTTCATAGGAAAAAGTTGCATTAGTGACATAAGCATTAGATACTAAATAAAATACAGATATTACGATAAATAGGTTGCTGCCTTCAGCTTCATACAAGAGTTTCACCAACTTCTGTGCCCAGTGACGTCATAAACAATCGCCCAGCAGATATTTTCAAAATAAAAGCGATTTGAAGAAGAAAAAAAAAGTTGAGCGAGACCATTGAGATCAATTATATGTTCAGATTCGAATTCAGCTTTAATCAGTATAAAAAAAATAATTTTTCGGAAAGTTGTTTAGACATTTTAATTAAAATACACCAAATTTTATATCAAGTTCAAATGATTGGTATTAGTGTTATATATATGCCAGCACATAGATGGATTAAAGGAAATGAAATTGCAGATAAGATTACTAAGGAAACATAAAAAAAATAAATCATAATTAAACAAAGGATAAAGGAAAGGTGGCAAAAAACAATGGGAAGAAGGAGAGGAAGATGGTTTTATAGGATTCAACAGAAAGTCAGAGGAATGAGGATAGCAGAAGGGAGGAAACAGTTATTTCAAGACTTAGATTTGGATTTACAGGATTAAATAATACACTATTCAAAATAGGGGGAAAAAATGTCAGGCAAATGTGAATATTGTGGACAAGATCAAACACTAGAACATGTAGTGATGTAATGTAAGAAGTATGAAGAAGAAAGAAGGAATTTGGTTAGAGACCTAAATATATATATATTTTAATTTATTTTTTTATTTCACTTAAAGCCAACAATAATATATAAAACATACAAGTAAACAAATATGCCAGGGGTTATGTTACAAATAATAAATACACTCAGGAGGAAAGACAAACAGAGTGACAAACATATGCGCTGGGGAGTATCATACGTGCATATACATACTGTATATGTATACATATATACATGTGAATATTCTACAAATAAAAATTTCTTCTACAACATTAAGTAGTCCAGAATTTTTAGTTGGGAACAGATTGCTATGGTTTTTTGTGCCTTCTGGTGAGAAGAGAGTTGAATAGTATGAAAATATTGCTTGACTTCAATTAAATAAACATTAAGGTCTGGCCTTTTTTTTCCTGTTTTTTTAGAAATTTAAATTTATGCAAGTGAAGATATAAGATAGAAGAAGAAGAAGATAGAAGATTGATAAGGAAAGGTTTGGGAAACATTTTACTTTGCAGTTAAAAACCAAATAAAACATCTTTCCAATTAAGCTGAAAATTTTTAAAAATACTTGAATCCACATAGTTAGGAAAGTGTTGCCAGAAAGTCTTAGAATATGGACACAACCAGAACAAATGTGTAACAGATTCTTGAAGAAGATCACAAAGTTAGAGAAGGAGAAAGTTAAATTTGTTACATGACGTCATAAACCATCGCCCAGTACACATTTTTAAAATAAAAGCGATTTAAAGAAGAAGGAAAAAAAGTATATATTTAAAATCAGATTAGGGTAACTTCGAGGCAAGGAATAGTCTTCGATCCTACGGACGTTATACATTAATTTTAGCCATTTATTGTATTTTTGAGTTGATTTAGTAAACATTTAAATCAAATCTCAATTAAATGAGACACCTAATAGTTCCTTAAAAATAGGGATAGTTCCCTTATTAAGGGCAACTTGGCAACCTTACACACATCCCCACACAGTAGACAGAACCATGTGATGATTCTTACTGATTTTCAGTCAATTTCAAACCTTTCTATGACCTAACAATAACTTAATCATTACCAGTGCATACCTGAGCTCAGCGTAGAACCCATTTTAGTTTTAAACCTAACCAGGGCTGATGAGCCGACACAAATTTTTAGGCTGGCTCACAGCTGTCATAATGAAGACACAAAGTATAATGAATTATTAGATATATAAATCCACATTATATTAGCAATTTACCAAAGAATTATCAAATAAAATGATTTAAAAATAAGTTAGATTGGCCATGAAGGTGATACACACACACACACACACACACACACACACACACACACACACACACACACACACACACACACACACACACACACACACACACACACACACACACACACACACACACACACACACAAAACAGTTTTTGTTTTGAATGGTTAACCCTCTTTGCCCCCCTGATGATCAGATTTAGCCATTTGAAATGACCACATTTTTAGAGGTCACCTTGTGCTGACCTGTGAAAATTGATTAAAGAAAATCCCAAAAAAGAAAAGAAAGGAAAGAGAAGGTGGGCCAAAAAAGCCTTCCATCCATCTACATAGACAGACTGACAGACATACAGAAAAAATCAATTGTAACCATTTGTAAATATAATTACACTATGTTTAAGTCTTCCAAAAATAATTATTAACTATAATCTATTCTGGAGTTTTTCCCTTTTTAATAAATTCCCCCAATTGCAGATCAACTTCTGGTGCGATAAATAACAATGGTGGAATTGGTGACTGTGGAACCGGAAAGCCAAACTGAAACTGAGTCAAACCAAGATTTGAAGCTTTTATGTCTCCAATTTATCCAAAGTTTTTTTTATATATATATATATTATTAAAAAATAAAGAATATCAATGACAATCTCATCAATACGTCAATAATGAGCATTACAAGAAACAAATAAGATCACAACTCCTATTAACTCCAATATAAATTAGAGGCTAGAACAAGGAAGAGAAAAAAAAAAAAAAAAATTATTAATGAGAGGGGACTAACTGAAATTCTTCCAATAATTCAGACAATTTATTTGCTTTAAGGTTCTGCATCTTTTTCAGACATCATTAAAGGAGGAAAGTTCGTTTTTGAGAGCAGAGAATGAGAGGGAGCATCTTGCATATTATAATCATCAAAGTATTAACTAAGAATTCCACCTTTTTTCATTAATATATAAACCAAACTGAATTATTTGTAAGGAATTAAAGTCCGCATTTATAGATCTAGAAGATAGAAAGATCTTAAGTTGATCCCATAGGTTTCTTACTTCTTTACATTCATAAAAAAAATGATTAGTATTTTCCAATTGAGTTGTACAGAAACCACAATTCCCAACATTGAATTTAAATCTCTCTCTTAAGTACTCGTTTGAAGGATATATGTCATTTATTATTTTAAATTGTAATTCTTTATATTTCGGAGGAATTGGGAATTTCAAATAAGTTGTCCTAATTTTGGTTATCATAAATTCAATCCATAATCTGATTTGTGATACTCCCAAAAGTCCCGGAAGCAAATCCCCGCATAACCCGGAAGTAGTTCCAGTCTACGGTGGCTGAGAAGGGTGTTGAAAGGCTGCAGCTATATATTATTGGCTAAACTCCCCTCGGAGGAGGTGTAACAAGGCGTGCTCGAAGTATGCCAACTGAACCTTATCTGGCGAGAATAATGTTCTAAAAGTAAACCTGACCTTAATAATGCAAGAGGATCTTCTGTTGAACCAGCTATTTTAAGAGTTTACCGTGTGAGGTAGGGAACGGCCCGTTTTCCGCGTCTTAAATCACTTTTTTCCAGCTGCAGTTAGTCGATGTGCTGCTTAGCTAGCCCGCTAACGGTGACAGCTGGTGAGTCTGCGTAACCTGATGAATGAAAGCGCTGAGCAGAGAGCCTGGCGTCCCGTTTTAGCTCGGCTTTATGCCGTGACAGGATCCGCAGCATATTTCTGTTTTTATTGAATGTTTTGTGGAGGTAATATTCGCTTACTGCTCTGTTTAAAAACGCTTCCAGCCAATAAAACCGCATGTGCTAGCTGGCTAAAGCTATTTCAGCGGTGTAGCTATTTAGATTCAACTGATGGGCTGCGGTTAAATCATCAAATATTTAATCAGCTTTTTGTATGTCACAGCAGGGACTTACTGTCTGGAAAGGAATCCAGAGTTTTCTTCTGAGGTTTTTAATTAAACTCTGGTCTACAGACACATTTCCTGACTTTATCATAGTGGCATGATTGACATCCTTTTTGGAGTGTTTACCCAATTTTTCAATTGATGGGATGATGATTTTGTTAGTTTTTAAAAAAGGTAGCTTGTGTCTCAATTGATATTTAATTTAAAGGATAGGATCTTCAGGAATTGGGCAATAATGCACAGTTTACAGTAGTAGCTATTCAAACTGTCCACACTTTCCTTAGCTGGTCCCCTACAATTCCTTTTTAAACATCAATCTTTGTGCTAAAATATTTTTTCTGTCACGATTTGTGGACATTAAGATCTAAAGGGAAGCATCATCTCCTGGTCAGACCCTGTAATACAGTGAAAGGGTGGAATCGGAGTATAAAATTATGCAAGAGGAGGTCAGTCGAATGGCTGGAAGTTGGAGGGGATATTGCTGGAAGTTGCAGGGAAGGGGGGTGCCATTCGGCTGGGGTTTGACTGGGAAGGGCCATTTTGAATGGCTGCTACTGCACTAACAATTTTAGACCGAAAAGGGTAAAAGACAAAAGTAATCTTTCAGAAAAATTTCTTTATTAAATGCACCGTTAAACTTCAGAGTCATGTTTATCTCTGTTCTGTCAGAGTGACTCAACTAAAGTGATACAAAAATGGAGTAATGGAAGCAGGTGTATTTGTTTTTTCATATTGTCTACTGTATTGTTTACCTTTCTTGATCATCAGCTGATGGACAGAAAAATTTTTGAGTTGTGCAATGCTTTTGTGTAACCTTTTAAAGAGAAAACTGTCTACCTCTGAGGTTGGATAGATTATTGACTCATCTTAAAGCAGAGTTTCATCCAATTTGTAAGTTTAAAGACGATCAAAACTTTTGTTACTAACCTTCCTTTTTAAAGGGTCCTTGAGATGAACATAAATAGCATTATGAGTTGTAAACATCAGTTTACATGTGTTCCTGATGGACATCTGAGATACCAAAAGGCAACTAATGATTCTAAACTACTGTAAAAAAAAAAAAAAAAAAAAAAAAAAAATATTTGATGGGAGTATAATGAATATTTTTCATTACTAGCTGGAATCTTGCTTGTTGAACGGAGAAAGTAGAATTTTTTTTCTGACCCGTGAGAAAGAACAAAGTTCAGATGTCATGCCAACAGCCTTTTTATTTTCTTGCTACCTTTCTGATGATTTTCCCCTTGTCCAGATTGTTTATGATGGCTACTACTGAAATGGAATCTGGGTCTTCAGAAAGCAGATCGGACCATGGATCTTTAGACTCTGATTCGAAATACCCCCTTAAAGTTCTCTACTGTGGAGGTAAAGCTCCTTTTGGTTTTGGATCATTGTTTACTTTGCTTCCTTTAATCCTTGTTTCTTTGTTTCTCTTTTTCTCTCCTCCAGTGTGTTCCCTTCCTACAGAGGTGAGTTTGATCATTAGACAGTTCTTCTACAGCAATTTTTTTGGCCTAGTTATCTATAAATAAGCTTCTGCAGATTGTTTTTCTAGATTTGTAAATTAGTGATGTCTCTGCAGTACTGTGAGTACATGCCTGAGCCAGCCAAATGTAGGCAGTGGCTTGAGAAGAACTTTCCAGACGTGTTTGCAAAGATGACTGTCGGTGAGTGGCTTTTTTTTTTTTTTTTTTGCTTCACCTCATCCCAGTGTTAAGGATGCTGGTCATTAGGGTTGGATTATTAAAGAGAGGGTGGGAGGAAGCTAATTTAATGGCGGTACAGCTTCTCTCGCTTTTAGGTCAGAAGATATGATCTGTGCTACAGTGAAAGATTGCAATGATATTATGGAGGTTCTCTCTTTGGAAACCAAAACAAACATTTCAGAAGGGCTGAAACAATTAATTCGATTTCTCATGATTAATTGGTTAAATGTTAACTGAAGTATAGAGACTTTAAAACATGCTTTTACCTCACAAAGCAACCCACTAAAGCAGTAATAATACCAAGATATATAAACATTTTGCATTTAAGATAGAAAAAAAAACAAAAACCTTTCCTGTCAATATGCTCTATCCAGTTTTAGGTTCATCTGGTTTAATTTAATAAAATGTGTGCTTTAAGGAACCTTTGGCTATCCGATGATGAATTGGAAAATAATCAACAGATTAATCAAATTGTAAAAAATAATTGTTAGTTGCAGCCCTTCATATCGGGAAGCTATTCAGTGGGACAAATGCTTTAAAGATAAATCTGGATGTACCATTTCCCATAAAGCTGGAGCTTAGAAGAAAACTTGATAAGTTTAAATGAGCATAGTCACACGATGTGGCTGTATAAGAAAGATCAAAAACCATATGATCATCGTAAAAAGATTGTAAAAATCATGAGTCTAGATGATGTTTAGAAAATCCTTTTGAAAACCTAAATGGCTGACCACGAGACGTGGCGCCAACTAATGGCAGAATCACAGATCTATTAGAGCCAGATGGTGGCAATGGAGGCAGTTCTAGTGAATCTGAGCCTCTGATTAGCCTCCTGTGAGAACATCTCAACACATCACGCCCTTGTCACACCTTGACGATTTAGCCAGCATATGCCCGAGGTCCCAGGTTCTCCTCAATGGTTGGCATAGGCTGAACTTTCTATGTATTTTTTCAATTTTGGGCGTAAACATAGTGTATTCATAACGGGTCCAGAACTTATGTCCAACGGCAGCCTAACTTATCCATAACATATAGCAGCGTAATGTCTATGAAATTATGCACAAGCCTGTCCTGAGGGGGTTAGCAAAGTGCCCGGAGGCGCCCGTCCTACATAAAAAGATTTCTCTGATGGCGGTATTAAAACAGCTGCTGTTTATCGTCCGCCAAAAAAAAAAAAAGGTTTGCAGTCGCAGCAGATTCAGCATAATGTCTGCCAGGAAGTTTGTTGGGCGTGATCGCAGGGAGGATCATCACACTCACCTTCTTGCTCACCCTATGATGGGTTGATGAAGTCTGGAGGAGAACTGACCGTTTTTCCTGTGAACCCCCTTTTATAGCAAAATGCTGCCGATATACCATTAAACAGTAGCTGGAAGTTAGAAAAACGTTCAGTGGACCTCTGGAAACAGTCAGATACGTTGATGTGCGTTGGAGATAAGTTATGCAGAAGTAACTCATAGGTTTTGGATAAGCTAGACGCCACAACGTAAGGCCAATTTATGATACTGACGCATAGCCTCTGCAACAGTCAAATCTGTCTCTTTGCGTGACCACGCCCCCTGCCCAGAGGTTCTTCAACCGTCGTCGCGCACCTAAAAAAAATCCTGACTAAGCGTCGGACGGTCGCAAACCCACGCAGACCTCAAGCGGAAGTGCGCAGACAAAAAGCAGCTGTGACTGGTCCTTGGTATGCCTTTCTGGCTGTCTGTGTGGTCGCCCGTCTCGATTAGGTGCCGGGGCGCGCCATTTTTAAAAACCGAGGCTACAATGGACAACTACGACGAAAGGTTAATTGGTCTTTTTGCCAACTCCATTAACAGAACTTGTTCCTGTTCGATGTCTAGCAACTCTAGATCCATCTCCGTGATATCTTGCAGGCGCGCCATTGTTGTTTTGGAACATAAACACTCTCCCCGGCGCCGCCAAAGTTCTCGCACCCATCCGCTGAAGTTCTCACGAGTTTTCGAATAGACTCCCCCTTGCGCATGTGCGGGAAACTGCTGTGCGTCCCTAGAAATTCCAGACCGACCAGCAAAACTGGTTTGCGACCAGACCCAAGCGACATTTGTTGTGTGCGGTTGCAGAAGTCTAATCTGCCCTTAATGAGTAACTTACACTTAACATATGTCAACGATCAGATACGTTACCTGGAGATTATGCCCCACCTATGGCATCCGCTGGCATACGTTAAAACGTCTCGAAGTACTTGCCGTTTGCGACGTGTTGTGTCAAGGTGTGACAGGGGCTTTAGCTTCCACATAAATTATTGCCAACAATCAGACTGCATTCCCAGGGATGTTCTAGTCTTTTTCCTCCTCATCTTCATTGTTTGTATATATCACTGGGTGGTGCTAACAAAAAATCTTTACTAACAAATTTAGATTAAAAAGTGTAAAGCACAGAACTAGTCTTTTAGAAAATCGTCTTTAGTAAATGGACCTTTAAACTTCAGAGTCGTGTTTATCTTCGTTTTGTCAGTGACTGAACTAAAGTAAAACAAATATGGAGTAACGGAAGCAGGTTTCCTGTAATTGACCGTATTTTTACAAAACTGGTTCTAATTCCTCTTTTTTCTTTTGTCCCTCTGGTCCGGCAGGAAATGCTCCCAAACAGGAATCCGGCACTGGAGAAGCTCCCCCTGCAGGTGAAGAAGAGGAGAAGAAAAAGCAAAAACGAGGTGTGTGCATTGGCATGTGTAGCGCAGTAATACTGTATTTAGGTGGGATGTGCCTAAACGTGACCTCATAGTGGATTAAAAAAACTATAATCCTTTGGAACCGGTTCTAAGCTTTTAAATTGTCACAGAATTTTTAAGATTTGTAATGTATGGTTTCCTAATTTTAACCTGAAGGATAAGCAGCTGAATTCCAGCAAAGAATAATTTAAAAGTCTGGCTTAAACTGTGGGCCACGTGTGACGCCTACGATTGGGGCAAAGGATGGGCATGATTTAGAAACCACCCGGCTCAGGATGAGAGTCTCCTCTTTGACCCGCTGCACCGTGTTCCCCGAGGCAGTTTGTTCCTCCCTGCATATGTATTGCTGACTTTTGTTTGTTTTTTTCCCAGTGTTTTATTGTCATTACACTGTTATAAGTACAGATCAATGAAATGAAGTTTCAATAACAGGTATTGACTATGGGTTTGCAGGATGGGTGGCTTACCACTTGAGCTAGTCAGCCACTAAATCCCAAATGAAATGAAGATTTAGAACCGGGACGAATCATTAGCTACGTTTACATGCGCAAAATTTCCCCGATCCGATCCAAACCTTGGTTGATCGGAAATTCAAAATCTCTGTTTACATGGACACTAAATGAAATGATCCGATCATGACGTGTGTCTACATGTACCAAGCGTTGGATCATATTAAATCTTTTAAGCATGCGCAGAACTTCCTGCCAAACTTGGCAGTTCTGTCTGCGTCTGGTTTTTGGGAGGCCTGACAAACGATGCGCTCGGAGCGAGCGGAAAGAAAAAAGGAGAGAGGAGGAAAAAAGTGCTTGGCAGCGAAATGTCCGAGAGAAAATGTAGAGAATGAGCGATTGAACCGGCGTGGGAGAGCGAGTGGGCTGTGGAGAGAGAAAAGAGGAAGAGGAGGAGGATAAATTCCTGCTTCCTGCAGCTTTAAATGAACTTGAGTGTATAAGTTGGCATTCCTAGACTCCCCCCGCCATGTTGTTCACAGCGAGAGCGACCGGTGGTTTCCTGTTGTAGACAAGGCGGAAAAACGTCACGCTGACGTCGCACACATGCGCAGTGAAGATTATTTTACTCTTAAGATCCGAATGGGTGTTTACATGGACGCCAATCGGAATGGCGATCGGCAAAAACCACCTCTCTCTTTCGGAATTAAATTTAGATCCGATCGGACCGAATCGGATTAGAATCTTCAGTCTGACATGTTTACATGAAACATTTTTGATCTGATCAGGCCTTCAATCCGATTAGTTGTGTCCATGTAAACGTAGCTAGTGAAACTAAAACGATGCCCCATCCCTTCCGTCATGCAAAGGATGATGCCTGATTCAGCTTAAAGTCGTAGGGAAGTCATATTTAAATGTGTAATCATTCTGGCTTAAACAAGTACATAAATGTACTCTTTATCAGACGCTATTGTCCCAAAATTTAGAAAATTTCTATTTAAGATTTTTTATACGTCAGCCTGAACACCTAAATTCGATAAGATAAATAAGATTGATGCATCTGCAGTTTGTGAATCAAGTCTCAATAAAAAGCTTCAACTGTTAAAATAATGACTTATAGCTAATCTAAACCTGGTAAACAAACAGAATTGTTTCGTATTACTGAATTAAGAGTTTTACCGATGGGAAGGCCGGATAGTTTTAGATATGATGCATGATCTGTGGGGTTGTTTTCCTGAAGCTTCAGATCTCCCGGCGTCTTTGACTGTGATGAACGGAACTGTTTTGTTTTTATTCCTGTTTAGGTGGAAGAGGCCAAATTAAACAGAAAAAGAAGACCGTTCCCCAGAAAGTCACGATAGCAAAAATCCCGAGAGCCAAGAAGAAATACGTCACACGAGTGTGTGGCCTGGCAACCTTTGGTGAGTCTTCTTTTTTTCTCCCTTCATTTAAACGCTGCTCTTTGACTCCCTTCTAAATGTGGATCCTCCGTTTCAGACATCGAGCTCAAGGAGGCTCAGCGATTCTTCGCTCAGAAGTTCTCTTGTGGTGCCTCAGTTACAGCCGAGGATGAAATAATCATTCAGGGAGATTTTACAGACGACATAATCGACGTCATTCAAGAAAAGTGGCCTGAGGTAAAAATGTCCACCTTCAGGGGAAAGATTTGATGTCTGCCAGTATATCTTTGTTTTTTGGTGCTTGAATTTTATTCCTTAACTTTATACATAAAAAAAATAACTTAAGAAAAAATTATTAAGGACCACGTGACACTGGTGTTGATTGTTTAAATGGGGAAAAAGTACTTTAGATATGTATCAAGTGTTTGTTTTAATAGGTCCTTAAGTTGTTAAGTAAAGAAAAAAATGAGTTCAAGGCCTTAAGTCTGTAAAAAAAATAGCCATAAAAACATCTTTGAAAGTCCTTAAATGTTTTGGAAACACCGGATTCTAGTGTTTTTTTTATAAGGTTAATAGAGGGTTCCCACGGGTCATTAAAAATCATTAAATTATTGTTTTTTAAATTAAGGCATTAAAGGTGCAGTAGGAGATCTTTTCTGTCCTATTTTTTACCATGTGGCTTAAAGATCTCCCCACAGCCACGTAGCAAGCAGTGAAATAGAAGGTCTGGAAGTGAAACTAAAATAAATGGTTCCTGCTACAGTGAGAGATCAATGAATAACCCCAACCAATCCCAAAATACGGTCCGTTGTACACAATAGGTTCCTGAGACATCAATCATGGTCATCTGCTTGTCCCTCCCCCCTGTGCACGTACACCCTGACACATGAACGAATCGACCCCCCCAATGCTCGTGCAAGACACCATTGCTGGAAGCTAGCCACTGCTATGCTACGTTCACACCTAAAGCAGCAGGAGCAGCTAAAACACATGTGCTGCTTCATTTTTGATGTTTGTACAAGTTTAGTTCTGATGCTTGGCTGAAGCATCTTTGCTGCTCTGGCTACATGGTGGAAAATGTGTGTCTGATGCACGTTGGGCGGAGCTACCCTATCCTTTCTTTGCCTGTAACAATGGCAGCTATATTTGCTGTGATCAGTGGCTAAAAAGTAGTTTGAATCTATTTTGAAGTGAGAAAGTCCACCTGAAAACATCATCAGTGCAGTCAGTTCATCTAGATTACTATCCTGCCTTCAAATGTTATTTCTGTCGGAGCCGCTCAGATCCACCCATGAATGAATGAATGGTAGCGGGCGCGTGCAGATGGCGTCATGACGTTTTTTATATTTATAACTTTTTAAAAACAAAGCAGTGTGTGTATGACGTCATTCACGCGCCGGCTACCATTCATTCTTCCTGTCCGCTGAACTGCTGCTAGTTTTACTCACATGCCTGGAAGATGTCTAATGCTACTAACACAGATGATCTCGCTCTCCAAATGGAATTGAACGATTCAGATTAGCTAGCTAAATGAATAGAAGGAGTAGAGCGTAGTCGCCTGTGGCCCGGGCTGCCTGTCACAACTCGTGTCCGGTGCACGAATGATGTCATACACACTCCGCTTTGTTTTAAAAGAATATAACCGTGGATGTCTGGGGGACAGTGATTCGCCTACATGTCATGAATGCCGGCGTACCATAAATGATAAATTATGAACGGTTTAGTTTGTGCCTTCAACTCGTTGCCCAAAGGAAGACGTTACTTGGATATAACCTCATATATCAAATCTCATATGGATGAGTAGAACATGATGTAATAACGTAAGATCAAGGGCCCAATGTAAAAAAAATTAAAAAAAAACTGCTATCCCCTTTAAGCGTCATTTCCGCATGTTTTGCTCCTATGGATTTTAGCAAAAATATCACACATGCTCTCCTCAGACTCCAAGGAAGTCTGTGTGGAGCCAGAAGGAACAGTGGAGGCTGTAGGCTTTGCTTTGCGCAGGCTGTTTCCCTTCTTCATCACAGCTGATTGCCATTGATTGCTGATTAACAGGCTGTTCCTGAAGTGCAATCATCAGAATCGACTGTGTTGAAGCAGAGACACCTTTGAAACCTGCAGGACAGCCTGCCTGATTTATATGGATAAAACAGACGATCAGAATATTTTGACTCGAATGTTTCACAGTTTTAGCCTGGTAACTTGTCCATATAACCGAAGCTTCAGATGATACTTTAAGCATTAATAGAAATCTTGGTGATGTAACATTCATGTTGAGGAAACAAACAAACCTTTTCTGAGTTCATTCTCCTTCTGTTTGCAGGTGGATGATGACAGCATTGATGATCTGGGTGAAGTTAAGAAGTAAAGACCAAAATATGCACTTTCACTGGGATGGATGCCACCTATAACATCATCAACAGCAGCCTGGCCAAAATGTACACATTAAGTCATTTTATACCTATTTTATTTACTGTACATAAAAAGGTGCGGACTTGGCCACTCATTTGGCAATTTCTATCTATCTATCTTTTTTTTTTTTTTTTTTTTTAGTTCATAGCTGCTTTCTCTTATTTGCCAAAGTCGTGGTTTAAATCAAGTCCTTCACAAATGTCCTTCACTCATGCAAACAGTAGGCTAATAAATTTCACGCCCCTCCGTCTTTTCTGTCTGATCTTTATTCCATTTTGGGTTTGTCATTTTTTGTTTTTGTTAAATGTTTTAAGTGTTTTCTTTTCCAGAGTTGGCTTTGTCGTCATCCCCAGCTTTATGAGTCCCATAGATGGCCGCAGGTTGGTTGTTTTTCCTGCGTCCTGCTGATCACCCATGAGTAAACCTATTCCCAGGTATAATAGTTTTCTAATGAAGGTGCCCTCCCCAGACGGATAACATTTACAGTTGTTATAACGCTCCTTTGGGTCGATAGCACTTCCCCATAGATAACATGGTGCCCAGATGCTCAAATTTGCATGTTTGTCCGTGAACCTTTTGTTTAAGTGCAAACACGATTGGCTGCTCTACACAGGCACCTGGTGCAGCAGGTCTTTGTTGACTCACTTTTATAGCAGCAGCTTGTTCGTGCCTCCCCGCCACGTCTGAAGATGAACGCCTCTCAGCCGGAGGTGTGTTGTGCCTTTGAGTCGCCCATCCTGGACCAGGTTCTGCCTCCGGTTCTGATCCTGGAGTTCATGTTTGGATTAATGGGGAACGTTTTGGCTCTGGGGATGTTCATCTTCTACATGGACACCTGGAAGCCCAACTCCGTGTACCTGACTCACCTGGCCGTCGCCGACTCCATCGTGCTGTTCTGCTTGCCCTTCAGGGCGGACTACTACAGGCGCGGGAAGGACTGGATCTACGGCGACGTCCCGTGTCGTCTCCTCCTCTTCTTGCTTGCTGCCAACCGCGCAGCGGGGATCTTCTTCCTCACTGCTGTGGCCGTGGACCGGTACTTTAAAATCGTCCACCCGCGGAACCCGATAAACCGCCTGGGTCTGGGCTACGCTCTGCTGGTCTCCCTCGGCCTTTGGGGACTGATTTTTCTCGCCACCGGGTATCTGCTGGCTAATGAGCACTTCTTCTACAACAGCAACCGCACACAGTGTGAGAGCTTCAACATCTGCATGGGCTTCACCCCCCTGTCCACCTGGCACAACGCTTTTTATGTCATCCAGTTCTTCCTGCCCACCGCCATCGTGGCGTTTTGCACCATCCGAATCACCTGGCAGCTGAGGAACAGGACTCTGGACAAAAAGGGGAAGATCAAACGCGCCGTTCAGTTCGTAGCCGCCGTGGCTCTCATCTTCATCACCTGCTTCTTCCCCAGCACCGTGTCCCGCATCGCAGTGTGGATCCTGAAGGTGTGGTATGACGAATGCAGACATTTTGAAAAGGCCAACCTGGCTTTCTACACGTCCGTCTGTTTCACCTACTTCAACAGCGTCCTCAACCCCGTCGTTTATTACTTCTCCAGCCCGGCTTTCAGCGGCACCTTCAGGAAGGTGCTGAACAGGCTGCTGGGAAGAAGTGAGGACAAAGACCCAGCGCAGTCATCAGACAATAACATTTCCACCATCGATGGTGACGGAATCTAAAAGCTGATGTCCACAGAGGTGTCTGGAAACATCTTTTTATACATTTATAGGCCCAATAAAAGGTAGAAAAGTGATGTGCAGCAGAGCTGTGTTAAATCTAAATAATCACCATTAATGAAGAGATGTTCTACAATAAATATTAAAGGTAAACGCCGGTTCTTCCTCAGGGTATGGGAAATGTAAAGTTAAAATGGAGCAGGCTCATGAAATAAAACTGCTTATCTGGATTCCTCTATTGTGCAAGATGTTCAGTTGGTTTAAAGAAATCATTAAATCTGAGCAACAATCTAGTTTTTCTTTACCCGCAGCATTTTTTGCAGTTTAGCAATGGCGTAGGGTTGATAAAGTCAAAAAATAAATCATTTCAGGTTTGGAACAAAGTGTTAAAATGATCTCAGATTTTCAAACTCATGTTTTAGAAATGCTTTCTCAGTTTTTCTCTGCCGTTCCTTTTACTGCCTCGTCCGTAATTTTATTACTGAGCTGCCGGTGTTTGAGCATCAGTTGTATAAAGACTATAAACCTGATTGTTAGAGACTGATCAATAATAATACACATCCAATTCAGCCAGTTTTCCTTTGATCAGCTGTAGTCAGTGCTCAGTAAACAACTTTCCTGAAAACATGTTTAGAAATATCAAAGATCCCGTTATTTTCTCCTCATAAATGTCAACATCAGAGGCTTCGATGGACCTGATTTAGGTGAGTGAAAATCTGCTAAAGGATTTGTTTAATAAGTCTTTATTTGTTTTTCTGCGATAAGAGAGACGTTGAACAAGCAAGTCAAACATTAAATAAAAGATTAGCCATTGAACCCCTGATCAATGCGTCTCTGACGTGTGGAAGCAAGAATTCTCTTCTGATTGTTTTTGTTTTATTAAAACTTGCCTTAAGGAAAGTGTGTCAGAGATGGGAATGATTGGCAAAAGCATGTAAATAACTGATGAAGCTGCATTAAGCTCTTTACCTGTGTATAAATACACTGGAGTCAAAACCAAGAGTTCAAATTAATAAAAGTTTTAAGATTATGTAGTTTTAAAAGGAAATTACATCTGAGAGCATGAACAGTATGCCGCCTTTTCCCTTTTTTATTATATTGATTCTATTTTGTGTTTTGATTCACATGTTTTGCACTTTTGGTGCGTTTTTTAAATTACTGGCTTTAAAAGGTTCTAGATGTAACTTTCTAAAACTCAGTCTGGTTGAGTTTCATGTCATATTTTATTTATTTTTTCCCAACAAAATGGAAAATAAACAGACCAGTGAGTTTAGAAAGTAGATTAGCTGCTTTGCATGAGATTAAAACAGAAAAAAAAAAGTTGCGGATGAATAAGAGAAATGGAAAAGTATATATTTTTTTATTTAAACATAAGGCAAACCAAGTTTTAGAAATGTTTTTTTTTTTTAAGTGTAGTATTAAAAAAAATCAATTAAAATGATTATTAAATTCAAATAAATGGCTATAATATGATAATTTGGGTACCTGTTTGATTTTATGGAAAAATTAAGAAAAAGGTTTTCTGAAAAGAAGTGACTTAGTTATAGTAAGAAACGTTGTGTTTTAATATGGGAAATATGGCTCATCACCCAGGGAGTCATCTGGTGAAGGTTGGCATAAAAAGAAATGTCTTAATTTGATCTATTATTTTACTGTGTTATGTACACAATTTTCCAAATGAAGGCCAAATATGACTATTTTTGCCCTTAAATTGAAATTGAGGTAGATAAGAGTATAAATTAGGATTATAATTTTTGTTGTATAAACACAAAAAGCCATCAAGTAGATAAACATAAGACATCTATGATTCGCTTAATTGTCTGCGACTCATTTTGTAGGGAGAAATATACCGGTATGATAAAAAAGTAAAAAAAATACAACAAAGGAATTTAAGTTTCTAAAGCCAGAAATTAACCAAATCACAACAAATGACACGTTTTCTTAGAGTAAAAACATTTAATTTTTTTCTCTTTTTAAAAAAAATGTGATATTATCCACAATTGTCTTGTATTAATAGGTCTTGAGTCTTTTTGCATGTTTTTATTCATGTTTGTTCTCTCTGGGTACTCCCACAATCCAAAAAAACATGACTCCAAAGTTTTTTAGCAGCTCTTAATCACTCTTAGGTTTTTTTTTCCTGTGTCTTTTGCGCTGTGAGGAAATGTATCATTTTCATCCCTCAGCTAAATCATGCTTTTTCTTAGAGGACACAAAAAAAGATTTGGATTTTTGTTTTTATAAAGATGGAAAAATCTCATTTTTGAACTAGAGAGAATTATTTTTTTCTGTTGAAAACGATGACAGTGGATTGAGCAATGCTACAAGAAAACCTTGTATAAAGGGGAATGTGACGGCAGCATAATGCTGCTCTTGGGCCAATTTCTTTATTGGGTCCCTATTAGTTTTAGTTTTGTTCAGAAAGCTGAAGATAAAGAGCGATTTATTTTTTTATGCTTTGAACTCAAACATCCATATCAACAAAATAATGACTGCATAAGAGGAAGATTGAATTTGTGCCCAGCATACAAAAAAAAAAAACCACAGAGGTCAGGAGATATCAGAGGAAAATTTGGAAAGTTATAGAAGGGGGGGAAATCCTGCCAACTCCACATGTTAGATACTGAAAGACCCCTTTTGAAGAAAGCTGAACCAAAATTTTCCTCAATTTATTTAAAGTTTTTCTTTGTTTCTAACAGATATGTGCTTTAGGTTAAACTTTACACAATACTTGCAACATTATGTGTAGATAGCAATTCTTACATCATTTCTAATACCATTTAAACTGGTCCAATATTAGATAAATTCGTAGAGACATATATCGAGACTGTTAAACTGTTTATGTTCTTGTTTTTCTTATAATAAAAAAGTCCAGATTCATTCTGGTGGTTGAGATGAATCACATTTGGTTTTGTATATGCATTTTACTGTTACTTGTTATATTATTAAAGTCAATAATTAAGCTGTAGCTTTGTGCTGTCATCCTTCACTTACAAGCTGTAACATTGGCGGTCCTAGACAGGCGCCAAGAAGAGGCGTTCTGAAAACAAATGCTCCAAAGACAAATACTGTACTTTCCACTCAACTACATTTTGGGGAAGTCACTTGTTAATTTTGGCTCAGATTATCTTTATAATCCGCTGTTGCTGTTTTTCTTTTTTGAAATGCAATTTCACCATGCAAGATTCCAGCCTTTAGTACTGAATCATGGGGAATTAAATGGAAAGAACAGGGCAAAAGTTCATTGTTTGATACATTAAATGAACCAAATATCCATCTGCATCTCTGTAATCCTCAAATACAGCAGAAAAACACCTGTGAATCTACCTCAATATGACTGAAGTTAAAAGTGCAACAACTTGATTTTTAAATCATTAATAAGATAAAACTGTAAAATTAAAAAAATCAAATGAGTCTGAGGATCTTATCAGTTGTGGTTTCTGTTCCAGTGTTACAAAGCCAACATCACAGATTTGTGTTTCAACAAATGAAATCATGAACCTATCTTTCTACGACTGATTTTAAATCTAAATAACCTTTAAGTTACATGTTAAATTAGTCCAGGTGATTAATCAGTTACGCTCTCTTCTGTCAGCACATATTTACATGAGAAATTGATTTGGTAATGTACTGTAAAAACTGGTCTAAAATAGCTCACATCAATAATACCGGTACCCTTTATTTGCCCTTAAATTAAGCGGCTAGATAAGGTGATTTGCCAATGTATTTTTGTATACATTGATAGTATTTTTGCTTTTGAAGAAAGATAAGATTTAATGCACATGAAAGAAGAATTAAGGGTTTTGGTGTTTTTTTTTCTTCTTATGTTAAACAAAAAACCATCTTATTTTATCTTCAAATTGTCCTACCAACTTAAATAAAGGAAAAATACACTAGTTTTTTTTTTTTTTTTTTTTTTTTCATACACTGTCCTGTCTGGCAATGTGGCAATAAGAGTAATTGTCTTAATGCCAAAAAAAGGACCAATAATTTTTGCTTTCATGAGTGGAGCAGTACGGCTGTCGCCATAGTGTTAGAAAAAATACACTAGTTTCCACAGAAAATGGCTTGCTTATATATAACCCTAACCCTAGGCAGCTGTTAGATTTGGTCTAGAACTGACTCTGAAATGAATCTAACTCTTTGAAACCAACCATATCATATTTAATAAATAAGTTTTTGAGACTCCTGCATCATCAGTGTGGTGTTTTTGTTCTTGAAAACCCTAATTTACGAAATCAGACACCTGCAGTGCACAAAAAATCGAATAAAAGTTTATATAGGAATGCCTGATCTATCACTACGGAATAGGATTAGGGCCACTGAAAAAAATAAAAAAACGTTATGTTTTAAAAATATTTCCATTAATATGGGAAAAAAGTTAGAATTCTGACTTAAATCTCAGAATTCTGAGAATCTCAGAATTTTGACTTTTTTCTCAAAATTTTGACTTCAAGCTCAGAATTGTGACTTTTTTCTCAGGATTCTGACTTTTTTTCTCAGAATTCCGACTTTAATCTCAGAATTCTGACATTAATCTCTGAATTTTGACTTTTTTCTCAGAATTTTGACATCAATCTTGGAATTCTGACTTTAATCTCAGACTTTTTAATGGAAGAACCTCTTACACCCTCAGGGGGTATAAATACATTTCTGCCTGACAAAAACACCCAAAAGTAAATCACTTATAGCCTCACAGCTATTAGATTTAAGAAGAGACATTTGGTACCTCTGTAAAGGTAAGATGTCATAGAATGGTTTTGACCCTGCCTGAAATATTAGGGACAAAATACAAAATATTTTGCATTTTTTGAACCTCGCCAAAATTTTCTTTGAAATAAACATTGCAAAACACTACCAAAATATTATTTATAGCACAAAAAAGAAGAACAGACTTTTAAATCTAAATGTTGTGTAAAAATATACCAAATTTGGACTCAATCAGATGAATCATATTTATTTTAGAATGGTATTAGTGAGAAATTTCTTAGGCGGAGGGGCCATTTTGGCACATTTATCCAAAAATGTCACCAAACTGTGCCAAATGTGTTTTTTACATCAATACTGGGGATTTGGTAAAATTACGAGGTCACGTAGCAGCTGGACCCACCGGTGGGTCCGTAGGGTTCTAGGGGTTAATGGAAGAACAGAAAGTCGTTTAGTCTTTAAAACAGACATGACTACGGCTTGATGCTAAAATGTTTGTTAGCTGTCAGAATTCAGTCAGCATTCTGAGATTAAAGTCAGCATTCTGAGATTAAAGTCAGAATTCTGACTTTTCCCCCCATATTAAACGGAAATAATATTAAAAAATCAGTTAACTTTTTTTTTCAGTGGCCCTAATCCTCTTCCTTATATCACAAAGATGCAATCAATGATTCTAATTTAACTTCTACAAAATGTATTTTATAATAATGCAATTAATTGTTCTAATTTAACTTCTGCATCATATAATTTTTTTATGCCATAAAGTTCAAGGGCAACACTACTTTGATAGAAAAAAAAGAAGTTATCTGAAAACGATTTCATGGTCCTGGCTTTAAAGTGCTAAAGTTAGATATGAATCTCGGAATGTCCGAGCTTTTTTTGTGTCCTCGAACTCAACATGATTTCCAAGGGTGACGTCAGACCGTGACAGTCTGGGCTGGGCAGGGAAACGGGGAGCGGTGAGAATGTAACGGTACAAGGTACGCTGCACCTTCCCTCTACAGCCGTCGTAGAGACTCAGTAAACACAAAAAAAGCTGACCAAGTAAGTCTGCAGAGCAACTTTTTCTGCTGCTGTCTAATAATCTGTTTTTATATAGCATCACATAACATTAGTTTTATCATATTAACAAAGTAGTCGGTGGTTTATTTGCTAGTCTGAAGCTAGCTAGCTCTGGCATTCCAGCAGGGATTCAGGCTTTAGCTACAGGAGACAAAACATGACAACAACGCCTTTATTTATTTATTACGTCAGAGGACTAATTTACCGGCTGTTATCTGGTAACATTATAATTAACATGTAGGGAGTTAGCAGTGTTGCAGTGGTTTACATCAAAGTTATCCTGTTCTGTTAATGACACAGCCCAGACAAGATAATAATAATAATAAAAAGTCAGGGCAGACTTATGATGTGTTTACAAGCTAAAGCTTCATACGCTCATTTATGGTTAAAATGCAAAACCTAGAGAGCAGAGAGGGGGTGTGTGAGATCTGGAATCCTCATGCTGATGTTTGACAGCTGTAGGTATGCTTGTTGTTATGGTCTGGATGCACCGGCTGAGGGAGGGGAGGGTGGGGTCTACCTTGGTGATGTCACATCTGAGGAGCCCCTGTTTGGTTTAGTGTTGTTTAAGTGACTCCACAATGCATTGTTAGACTGAAAATCTGTTTAAAAATCAGATTTACCACTCAAATTATCCCATAAGATACAGCAAATTTAATGTTTAATTCATACAAGAATATTGCATGTGTCCCCCTGACTTCTGTCTAAATCTATGAAAAAAATGTTTTTAATCCTTTAAAAGAAATAGACAAAGATAATAAGCATGTAGTGAATGACTGAGGAGGCTTTGTATTGGTTCAAAGACACAAAAACTACAGTGACCACACAAGTGTTTCTTCCTCTTTTGGGATTTTTTACATTTGTCACAGTAAAACTAGTGATGCCATCTTTTGGCCCCAATACCCGACAGCTGATACCCGGCTGTGTAGTATTGGCTGATACCGATACCATCTGTTTGAAATTGATGTGTGTGTGTAAATTTTGGAGAACTGCCTACTACTTGGATGTAAAATAATTGCCATCATGGCTTTGTCAAGCTGCTGCCTACCTTTGTGAAGCAGGAAAAAGACTAATACAAAGTGAATCCAGTAAAACCTGTTATTGCCTACCTGGAATGGGGGACAATAGTTGAATAAACTTTTGGCTCTCAAAATGGTATCTGTGCGCTATTTGACGGTACTCAAAAGCTTAATTTTTCAACTATTTCAGATAGGGTCAAGGATGAAGGAGGTTTTGTTGGTCTCCATCTCCCGATACGCTCTCGCCAGTGTCCGACCTTTTAGACATTTCAGCATCTTTTTCTGAATCCTACATTATAGCATGGCATAGACAATTCACGTTTTGCAGTTTGAAGAACACCTGTTTGTTTCTGATGATTTCCTTTAGCTACCCAATGAGTGTTTGCGTTAAATGACTCATTTAATTACACAAGTTTTCACTAGATGTGGATCGAGCCAATGATCTGTATTGGATGGAGCACATGACTGGAAATAAAGATTTATAGACATGAAACCGAAGACAAGAGTAACGAGTAACGTTTGTTTTAAAAATGTAAGGAATAGAAAGTACAGATACTTGTGTGAAAATGTAATGAGTAGAAGTCAGAAGTAGGAAGAAAAGTAAGTAATGGAGTAAGGTATAGATACCTAAAAAGTGTACTTAAGTACAGTAATAAAGTATTTCTACTTCATTACTTGACACCTCTAGTACTCGCCAATACCGATACCACAATTTTAGTGCTGGATGGGGGCTCCGCCCGATACTAGTATCGGTATCGGTGCAACACTAATTAAAACCACAAGTTTTAGCACATTTTTATTGAGATTGGATGCAATAGTCAACCATAAAGATATTTATAACTGAGAAGTGGAAAGATGGGGATACATTTTAAAAGAAAAAAACAACTGAGAACCAAAAAGTGTGCTGTCCATGGTGCTCATCCCAGTCTGGTCAGTTCTTTACAGAACATCATTTCTTTGCAACAACAGCTGGGAGTTTATTGGGGGATTTATCTGCTATTTTTGCCCTTGTAAATAAATCTTGCCAGATGTTCTCAGTAGGATTTAGAGTTGGACTTTGACTTGAACTTTCTAACACATTCATACACTTTGATGTGAGTCTTGCCGCAGCTCTGGTTGTATGTTTGCGCTTGTTGTCCTAATGGAAGTATTTCTCTAAATTTTGCAGCCTAACTAAAAAAAATACATCCATCTTCCCTTTAACTTTGATCAGCTTCTACTACTGAAAAACATCACCGCAACAACAAAATGCTTACTTAGACAGACTCCTAACTATTAGAGATTAAGACCAGTACAGGTTTTTTAAGGCCAGTATTTTATTCTTTTTTATTTATTCTTCCCCGATATATGTGGCTGATAATTTTAGGGTGATTCTTGGAGTCAATATTGCTTCTTCTTCCACTTACACAATTTTCAATCAGTGGACATAATAATATTTGAACTTTATTGATCTCACATTGGAGAAATTTACATCTGCATTTAACCCATCCCCTTGGGGAGCAGTGGGCTGCCACTGTGTGGCGCCGTGGGTGCAGGTGTGGGGTTAAGGGTTTTGCTCAGGAACCCAGAGTGAAGGCTGTGGGGATCTAACCGGGTACTTGCAACCTTCTCAGAGCACAAGCGCACTGCTTTAACCACTAGGCCAACACTCCCTTCTGTAGCAGATGAAGGGAGAAGTTATGTATGGCTGCTGAATGCACTAATAAATCCTGGAGCGCTTGCAAGAATCGTCCGATAAAAGGTTAAAACACCGATATCACCATCTCTACGCGCCATAGCATACTGCTGAATCAAAGGAGCACAGAAGATAAAGGAAGACTGGTCTACATTCTCCAGACCTTTGCTGGTTTCTTCCCGCAAAATTGTTTTAATAAATTATTAATAATTGTAAAAAAAAAAAAAAAAAAACTCATATTAGTGAGCAATAAAATGCAACAACTAAGATCCAAGCATCAAATGAGGCATTTAACAAAAAAAAAAAAAAAACTAGTTACTGTGGTGTGGGATTAGAAATTCCTAGTTGTCACTGAATGTATCTTTTTTTTTTTTCTCTCTCTGTATTTGTTGGCCATATTATTCTTAAAACACTGAATGGTGCTTCATTGAATTCCTAAGACTTTATTGTAATCCATGTTTTGGATAAAATGGATCCTTTATGTGTGTAAAACAGAGTCTGTCTTGTTGCAGTCAGTATGAGTCATCTGTGTGGTAAGGTTTCTCTTCACGACCTACTAGATGTAAAAAAAAACATGATTTCAAAGCTGGACGAGGACGAATCCTGTAGAACCTTCAATTTTTAGTGATATGACAGCAAAAATGTTTTGTAAAGTAATATTTAGTTGCAGCAGCTGACATTGAAAACACTTCTGTTAGTCTGCATGATTTATTTCTCTGCAAAGAGAGAGGTTTCTTCTTTAGCAATGAATTAGTATAAGTATTTAATAAATAAAAATAAATAAATGAAAATGAAATAATGATAAAAAAATAAAAATAATTATGTATTTTATAAAATAAACATATCTATAAATTTCTAAATAATGTAATTAATCAGCTGTTTTGATTTGACTAAAAACATTTTTTGACTAATCTGCTAAACGGGTTTTTTTTGCCAATATTCTTATTGAATTACACAAAAGCTGTATTCGATTTTAACTGGATAATCTTTGGTTTGCTTTATTTCATTTCGATTTTGTGATTCCGTCTCGTTCTTTTCAAAGATGGTAAAATGTTAACATGTTGGAGGTGTTTGTCTTTAGGTTAGCTCCACCACAGAAACGGCCTTACTTTCTTTCTACTGACATTAAGAGGTCAGCTGACTCAAAAGCATCCATTGTCATGGTTCTCCTTGATCTTACTTATCCTTTTGATTGCAGTATTTTATTTTAAAGGCTCACATGCGATTGGTTGATTAGACATGGATCTAGATGGGTTTATTTTTTTATCATTTCGACAAAACTTCAGTCTTTTTTGCAAACATGTAAAACTTCTCCTATTTAGGAGCTTGCTTATTGTGGAAGTTCTCCTATTTACCAAGATGAGAGTTCTGCAATAAGGTTTATGCTTTTATATAGCGTTTATTTTTCTTATATTTTAATAAATAATTCATGTAAAGCACTTTGAATTGTCCATGTAATGAAATGGGCCTTACAAATAAATTTGCCTTGCCTTGTCTGTGATTTTCATTGTAGATTCACTTCAACTCTGAGAGACATAATAGGAAAAGAAATCCAGGAAATGATATTGTAGGATTGTAAATAATTTTAATATATATATAAAAAAAAAATCAGGATTTGTTCAGTAACAAAGATTGAACTGAACACTTTGTATCTAACCGTTGTTTTCGGTGAGGTTGGATGTTTCCTGTCCGTCTCCTCCAGTTTGCTCAGACTGTAGATGTTATTTTGCTTCATTTGTCCATCAGATCTCCTCTACAGAAGTGATGTTTCAGGGCTGTTGCTAGGAAATACTGACCTTAAGGGGAGAGAGTCAATACTGCGGAGGTCAGGAGAAAGTGAGTTCCAGAGCTGGGGAGCAGAGCGGCTGAAGGCTCTGCTCCTCATGGTGACAAGTCGAGCTGGGGGTACAGTGTGGTGGATGGAGGAGGAGGATCTAAGGGAGCGGGAGGAGGTGGCAATGTGAAGAAGATCTGAGAGATTATGGTTATGGATGGCTTTGAAAGTATAGAGAAGGATTTTAAATTGTATTCTGAATTGAACTGGGAGCCAATGGAGTTGGTGAAGGACAGGGGAAATATGATGGAAGGAGGGGGTTCATGTGATGACACGAGCTGCTGAATTCTGAAGATTTTGGTGTTTATGGAGAGATTTATGAGGGAGCTGAAAAGAAGAGAATTGCAATAATCAATACGGGAGGTGATGAGGCTGTGGATAAGGACAGAGGCAGTGTGAGTGGGGAGGGAGGAACGGAGACGGTTAATGTTGCGAAGGTGGAAGTGTGCAGACCTGGTAATTTTATTTTAGTGAGACTGAAAGAAGAGGGAGGAGTCGAGGATGACACCCAGACTCTTGACCTGATGGGAGGGGGAGACCAAGGAGTTGTCAATGGGTAGGGAGAAAGTATTGATTTTGGATAGGGTGGATTTAGTGGCGACGAGGAGGACTTCTGTTTTATCAGTGTTTAGTTGAAGGAAGTTTGAGGTGAACCAGTCATTAATTTCAAATAAACAGTTAGTAAGGGACAAGGGGGGGAGTGAGGAAGTGGGCTTACTGGATAAATAAAGCTGGGTGCCATCCGCATAACAGGGAAAATGAATGTTGAATTTGCGAAAAATACTGCCAAGGGGAAGGAGGTAGGTTATGAAGAGGAGGGGGCCAAGAACTGAGCCTTGAGGAACACCAGAAGTGACAGGGGAAGGGTGCGATGTGAAAGATTTGAGTTGTATAAACTGAGTGCGGTCGGAGAGATATGAGCGGAACCAGTCAAGAGGGGTGTGAAAAGAGAGGATAATCTATTGAGGAGAATGGGGTGAGAAATGGTATCAAAGGCCGCACTGAGATCGTGAAGGATGAGGATGGAGAGGAGTCTAGAATCAGCAGCTAAAAGGAGATCATTTCTGATTTTTATTAGGGCGGTTCAGTACTATGGGAGGGGTGAAAACCAAACTGGAAAGGCTCGTAAAAACTGTTCAGGGTAAGAAAGGTGTGGAGTTGAGCAGACACAATTTTTATTTTTGAAATAAAGGGAAGATTTGAAATGGGATGAAGATTATTAAAGTTAGTGGGATCAGAACCAGGTTTTTTTTAGAATCAGGGAGACAGATGCAGTTTTGAAAAGTGATGGGACAATACCAGAAGAGAGTAAGGAATGCATAATGGAAGTAGGCAGAGGAGGTAGAGGTCTGGAGACTGGCTGGGCCACTCCAGGTCTTGAAACCCTTTTTAAACGGAGTTGCTCCTTGGTTGGAGTGTTTGGGATCATTGTCTTGCTAGAAGACCCAGCCACCTTCCATCTTCACTGGTAAAAGGAGGTTTGGGCTCAAAATCTCACTATTCAGGGTCCTGTTCACCCCAAAGCATGATTCTTCCACTCCCGTGCTTCACAGTAGGTGTTCAACATGCCTTGCCCTGCATGATGTGAGCCCCCCTGGTCTAAGTGATACTAATGGTAGTTTTGGTTCCTTTGCTCTCTGCTTCCCATTCATCAGGTTTTCTCCATCATCCTACATGTATTTCTGGGATGTCTGCTCACAGTCCTCATGATCACTTTGACCCCACAGGGTGAGATCTTGTGTGGGACCCCTTATTGAAAGAAATCATCAATGGTCTTGTTTGTCTTCCATTGTTTTTCCCATCAACCTGCTGCCTGTCGCAGATTCACTCTTCTCAGCCTGGTGCAGGTATTCCTCAGTAAATATTTGGTTTTGGTCATTGTTGAGTTTAGAGTCTGACTGTTGGAGGGTGAGGACGGGTGTCTTTATACAGCTAACAATTTCAAACTGGAGCCAATAGAACAAATAACCAGAGGGGGACAGAGGAGCTTCAAAATCCTACAATATAATTTCCTAGATTTCTTTTCTCATTTTGTCTCTCATAATTGAATTGAACCTATGATGAAAAGATTACTGACCTCTTATAATCTTTTTAAGCAGGAAAATATGAGAATTTGCACAATCAGTGGCTGGCTAAATACTTTTTGCCCCACTGTACTTAAACAAGACAATGTAAATATTGGCAAAATTCATGTTGAACTTAATTTATAACCAAATACTTGAATGTTGAAAGTTTTCACTTCAAATACATAAAACTTAAAATCTAAAGAAGCCATTTTTTTCTTAACATAGGTGCACTTTTTTCCTGAATTGAGGAGGTAAGTGAGACACTTTGCCAATGGAAAAAAACAATTTACATTTAAAATAAGAAAAAAAAACAATTGCATTGTCTTATTTCAAGTGCATATTATCTAATTATCTTATTTTAAAGTTGTAGGGGAGTTATATTTAAATCTGTCTTAAAATCTGTGTTTTTTTTTCGTTATCTTATGTAGGCCAGTTATTTATACGTCAGCCTGAACACCTAAATTCAGCCAATCATATATCGATGGTCATCTGTCAATCAAATTTTTTTGGTCATAGCATCTTGATTCATATGTTGCAGCTAATATACGCAACGATTGAAATAAGAAATAAGAATAATTTCCTTTCCCATTGAGTTCCGTCCCAGTGTTCACGGGGATGGACTTCTGTGTCTTCAGCAGGCATAGAGCTAACAGAACGTTGGGTTACTTAACGTAATCCCTGGTTCTTTGATAACAGAGTGAGGTGTTTCACTATGGGAATCGCCTTGGCGTGACCAACTATGGAAGCTCCAATGACATCACGTCTGTCTGAGACAGACAGGTTGAGCGGTGTCCGTGGCTCCACCCACCAGCTAGATCACGGCCAACCTACCCGCCTCAACTCATTCTAGGCAGGTTTCTTTCCGTGCCCATGCAAGAAGGGATGTGTTGGTGAAACACCTCACTCTGTTATCAAAGAACCAGGGATTACGTTAAGTAACCCAACGTTCTTTTTCTAACTTCGCTCGGTGTTTCACTATGGGAGATATGGCCCACTCCCAGTTGCATGATGGCCCCGCAGCCATATATGATAGGAATCACAACCCAGGTCTCAGTTGGACCCTAACATCCCTACTCCAAGCACTGAGTGTGCTAGCGATGGCCGGGCCACATCCAGCCTGTAAAACCTCACAAATGTGTGCGGCGTAGCCCAACTGGCTGCAGCACAGATGTCCTGAACTGACACACCACGGAACAAAGCCCAAGAGGTGGCCATGCTTCTGGTAGAATGGGCCCTCACCCCTTTAGGGGGCTCTGATCCTGCGCACCTATATGCCAGAGATATAGCCTCCACAACCCAGTGTGCTAATCTTTGGCGGGAGACAGGTTTGCCCTTATGAGCAGTTGCCCAGGATACAAACAGAGGGTCAGCTCTTCTAAAACAGGCTGTCCTGTCCACATAAGCTCCTAAAGCTCTCACTGGACATAAGCAATGAAGCTTCTGCTCATCTGCTGAAGAGAAAGGGGGTGGATGGAATGCCAGCAATTCCACCATCGAACACCTATATGCTGAATCCAACACCTTCGGCACAAAAGCCGGGTTGGGTCTCAAGCACACCTTAGAGAGCCCGGGTGCCCACTGTAAACAGGCCGGACTGACTGAAAGTGCATGCAACTCACTCACCCTCTTAGCCGTAGCCAACGCTAAGAGCAGGGCAGTTTTCAATGAAAGGAACTTTAAGCCAACACCCTCCAAAGGTTCAAATGGGTGATGACAGAGGGCATCCAACACCAGAGAGAGATCCCATAATGGCACCAGAGGCTTAGAAACTGGTAACTTACGTCGGGCCCCTCTCATAAAACGACACACTAAGGGGTGCTTCCCCACAGGTTTATCACCAAACCCTACATGACAAGCAGAGATTGTGGCTAAATAAACCTTAATTGTTGAAAAAGCCTTACCCTTCTCCAACAAGCTCTGCAGAAAGCAGAGCACGTCCCCCACTGAACACTGAAAAGGAATGGTCTGTTTTTCCTCACACCATTCCTCAAACACTCGCCATTTACCACTGTAAAGATAGCGAGTAGAAGAAGCCCTAGCATTCTGTATGGTGTCGATCACCTCTGGGGGGAGGCCTGTTGCATTTAAATTCCACCTTTCACGGGCCAGGCCCAGAGAGCCAGGTGATCTGGGTGTGGATGATAAATCTCCCCTTGAGCCTGAGACAGCAGGTCCCTTCGAACGGGGAGGGGCCATGGTTCGGCTGACAGGACTTGGATTATCTCTGCCACCCAGGGCTTCGATGGCCACCAGGGAGCCACCAGAATCAAAGACAGCCCCTGTTCCCTCACTCTGATTAGAGTTGGGGATATCAGGCTGAGAGGAGGGAAAGCATAAAGCAACGCGTCTGGCCATGGGTGCGCCAGCACGTCCATACCCAGTGGAGCATCTGGGTCTGACAGGGAGAAAAACAGCGGGCAATGAGTGTTTTCCCATGAGGCGAAGAGATCTACGGCAGCCCGTCCGTATCTCTGCCAGATCTGCTCCACCACCTGTGGATGCAGCTTCCATTCCCCATAGAGAGGGTTCCCTCTGGATAAAAGATCGGCCCCTCTGTTCAGAATTCCCGCTACGTGCGTTGCTCTGAGCGACAGAACTCTGGTGCTGCTCCACATAATTATGTCCCTGGCCAGTCTGTGTAACTGCAGGGACCTGGTGCCGCCCTGACGGTTGATATAAGCCACCACAGTGGAGTTGTCGGTCTTTACCAAGACGTGGCAACCCATCACATATGGCATGAAGTGCTTCAGAGCTAGGAACACTGCGTGCAGTTCCAGCATGTTGATGTGAAGCCGCCTCATTCTCGGCGACCATATGCCATTCACCGCTCTGCCCATCATAGTTGCGCCCCAACCTGTCAGGGAAGCATCGGTCGTCATGGTAACCCTGGATGCTACGGTCCCCAGCGGGACGCCCGACGTGAGAACCGTTGGGTCTCTCCAGGGCTGAAGAGCCGCCACGCATGTCTGTGTCACTTTTACTCTGCGGCACAGATGACGGCGGGGACAGATTCGCAGCGAGGCGACCCACCGCTGAAAGTCCCTCATCATCAGAAGCCCCAGATGGACCACTGAAATCACGGATGCCATAAGACCGAGGAGCCGCAGGCACAGTCTGAATGTAACGACGTTTCCCAATTGAAAACGCGTCATGCACTGGGTGAATGACAGGATTCTCCCCTCTGATAGTGTGACACGATAAGAGAGGGAGTTTATTTTGAGACCCAAATACTCCGTGCATTGCACGGGAGTCAGGCGACTTTTGGCTTGATTTATCCTGAACCCGAGGTTGATGAGGTGGTTGATCACTGCCAGGGAGTCGCTGACTGCCTGCTCGCTTGACCGAGAGCAGATTAGATAATCGTCTATGTACGAAAATATTCTGATCCCGCGCGTCCTCAGAGGGGACAGCGCCGCCTCCACACACTTGCTGAACACCCTCGGGGCTAATGACAGCCCGAACGGGATGGTCTGAAACTCGTAAGCTGTGCTCTGATAAGCGAACCTGAGAAACTTTCTGTGTGGGGGGTAAATGGAGATGTGAAAATAGGCGTCCGCGAGGTCGATGGTTTCAAACCAATCCCCCGGACGGATGGAACGGCACAGTGCTTTGTGTGTGAGCATCCTGAATGTATATCTGTGTAAGTGTCTTTTTAACACACGCAGGTCCAGAATGGGGCGTAGTGATACGCCGTCTTTCTTTGGAATGAGAAAATAGCGCGAGTAGAAGCCCTGACGAACCTCCTCGTCCGGTACAACTCTGATCGCTGATGAGCGATGAGCTGAATCCCCGGTGGCAACCGAGGAGAGCACTCCGTTGAATCTCGGAGGTCTCGTGGCAAACTGCAGTCTGTAACCCTTGGAGATTGTATCCAAAACCCATGGAGAGACAGCGCATGCGCGCCACTGATCTGCCCGAGCAGAGAGAGGAGAAGCGTCGCTGCTGAGTGACGTCATCCCCTCTGCACTGCTGCGCTCGGCTCTCTTGTAAAGAGCGCAAGCTCCCTCTGCTGGGCGCAGAGGGGAGTGGCAGAGAGCCATTTGTGTTAATTTTTTTCTTTTTTGTGGGGGGCTTTCTGCCCTTGGCAACATGCCTGGCTGCAGAAAAGCTGTGTTTATTTTCTCGAATTCCCCCTGAACAACACTTTGTAACATGGGGCACAGCTGAGTGCTTGGTGACACTGATAATGTGCTGTGGAGTGTTTTGTGACACTGTGTCCTCCACCCCAAAATGTCTTCTCTCTGAACGTGAGAGGGAGAATTTAACATGCCTCCTGGTGAACTGGGAACTACAGGAGCATCTGAATCCTGGACAGAGAAGTTTGCCCTGGTGCCTGGAAACCTTCTCTTCAGAGGGGAGATGGTTAACAGTGGGGTTAGGTTGCCCGCTTTTTCTTGCTCTCCCCAGGGTGGGATGGACGATTTTTTGCAGCGGCCGCTGCAAAAGAGTGCTTCCCCCATGGTCTTGGGTTCTCCGCTTTGCTTTGCTGGGTGGATTGTGTGGCAGGTCTCCTTGAAGGCTTGGCTCCACCTTGCCGTACTCTCACTGCAGCAGCCGCAAACCCAGGTCTGGGTCCCTGTGGGGGGGTTTGGCTGGGCTTACGAGGCAAACAAAGGTTAAAAGCCTCTCCCTCCTGTTTTCTGAGGATACTTGTCTCCCTCATCTTCTCCAAGGAGGGGCCAAATAGACCTTTTGTCGGGTCATAGGGCGCATCCATGATCTCGGCCTTCTGGGAATCACTCAGGCCTGACAGGTTTAACCATAGGCCTCTTTCCCCTGAGACAGCCAGACCCATGACCCGACCACAACCTTGAACAGCACCTCTAGAGGAGCGCAAGATGAGATCGTTCACCACACAGATCTCATCCCATATCCTGGGGTTAGGTGTCCCCGAGTCCAGTTGACGCCCCATCTCCTCCAGGATTTCACCTTGGTACGCAGACAGCAGTGTAACCGCGTTAAGTGAGCACACTGACTGACCCACATATCTGTACATCCTTTGGTAAATGGAGGCTGTGAGGCGGTCCATTTTACCTGGGAGCGAGATGTTTGAGGATGCTGAAACCGATCTGCAGTTAGGGTGGAGGTGGTAAGCCACTGAAGGCTCTACAGCTGGGGGTTCGGCCAGCCCCAGCTCACCCATGCCCTGTATCTCCAGCTTAGAGAAGCCCTTGGTGGGAAGCTTACTCTTAAATGGGCTGGACCAGAAACGGCTCATTTCTCTCATGCAAGCAGGAACGGCTGGTAAAAGTTGCTTTGCTGGTGGTAAAGCTGGTGGAAGCCTTTTACCGCCGTACAGGTCCCGTTCTGCTCCTTCTGAATCCTGCGCTGCAGGCCAGGGGATGTTCAGCTTTAAAGCTGCCCGTCTGCACACATCGTACAGATCACTATCCCCCGGGGAGGTGACTTCTGCCCCGCTTGGAGGCCTGGAGTGATGACCCGGGAAGGTCGAGTCCTCCTCCTCCTCCTCCTCCATGTCCTCCAGTTCCAGGAGGTCGGAGTTAGCGTCACCCTCCGTTTCGTCGATGTCTGCATCGAGTTTCCCGCTGTCCATAAGGCCCTCAAACAGAGGAGGCACGGACGGGTACTCCTCTTCCATCACGTCCGCCCAGCTCTTAGAGGCTAGCGGCGGATGGTTTTCACCCGCCGCCGCAACGGCTGCAGGTGAGGAGAAGCAAGGGTCCTGGCTGTTAGCGACAGCCACCCTCAGCCGCCTCTCCAGGATCTTTTCCGGCATCGACGCGCAGTGCTGGCATCCCTGAGGGTCCGCCAGCGATGCCTGAGCGTGCTTAGCGCCCATACATGCTATACACATCGGATGAGGGTCCCGCCCAGAGATAGATGCCCCGCATGACGCTGGACACAGGCGGGATACAACCTCTTTAGCCTTCGGTTCCGAACCTTTGGCAGGGGTAAGAGCTGCAGACATGACTGTAGATAAAACACGGAGCTCGTCGCTACACGTTAGCTCTTTACTGATATAAAGTCCATTCGCCACAACACGTTAACCGGACTCTTATGCTAGCGATACACTGCTAGCCAAAAACCAAGCCCACCTTTACGTGTTAGCTCGGCTGACACAAGCGCTCTCTATTCCGTTAATTAAAACGGAGTAGATACAGGGACAGCTCGCCTTTACGCGGTCACCGCTCCCAGCGTTTGTGTTCCAGAAAGTGCTTCTGCCGAAGCGCTTACTCAGCACGGTACAGGCCTGTCCTGGTCCTGCGTTCAGCGACGTTTTCCTTTACGGAACGCCTGAGAACAGTTAAACAGGTCCAAGCTAGCCTGAGCGCGCTGAGGGAGCTTAGTTGTAGTCTTCTCACGGGAAGAAAGCGTGAATAAGTTGAGGCGGGTAGTTTGGCCGTGATCTAGCTGGTGGGTGGAGCCACGGACACGGCTCAACCTGTCTGTCTCAGACAGACGTGATGTCATTGGAGCTTCCGTAGTTGGTCACGCCAAGGCGATTCCCATAGTGAAACACCGAGCGAAGTTAGAAAAAGAACTGGCAGCGTTGCGAGGCAAGGGCTCAAACATGTACGGCTGGAAGCCTTCTACACCAAACCAAGCTTCTGCCGCCCTGGCGTCCTCTTCCACAACATCTTCGTCCCCGCTTTCCTCCTCTAAATAAAAAATGTATGACAGAGGAGATTCATCTACGACCTCCGACACAAAACTCTCCTACTCTTGCATGTTTCTGCTGTCCATAGCGTTCCTTGACAGTGTCGTTTCTAAGTGACTAAGTTGCTAACTGGTTAGCAAGATGTATGAAGGTAAATATGTGCCAAAATGAAAAAACTTGTGAATTTAATGTGAAAACTTGAGAATGCAATGTGAGAATTTGTACCACAAAAATCTGAACTTGTATGCCAAAATGTTCTGCTGTAAAGAAAAACCGCACACACACAAACTGAATTTGAAGTTGCACTAAAAGACATATCAGGCAAGAACATGTAAAAAAAAATTACACTTGTCAGTCCAATCTTCACCTGAAGAGGATTTTCACTCAAATCTGATTTAAATGTGAATGCACAAAAAAACTATTTACTGGTGTGTTCATATAGTTTTACACAAATAAAATTACAGCTGACAAATGATTATTGATAGTTTATTTGTAATTATTATTTTTTTGCATATGTTAATCTTGCATTACAACCTCAATTTAGCCATTACAGCTTCTTGAATCTGCTGCTTCAAGAACACAAACGCGCTCTCGCGAGACACAGCACGTTGACACCGCGCTTTGACTTTTGTCACATTCCTTGCGAGATATTTGTGCCAAAACGAACTTGTGTTTGAAGATGTGAGAGCAAATGTGGTGGGGAAGGGGGGGGGGGTGTTCTATAGGCCAACCAATCGCAGGCTGCGTACTTGGGAGGACGCCTTTGGAGCACTTCCTGGCTTCTTTTTTTTTTTTTTTTAGTAGTTGAAGAAAAAGAAGAAGAAAGTCGGATTTTCTTGAAGTTACGGACAACCGAAAGCAGCAGCAGCGCCGGCAGTAGAGCGGAGAACACCTTTAAATGTAAGTAGTTTGTTTTTGCTTTTTTTAAATGAACATCTATTAAAATACATGACGGTAACAGAGCCACCGGGATGTGTAGGACCAGCTAAAGCTAAAGCTAACCTGTTGATACGTGATGTTCATCAACAATTAAAAGCCTTCATACAAATGTCACTATTTTTTATTTTAACCTACATCTTACTGTACTGATAGCCGTATCCCTCTCTAATCAGATCTATTTATTCTCAAACAGTTTATTACAAAGTATTAGAACTTTTAAAGCTTAATGCAGCTGAAGAAATAACATTAGTCCAGCTGTACTGGGCTGTTAATACTGTAAACGTTTTGTTTTAATACTCAATAATGTATAGTTAATTTACAGTACAGTATAATAAGGTTTAAAGTATAATTCACTTGAAGAACAATACCAGTGTAATTATACAGAACAGTCATTTAGCCTGTTGACTTAACAGAAATATGCTTTACATGTCATTTTGTTCCAGGGAGCAGACAGAGGAGTGGATAAAATGACCACCTTATCATCGGGGCCAAAAATACTGCTGCAGTCAGATGGAGCGAAGAGTTGAGGCAGAATTCCATCTACATGTTGCATTTCTATGTAAAAGTCACACAAGTTAAAAGAAGTCCTGTTCAAACACCAACGTACAAATATATAATAATTTGATCACATCAAATGATGCTCAGATGCCACTTTTTGTAAATCTCATATTTGTGATAGAAGTGATCCTTGTGTGGGACAACTTAAAAAAAAAAATACAAAGTATGTTCAGGTTTGGATAATGTACACACACACTATATATATATATATATATATATATATATATATATATGTGTGTTTGTGTGTGTGTGTGTAGGGAAATTACATCTTACAATTATTATATTCATGTTAATTTTGAGTAAGCTTAAAAAAGTAATCTCCAGGTTACCATTCCAAAGTCTTTTTCTGTAGAATTTCATTAATCCATCCAAATCATGAAACCTTCCTTTTTTCTAGCTTTAAAGAAACACTACAGAAAACAGGGGGTCAGTTGGAACCCTACTGCTGCCACCTGGCCCTGGTTTGTCCTCATGGATGAGGTATTAGGACAGAGGCCCCCTAATGCCCCACCTGTCCTAATTGCCTCCATCCCTGAGGACACAGCAGGGCCAGGTGCTGCAGAGGCTGAGCAGCACCAGGTTGACGATGAGGAAGAGAATGAGGATGAGAGGCCAGGAGAGAGGAGGGAAAGGAGCAAGAGAAGAAGGAGAGACGAGTTGGTGGATTTAATCAGGGAGGATATCAGATGGCAGAGGGAAGCGGGAAAGGATGGACAGATTATTTCATTTATTGGAGAGGATGGTGGACAGACATTATTATTTTTGGTGTTTTTTTTTTAACAAGTTCAGGTTATGTGTTGCTGTTATTAAATTAAATTATTAAATTGTTTATAAAAGTTATTGTTGTCGGTGTGTTCTTAAAGTCTTTTATCTGTTTCATCACTTCTTTATAATTTAAGTAAACTTAGAACAACTTCTCAGTGACATCAGTTTATTTTTAGAGAAGCAAGTATTTACAATAAACTATTAAAAACATTTTTAAGTATTGAAATTAGATCTTAAAATTAACTACTACAACTATTTACAGAAGATATACAGTAAATATTACTAGAGAACATATATATATATATATATATATATATATATATATATATATATATATATATATATATATATATATATATATATATATATATATATATATATATATATATATATATATACAATTGTGACTGAGCAGGAGTCCCTTGTGGTGCTGCTGGACTGGATGCGATGCCACACAGATGACCTTGGAGTCTTCTGACTGTGAGTGGGACATCATTTGGGGGGTGGGGGTGCCTCTCTCCACTGTTCACCACATCATCCATCAGGGTTTGCAGGGCTGACCCAATCGACAGCTGCCCCAATTGACGGCTGCCATGTTACTAAAAAAGTTTAAAATGACGAAGAAAATAATGACTTTACTAAAACTGTTTTCATTACCCTGAAATAACAGCTAAAATGTGATTAAAATGTGCTAAAATGTGACAATCTAAATGTAATGGTGGTCGGGTAGACCCTCCTCCAGGGGCAGACAGCTGGTCCCTCCATGGAGCACCACTGACTGCCTCAAACACGTTCTCCCCTCCTCATCCTCTGGCATGTCATCCTCTGGGGCGGTGATATCACCAGCTCCCAGGCAGATGTTGTGCAGGACAGCACATGCCGTTACCTGTAGAAAAAAAATAGACAAAAATATTTATTTTTATTCAGTCATCTATCTTTATTACATGATTTATTAGAAATTTAATTTTACTTAATCTAGATCCACTATTTAACTTATTTTTTCGTTTTTATATTTTTTTCCTGTATTATGTTTATATATATATATATATATATATATATATATATATATATATATATATATATATATATATATATATATATATATATATATACAGTAATTGCAAATAAAATCAGGCAGTAAGGGGATAACAATTTAGACAAAAAATGATTTATTTCTCAACAGTTTGGCTTCTCAACAAAACATTAGTAATGGTGAAAGTAGTTATTCAAGTCAGTTATTTACAGGGTTTGTACACATTTAAGTATTCAATTCAAATTACTAAAGTTACAAACAAATAAATTACAAACTTAAAAATAAATATAAAATTTGATATTTAAACATATTCATCAATCTGCTGACAAGCGTTTATTTAATAGCTGGTATATTCTGATCATTAGCAGGCCCTGTGGGTTAGAATAATAGCAGGTAGATCTTACCTCTCCACTGCGCACTGCCAGCCTGAGAAAAATCCGTCGCAGGTTTTGCTGCCGCCGAAGCCGTCAAAGCGACTCTCCTCCTCCAATAACAAGTAAATAAAAAAAAAATTCCATATATATTTTTTTGTTTTTGTTGTTTCTTTCCGTATTTCTCGAGCTGTCGGATTTTGTTTGGCGCTGTTTTTGGGGTAAACGTGATGACGTCGTGTCGTAACCAGGAAGTGCTCCAAAGGCGTCCTGCCAAGTACGCAGCCTGCGAATTGAGACGCAGCCTGTGATTGGTTGGCCTATAGAACACCCCCCCCCTTACCCCCCACATTTGCTCTCACATCTTCAGACACAAGTTCGTTTTGGCACAAATATCTCGCAAGGAATGTGACAAAAGTCAAAGCGCGGTGTCAACGTGCTGTGTCTCGCGAGAGCGCGTTTGTGTTCTTGAAGCAGCAGATTCAAGAAGCTGTAATGGCTAAATTGAGGTTGTAATGCAAGATTAACATATGCAAAAAAATAATAATTACAAATAAACTATCAATAATCATTTGTCAGCTGTAATTTTATTTGTGTAAAACTATATGAACACACCAGTAAATAGTTTTTTTGTGCATTCACATTTAAATCAGATTTGAGTGAAAATCCTCTTCAGGTGAAGATTGGACTGACAAGTGTAATTTTTTTTTACATGTTCTTGCCTGATATGTCTTTTAGTGCAACTTCAAATTCAGTTTGTGTGTGTGCGGTTTTTCTTTACAGCAGAACATTTTGGCATACAAGTTCAGATTTTTGTGGTACAAATTCTCACATTGCATTCTCAAGTTTTCACATTAAATTCACAAGTTCGTTCATTTTGGCACATATTTACCTTCATAAAGATGCTTCCAAGACACCGGCCACAACCAAACTTGCTTGCGAACCTTCACAAAAATTCTGCCCTCTTGATAAAGGACTAATCACATTCACTCGTGTAAAGTATGGAAATGCAAAGGTTGGAACAGCCGCTTTCCCTACGACTTTAAGAGTAAATCTAATTCCACTGGCAAATCATCTTATTTACCTACTCAAATTGAGGGTAAATACACTTAATATTTCTAGACTGCTTTTTTCCAGTATACCCCTCGAATCAATTAGATTTGTGGATTGTCTATAGGCAGTGACATGTACTGTTTTAGTTGATTTAAATGCTGTTATTTATTTTTCCAGCTTTCTTCAGTCACATTGGGACACAGAGGGGTAGTGGGGGAAGGCTGTCCCCCCCACAATAATCAAGTCCCCAAACCATGGACAAACAGGGGCCCATCACTACGCCAGGGAAAGCAAGTGGCCTAAAACCTCCCAGTAAAATAGCTCGTCCATCTGGAGTGCCATCTAAGACATCGCCATCGTCTGGTAAGAAGTTTTCCCTGCCGTCGTCATGCTGATCACACGCTGACTACCCCTTAACATGGTCGTTTAGACAGACTAGAAATCAGACTTTGTCCTGGTCTTGCCATCTTGTTTGTTTTTATTTATTTTAGGATCAACTGATTATCTTTGAAATAAAACTATTGACTAAATTAATCAGATAGAATGTAATACGATAAATTTTTTTTTAGTTTGAAATATCATTTAAATAAGTGAATCTTCATCAGCGTAGACAGAGTGTTTGCATAGTGTTGCATGAGATAAAGCAATGTTATTTTTAGATCATTCCTGCCATAGTGTGAGGGGATTTGAAGTAAAACATGAGTTTATTCAAATGACATGAAAAATAACAACAAATCATATTATATTGTAAGTTTACCAATTTTCTCTTGCAGGGGCTTCAAAGCCAGTTCCTCCTGAGAAGTCCTCCCCTGGTGTCACCTCCCCAACACAAGACGGCAGCATAGACTTTCAGATCGGCGACAGGGTCTGGGTGAACGGCAACAAGCCAGGCTATGTTCAGTTTATCGGGGGAACGCAGTTTGCTCCGGGCCAGTGGGCAGGCATCGTCCTGGATGAGACCATCGGCAAGAACGACGGGTCGGTGGCTGGCGTTCGCTACTTCCAGTGTGAGGATGGGCGGGGCATTTTCACACGGCCATCCAAGCTGTCCAAAACTGAGATACCAGAGAAGGAGGCGAACGGGGGGCAGGCGAGCCCAGCACAGGCAGCTTCAGCGACAAGCGAGGCTGCAACTACCGTCACTGCTGAGGCTACACCTCCTGCCTCTGCCTCAAACGGTAACAGACGTCTTTCTCTTTTATATCTGGCATCCTAAAGCACCTCAGACTAAAAAAAAACTTTTTTAGCGTGTTCTGTTTACTTAAAGTTTGAATAAACCTTAAACAACAGTGTTCTACCTTGAACCTTTTTCACATTTTCTCAACAAGCACACTATGCAACATTTGTCAGTTAATTAATGTGTTCCATAACGTTTTGAATGATTAAATGATTCATTTCAGGTTGAACAAAGGTATTCTCGGCCGCCCTGGTGGTCTGTGGGGGAAATACCGCACTTGCAATTGCAGGAGCACCGACCCGCACCCACAGGCTCAGAAGTCTCGCAAGAGTCGGTCTTGCTTTACGGCGAGAACTGCTACACCCCCCAGTTAAAAGCATGCTCGTTGCTAGCACAGTGGCGATCTTTGTGCAGTTATGCTACGTTCACACCAGACGCAGCAAAATCAGCAAAATCGCGTCTGCTGCTTCATTTTTGCTGCTTGTACCAGTTAGTTCTGACGCGCGGCTGAAGCAGCTTTGCTGCTCTGGCTGCGCGGTGCAAAAGTGTGTCTGACGCGCGTTGGGCGGAGCTTCACTATCCTTTCTCTGCCTTGCAGCTATATTTGCTTTGATCAGTGGGAATAAAGTAGTTTTAATATGTTTTTAAGTGAGAAAATACACCTGAAAACATAATCAGTGCCGTCAGTTCATTCAGATTACAATCCTGCCTTCAATATTTTTTCTGTCGAAGCCGCTCAGACCCCCACATACCAGAGGTGCGCCGACAGTAGGAATCCCTTCATCAGCAGCCTCTGGCCGGGTCGCCTCCTCACGGTTCACCGCGGCAGCTGGTGTTTTTCATCTAAATAATCCAAACTGCAGGCAGCAGGATAATAAAAGCCAACATATTCTGCCGGCAGATTTCTGCATTTTAAGTTCATTTAGGCGTCAATAAACTGTTTAAGCGGAGTGATCATGGCGCTCTGATCATCAGCGCTGTGTCTGTTTCTCTCCCTGCCAGCTCCCAGATCAGCTTCTCTGATTGGTTGACGCGGCGCGTCGAGCAGCAAAAATTAAATTTTTCCATCTTGAGCAGCAGCGCTTGCGGCGCGTCACGCGCGTCAGATGCTTAAACGCGCCAGACGCGCTGCGCCTGCTGCTCATAAACACGCCGCGGGACCTTTTGCTGCTCCTTGACGCGCGTCAACCATTGACTTTGCATGTAAACTCGCTGCTTCTCTCGTGCCAGCTGCGTCCAGTGTGAACGCAGCATTAGTCATTCGTTGCGTTCGCCTGTCTGCTAAGCTCAAAACAACCGCGCCTGGCTTGACGGATAAACCAGGAGAACAGCTGTGCATATTTACGACAGTGCACTTTTACTTTCGCCCTCTGGGGGGAGCCTCGCTGGAAAATCAACACCGGTTGCATAGTGTACCTTTAAGTTTTTCATCCAGATTTCTCCTGATTCAATGTTTTAGAGTCATGTTTATGTTTGGGACATAGCAGGAGAGAACACACTCATGCACAGGGAAGCTAGACTCGAGGCTAAAGTGGTCGAACCCCGGGCCTTCTCTTTGCAAGGCGACAGTACTACTAATTGTGCCACCGCAAAACCTCTCCATCTTTTTTGGGGAACTGTTACAGAACTCCAAACATGGCTCAGATGATCTAATCTGCAATTGCTTCCTTTTTCCTCTCTTTCAGCTCCCGTCACTGGTATAAAAACCAGCGGCGTAATTAACCGAATGGTGACATCCAGTGAGTCTGTGTCCAACCTGTCAGACCCAGACTCTATGAAGAAGATCAGAAGGGAGCTGAGGCTGGGAGACCGTGTTCTGGTGAGAAGTATATTAGATTGTCTTCATTTTGACCTAAAAACGTGTTGGATCTTTGTCCAGAAGGATCTCCATGTCTGTATAGTTTGGTTATAAAAGTCGTCTTACAGTAGTTGTGGAGGGTGACAGGAATTTGATTGGAAATTAAGAAGCTGTTCCTCAAAAAACCCTCCAGCACATCAAAGTATGAGACATTTTTTATTTATGCTGCAGTCAGATTGGGGACAAAACTTATTTTTGTGATTGCCTGATATTCATCTCTTTCTAGCAGGGAATTAAACCGGAAATTCAAAGATGAAAAAAATAAAAAAATAAATAAAGCATTACCCTCAACCCACTGTGTTCCATTTTGATTTTAAACCCAGTGGGAACTATTAAGAAAAGTCAAGTTATTACCAATTCTGCTACTTGGAAAAAAAGCTGATTCTGTTGTGCTTTAAGCCCCTCCACCCCAACTTGTAAGTAATAGAAATAAAAATGGTAAAATTTCATGCAAAACTTTTCATTTTTATAAATGTATGTCTCTTACTTTCAGTAGGGCCTTCATTGCTGCCTAAATCAGTCAGAAACACCAACCTACATTCACAACTTCAACTTTAATTCTTCTTCTATCCAACTGTATTTATTTATTCCAAACAATCTATTCTCTTAATTTTGTAGTGTTTTTCTTACCTGTGCTGCTTCCATTACATTTATGTGGTTGCTAAATATTTTTGTCCAGTCAGATTTCAGTGTGTTGCTATGCCAATCTAATCTGCCCAGGGCCTTCAGGAGCAGCAGCGCTGGCTGTTGTTACATTCACAATATTAGTGAGGAACATTTTCTTCAACCAATCAAATTTCAGATTTGCCCCACAGGCCCAGCTAGCGGGCCCATGCTACCCTCAGTATTTCCTGTCCTCTGATTGGTCAGTTAGAGCCAAGTTAAGCTAGCGACAATCTGCTTTTTATGTTCACTTTTGTTTTCAAAGACTTCCTGCACAAAGATATAGTGATCGATTTGTTTATAAATAATTTGCATCTCTGGTGAGTTTGATATATTTATTTATAAACTTATTTTCATGCTTTATGCCAGGGGTCTTCAACTTTTTCCAGACCAAGGACCCCAAATTGATGGGGTCCTTGATAATTATATATATTGTATGAAGTAGTGTTCTATCAAACTGGTCCTATAGTCATTCTATTACAGATGGAGTAATGTAACGAAAGTAATTTCTCCCTGGGATTATTAAAGTATTTCTGATTCTGATTCCTGGTTGATGGGACAGGTGTTGTGAATGAAACGGTGCCCAGCTTGAAAGAGCTCCTGTGTGTCGCTGAATGTGTGCATTGATGACTGAAAGACATCTTCTGCCTCCATTTATCTGTTTACCCCTGGTGTTTGTTATATGGACAGAATGAAAACCTGCAAATGGGTCATAAGACGCTTTGCTGGCCCCTTGGTCTTCATTATTTTTGGTATATTAGGTTTGTGTTTGTTTTTTTTTTTAAATAGAAGGCAATAGAATAGTGCATTTATCCCTGGGCTCTGCAACTTGTGGCTCCTTAGACCCTCGATAATGTATGATAATGGAGTAATAGAAACACAACAAATGCTGGTTGACATTTTCTCCAATGGCTAATTGCATTGAATTAACAAAATAAATGAACTCTAAATTTAACAGAAATATATACATTTTTATCGTATACAGTTCTTTTTTTTTAAAAACATTAATATTCCAAACATTTCAGCAACCCATTGAAAAGGTATTTTGGAAGTTTCTTTTCTTTATTTAAATTTCTTGATGAAAATTTCTTTTTAACTGTGTATTTGTTTTTTTTTTTATGACGTTATGTCATTTTTGCCGCTCTAAACAAGTTTTATAGACTTGAACTCAACTTTGTTTATCCCTTGGGATTACTCCTTCAGGGAAATTCTGGTTCCAGTAGCTTATCTAGAGTACAGAGGGTTAAAGCAAGATGCCAGTAAAGATAAAAATATGACAGACAATATAAAAAGGAATTTTTAGCTGGACTGAAGTCAGAATTGAGTCTTTGGAGCCCTGATCTATCCTTTCAGCCTATAAGGACCCCTCTTTCGTGGTATGTCAACCGGATGTTTGCTATTTAACAACTAACATTTGTTTTGGTGTGTTTTATTTGGGAGGTTGTCTCTTGTTTTCATATTTTTTAGGGGGTTTATTATGCTTCGTATTTTGCCTGGTAATGCTGGTACCTCACGGTATGAATTGCTTATTTTGAAATAAATTATTTAAAAAACAGAAAATCCATTTCAGTAATAGCATCCTTTATGCACAGGTTGGTGGTACGAAGGCAGGAGTGGTGCGTTTTCTCGGACAAACCGACTTCGCTAAGGGAGAGTGGTGCGGCGTGGAGCTGGATGAACCTCTGGGCAAGAATGATGGAGCTGTAGCTGGAGCCAGGTAGGGTTGTGGCAAATAATCGTTTTGGCGATGTGTCATGATATTCGGCTGCCAGATATAATATCGATCTTTTACTTCCTAGTATGGATTAAAAAAAAAAAAAACATGGTTACCTTAAACAATGAGGGGAGATGGGCTACCTCTGCACCAATACACTGGCAGAAAGCTCTGTGGAGCCCCATATCTGTATTTGAGGTGGTCACAGTGGAAGAAATGGACTCCAACTCCAAATAACATTGATATATATATAGATGATCAATATCTTCTGATGAACATATACAGCACTTGCTTTTTTATCTATTCATTGAATTTTGATAGCTGGGGAAAATATTGCAATATATAGTGACATTGCAATATCGTGATAATATCGTATCATGACTAGGGGTGTGCAAAATAATCGTGATGATGATGCATCGTGATTCTAATTTTCGTGATCTACTGCATCGATTCTTGATGCCAAGAATCGATTATTAATTTAAAAAAATGAATAAATAAAATTGCATGAATGGTTGGCGAACATCAGCCAAAAACAAGTGTAATACAACTTCCAGTCCAGTAGATGTCACTGCAAATGTGTTGACGCACGCTGCCTTGTGTCACAAGCATTTCCGGCCGTGGGAGTCATTCAACAACAAAACATGGAGGATAAAATATTGCAATGCATCGCAATAATTCAAGTATCGTGATACATCGTGATAGAATCGCATCGTGGCCTGTGAATCGTGATTCGAATTGAATCGTGACTTCTTTGGCAATACCCACCCCTAATCATGACCCAAGTATAGTGACACTTATCGATTCGCAACGGCCATGCCAATACTCACCCCTAGAGCCAAATGAATAACCCTGGGTCTACTTATGATCCAATTAAACATTCACTGATTAGAATCAATTTTCCTATTTTCTTTTAAACGTAGGGAGTATTTATTTAAGCCTAGTCGTAAATTGTAAATTAGTTTCTTCCAAGCAAGTCCAATAAGGTCAAAATCGTATAAATGTTTCAAATTTAAAACTGATAAATTCTGTATTATCAGCAAGATTTACACCTATGTCGAAACATTGTAGATTAGAGCGGTTAGCTTTTATCTGTGGAGCCAACAAGCTGCTTCTCTCCGCCCACAAATGTAATGTAAAACAGAATTAAACAACAAACACAAGTACCAACAGTGTACCTGAGCCTACAGCAGACTGACAGTTTGGGACATCTTGTCCCCCCCAGGTATTTCCAGTGCTTGCCCAGGTATGGCCTCTTTGCTCCCGTCCACAAAGTGACACGGATTGGCTTCCCCTGCACCACGCCGACCAAGGCGAAGAGCTCCCGGAGGAGGTCCACTCTCAAGAGGAGTCCAAGCGCTTCGTCCATCAGCTCCCTTAGCTCTGCCACCTCCTCCATCAGCGGCAAACCAAGCAGGGCAGGACTGGTAATGTTGGCATTAATCATTATCACAGATTTGATCCAAAGTATAAAGTTTCATATCTCAATGTTTGGATTGGGTTAAAAGCAACACAGTCTGCTTAAGAAAATAAATAATTGTGATTTTTTTTTACTTTGAGAAAAGATAAATTAATTATTTGTCTAACTTAAATATCAATAGAGACTTCTTTTCTAGATGAAACTTGGAAAAATGTGCAAAGATAATTGGATCAATTGGGTCTGTGAAATAGTTCTCTCCCTCTAGCTTCTTAGTAGCACCAAAATTAATCTTACGATGTTATATTTACTTTTTTTTTCTTTTTTTACCCCGTCCAACCTTTTACAAACCCACATGCTGAAATTTGTTTACTTTTTGTTTATCTTCCAGCTGACCGAAACATCTGTGCGCTACGCTCGGAAAATTTCAAGTACCACAGCGCTGCAGGAGGCCCTGAAGGAGAAGCAGCAGCACATCGAACAGCTGCTGCTAGAGAGGGACCTAGAGAGGTGCGAGGTCGCCAAAGCAACCAGCCGCGCGGGAGAGGTGCAACAGGAGATGGCCGTGCTGAGGAAAGGGCGGGATCAGGTGAGTTTTCTACAGTTAATGAAAAAAAGAATTTAATAAAAGCAGCTTGGGGTTAGTTAAAATGTAAACATGTGGCTCAGAGGTATGGAATAAGGTAAAGCTAAGACTATTACTGCTAGTTAATAGTAAATGAGTAGCAGCTTAGCAGTGAAATGAATATTCCCATTCCATAAAGTGCAGCAGTGATCAAATGTAAACAATGTGGCAGAAAAAAAAAACATGGTGCAAAAACACATTGATATGGAAATTCAGAGCATTGCAAAGACAAATATATATGGTGCAAACTTGCAGTGTTTTGGTTTGGTGGAATGGGGAATCATGTTTGTTTCAGTTTCTCAGAAAATACACAGTCCTTTAAAGAGAGAGAGAAAAACTACAATCTTTAAGAAAGAAACTATGTTCTGAAAAAGAGAAATAAATAAACTACAGTCTGAAAAAAGAAAGCAGAAAAAAAGAAACTACAATAAGAAAGAAAGAAACTACTGTCGAAAAAGATTACAGTCCGGAAAAAAGGAGGAAAAAGAAACAAGAGATTAAAAATAAATAAAAAACTACAGTCTGAAAAAAAAATAAGACAAACTATTGTCCAAAAAAATGAAACTTCAGTCTGAAAAACAAAAGATTAAAGAAACTACAGTATGGAAAAAAAGAGAAAAAGGAACCTAAAAAATAAAGGAAAAAATAAAAGAAAGAACTTAACTCTTTGCTGAGACCGTTATATGACCTAGTAGTGTTCCTCAGCCAGGTTAGGTAATCAGGGAGGTGTTTTATAGATACTGTTGAGGTCATTTTAAGCATGTTTGCTGATGCTGAAAGGCCTCTAGATGTTTGGCTCCTTCCATACTAACTGATTCATTAGTCTCAAATCATCAAACAACTTAAGATGTTTCATATTTTGTAAATTTATAGTCATGCTTCTACAAAGTGAACAGCAGTGGGCCGAGTATGCAACCTTGAGGTGTGCCAGGTCTCAGCATCATGGAGTTTATTTGTTCTTGTTTTTTTTTTCCCCAATCTGGATTAACCGTGGTCTTACAGTCTGTTGCCTTCAGTATTTAATGTTCTTTGTGCCATTGACTCCACTTTTATTTTGTATTTCACAGTATGCAGTGGAGATGGAGGCCAAGCTGGATCAGCTTCGCTCTCTGGTAGAGGCAGCTGATCGAGATAAAGTGGAGCTGCTCAACCAACTAGAAGAGGAGAAGAGGTAGGTCCTTCCTTCTGCCAAACTCATCAAAGTGGTTCGACGGGCTTATCTGCTGCCCTGTGTGCCACGGTTAGTCCCTAACTGAGTATAAAGTTTAGTTAGTTTAGTTTATTTTAAAAATCACTGCTTCATTACAAAAATCTCCCCAGGGGACATAATATAAAAAAGAAACCAAGCTTTAGATGGACCTCTTATTAAAATAAAAAGTTGCTTTTAAGAAAAAGTCCAGTCAGCAAGGAATAATCAATGGGTCATTATTTATACGTAAAACCAATATGTTCTCGGTGATTAAATTAATTTAGCGTTAATTGGTGAAAAAAATTAAATTTTTGCCCAATTATAGTAACCCCTCACTCCTGATATCTTCTGGCAGTGACGTCACGGTACTGTAAGCCTAGCAACATTCTCCCTGCATTACAAACAGAATCAATTGGAACTACTAGACACATCTGCAATCAACAACAATTATTGAAGATTTCCAGAGGACTTCACAATTGAAATTCACCAGATTTATAGTTAAACTGACAATGCCCCCGTGGGTAAAAGTGAAAAAAAAATTAGTTATTTCACCTTTCCGATTCCTGATCCTCAACGGACGGGTTCGTCGTTGGATTGTCAAATTGAAGAGGGAGGATTTGCCATCGAACTCCTGAGAAAAAGCACGTAATATGTAGCCAAAATTTGGAAGAAGAATGTTTTCAAGATGACTTGGATAAAAGCGCGTTGTGACAAATGCCAGATACAGAACTGGGACTTGATCAACAGCTGATACCGCATCGTGACGTCTCAAACCAGTAGGTGGCAGTAGTGTTCTTTGACAAACATGGATGCCTCCAGTAAAGCACATTCAAACGAAATTACTCTTAATTAAAAACACCTATCATTTATTTAACAGTATGTAATAATTACATATTTAAAGTACTTTTAGAAGTTTGAATTCTGAATGTGAGCGGACTTTTCCTTTAATATTCTTTACCAGATTTCCTGACTATTTTATTCTTATTTTTGACACTATTGTATGTTTTAACAGAAAAGTGGAGGACCTGCAGTTCCGTGTAGAGGAGGCTTGTATCACCAAAGGAGACCTTGAGGTATACATCCTTAAAATAAACAAATTTCACATTGCAATATATATATCAGACTTTTTCTAGAGGTCTGTGTTATCAGCTTTGTTTTTGTGGATCTCCACATGAAGTAACACTGAAGTAGATTTCCATCTTTCCTTTAAAAAATGAGTAAAACTGAACTTTTTCCTGTTCTTGCACTCTTTAAATCCTGCATTTCCATCTGCCCTGTTTATTTATTCATCTTGGAGTTTGGTGACTCTTCTCCTCAAATGTCTCTACTATCTTTAAAACTTCCTGTTCATCCATCATCTGTTCATCCACACATCACCATTCTTGTCTGCCTTCATCTTCAGCTTCGCTTGAACTCTTTGCACTTTTTTTGTTTTTATTCACAGCAGATATAAATAAGTACCTAAATCTGCTGGGATTCTATGCTGAATGTAAAATAAATTATTTCAATTCAGTAAATGAGCCGATAAGTGACCGTTACTGAGATCATAACAATAACCAAAGCTGTGAAATCTTCTGTCTCACTCGCTGCTCTTCTTTTTCAAGCATTCTCTCCTTGTGTTGCACAAAGCTGGCATGTCATTGCAGCGTTGGTGTTTGTTCTCCTTCTCTTCCTGCTCTCTCTTACTAACAGACGCAGACCAGGCTGGAGCATGCCCACATAAAGGAGCTTGAGCAGAGCCTGCTCTTTGAAAAGACCAAAGCTGAAAAACTCCAGAGGGATTTAGAGGACACTAGGGTAATGCAGTCCCACACCAGGGCTGAGTCACGGCCTTTTTTTCCCCCCACTGGGTTTAATAATGATGCACCGTGAATATTAAGAGAAGCGCACCGCTGAGGCCCTGTGGAAATATTCCACAGCTGTGGCGCTGAGACATAACAGCTCATCTGCATGTAGCTTCCCTTAGAAGCCAGGCTTTCCTAAACAATATGCATGCGTGCATGAGTTCAACTGATATTGTTTGGAGATACCTGCCAGCCTAGAATACGGCTGGTGACATTTTCTTCTTGCCAACAAATCCCACAGAAGAACTTAACTAACAGATTAATTAATTTGGCTTTAATTCAGCTTTGAACAATGATTCTAATCCCACAAAAAGGATTATTTTTTGGGGAATTTTTAGTCTAATTCACAATCTCCATTTTTTAAACTACTTTTTAAGCACTTCAACATGAAAAGATATAAGCGCAGTGGTCAGATGTTATTCTACCCTGCCTACTATAGGAAGTATTTAATTATTTAGATATATAGTGATGCCATGTTGCCTGTGTGAAATATTAGACTCTTTAAAACGGTATTTTACTAATTTACAACCATGATTAAATTCTGCTTAATTCAAACTTTTTTTTTTTCTCTTACATGATGTGAAGAAAGACAGATTTTTAGTGTTTTAGTAGGGTCTTATATTTTTAGTCAGAGCTAGTTAAGTATGGAGGATGAGCTCTACTATATTTAAAAATAAATACAGAAATAAATGAATAAATAAATAAATAAGCATACAATTAAATGCCCCCAAAAAACAAATAAATGTAGGTAGAAATTAAATTATACAGTGAGACATAAATTTATTATTATTTATTTCTGTATTTTTAAATATGGTAGAGCTGGTCCTCCATAGTTAAGCTTCAAAAGAAGGACTTAAAAGTTTTCCTAAGGAGAAGGCTTTGCAACAGAGAAAAAGAAGAAAACAAAGTGGGACTTGTTAGCTTTAAGATAAATGTGGAAGACATTCTTTATGCTTTAAAAACTTTGACCTGTCGCTGCTTACAGATAGGTTCTCTGATTAGGGTGGTATTTTATTCTGAAAATACCAAAACACAGGCAACGTTGATTTGTTTTGGGTTTTTTATGTACTACTGGGCAACATCTTTATGGTTAAACCTCAGAAAATCTCTTTTTAAATAGAAAAAAATGAAACAGTATTTATTTTTTTTTCTAATATACACATAGCTAATTGAATGTAATTTATCTGTGACATTTTATCTGGGTTGTTAGGCTAAAATTAGTAAAAAATCTTGGATCATGTTTAAAAAATCTTGGATCCTGTTTCTTAAGCTATTATGTTACTACATGTTAAAAAAAGCTTTCCTAAAAATAATAGATAAAAAACTAGCAGTATTTCTTGTACTTCCTGATGTTCTTGTCACACTGTGAAAGTTTATTCTTTTTCCGTCAGCTCAGGGCTAACAGCGCTGTGTAAAAAGCAGACATTTTTGTTCTTCAAATGATCACGTTCTTTCTCGCACTTGTTATTTAAAACTATAGTTAAGTGTCAAAAAAGATTAAGCGTTAAGCACGCATAAAGCCAAAATAAAAACATATGTGATAAACGAAAATGTAAATTGCATTTAGGATGCTGTAATCAATAAAGGGATCAAGTCCTCCAAACCTCACCTGGATGGTGGTGTGAGGGGATAGAAGAAGAAGAAGAATCTCCAATAATGCGAGATGCTGGCAATCTATCATAGGAAAAAAAACGTTTAGTTTTTCCTGTAAATGACAGTTGAGCCAACTGCTCACAGATTCAGCTTTAATTATAGAAGTTATGTCATTGACATGTGAATTCTCTCTCTTAGCTTCCTCTTTGACGGTTACTCTGTGTTGGGCTATCTCCCAATCTGTTTTTTTTTTTTTTTTTTACTGAATTGAGGTTAGGTTTTAAGCAGTCATCGTGTTGCGATGGATTTAAATGTACTTTTATTTTGATCTGGACTCAGTTTTGATTTCTCCCTCTGGATGGGTTCTTGGACCCTGGGATGTTTTATTACCTTGGGTTGTTATAGAGAAATAGATGCTAAATCTAGACTGAGTTTCTTTCCAGATCGAAAGAAAACAGCAAGAATCAAAATAGCCACTTCTGACCATTTGGATGTTTTTGCGCTGATTTAATTTCCAGAAAATAGTTTGAAGGTCTCTACTCGCATATTTGCTGGATCTTTTCATAAAAGTTTAGAGTTGCCTCTTGGCTTTAAAAAAAAAAAAAAACATCTTTGAAACAACAGCTGGATGAACAGGAAGACTAATGTATGACGAGACAGAAAAGACTGCTTATACAGAGCCATGCAGAAGCATTAATAGCTGTGAGTTTTTCACAGTTTGGGATTTTATGAGATAGATACATATTGTGCAGTAGGAGAAAAATGATTCTTGGTTTTATTATTTTTAGAAATAAAAATCTGACAAGTGTGGCATGCATTTGTATTGACCCCGTCTGTTAAAACTTTGTAAACTATGATTTTAATTGAAGATATTGAGGTATGTAGTTACCAGCTTTGCATAATTTCCTATTTCTTTCAATCTTTTCTCTGTGTTGGGAGGCGATGTTCATTTCTCGCCTCAATATGCAAACTAAAAGACTGACCCAGTGAAATGCTCCTCTGATCCACATGCAGCTGGTTTCATGCGGTAGAAAAAAATCTACTCTGACCATCAGGTCGACTGACCAGCCATTTGAGAATCCTTCTGAACCTCCAAATGTTCCTCTCTGTCTGGTTGGAGACGTTAGCATCTGTTCACTTGCTTGTTGGGTGTCGATTCTGAAGTCTGCTGGGTTCATCTCACACATATGCGGTGGTGGGCGAAGTAATCAACAGTAGTACTTGAGTAAAATTATTGATACTTGTATTCAAATCTTACTCAACTACAAGTAAAAATTACTCAGTCAATAATCTACTCAAGTAAAAGTATTGAAATAAATCAAATCAAAGTTTATTTATATAGCGCTTTACAAAAAACACCAGGAAGACCAAAGTGCTTCAGAGAAAAATGAAAACATTGCAAAAAAAAAAAATCATACTAAAAACATAAGCATAAAACAATGTGTCCTAAGTATAAAAAAAATAGTCTTTAATCTGGACTTAAAAAGGTACTTAAAAGGTCTTTAAAAAAATACTCACTTTTGAAAATAATTATTCAAAAGTAGGTGCATTTTAAAGTATCTAAGATTTCAAAAAAATATACAAATTACATTTCTGTATAATTTTCAGAGTAATTTAAAAAAACCTTGTAACTTTCAGAAACCCCCTGATGTATTGATGCGTAGAACCACCTGCTGCAAATTGCTAACCACCTATAAAGAACTTCAGCACAAAAACTATTTTGATTATTATTCCTTATTTAAAAACAAATCAAAAAGGTTACTTGATTTCTGTTAAACTTTCATTATGGAATAGAGTTTAAAGGTCAGCCTAGTGAACAACTAACGCCTTAATAAAACGTATAATCTACCAATAATATCTGCCCTGAGTTTCTCATATCTGTGGAATGTTGTTTAAATCTCTAAAACAGTGGTGTGTTAATTCAGTCCTAAGGGCTGCTAGCTTACATGTTGATATTGCATTTCAAGAAGGAAAACTAAACAGTGGATTAAAAAAGCTAGGCTGCATCAAAATGAACAAGTAACTAGCAGCTTCCTAGAGATGGAGATAGAGCAGAAAGTATAATATTGGACTTTAAAATCTAGTGGCGTGAAACTATTAGTAACCCCCGAAAAAAATTACTCAAGTGAAGATACTGAAAAAAACTTTTTAAGTACAGTCACCAACTAAATGTACTTTGATACTTTCCACCACTGCATACATGTCAAATTTGGAGGTAATTGTGTTTAAAATCCCAGTTTCCCTGGCCTTTACTCTAGGGTGACCAGACGTCCCCGATTTCCGGGGACTGTCCCCGTTTTGGACCACCTGTCCCCGGCTAAAGCTGTCCCCGGAAATGTCCCCGATTTTACCGAGGCGAAAAATGTTGCGTGTAGACTGTTATTACAGTAGAGCTGTTGCGCGCAAAAATAGGTATTACGGTAGCTGGTTGCGCTGCTGATAACATAAAGATAAGGATCAGAGCGCACCACTAGAAGGGCGGTAATGATCCTTTTGGATGTCAGCTGCCATTAAAAGACAAAGAGGAAGAAGAGCGCATCACTTTTAAAACAGAAGAAGAAGAAGAAGTGGAAGTTCGTTTTTTACAACCTGTGGCAACTGATGAGGAGCTACGCTGAGTGATGGTAAGTGTGTTAATCAATTAATTTTATTCTGATCGGGCTGATCTTGTGATAAATGTTTGGTTTGTGTCCAGGTTAAAACAGTAATAAAAAGTAAGACAAGACCACGAGTTGAGCATGAGTAAAAGACGCTGGGTTAAAATGTAGCAAAATGATTGAAAACTCCTTGTAAGGCGCTAATCTGGTACGCTGGTTCTCCAGGGATCAACAAGGGTTTGTATAAAGATGTTTTAGAATGGATAGGTGACCTTTAGTTTATATTTCAGATAGTTATTATAAGTAGAGTTATTTCAATTTGTTTTGATGATTTATGGTTGTGATTTATGAGCATAGACTTCCAGTTTTTGTTGTGCTTTTTTACTGCTCAGTTTGGATATATATGAAAGTTCCTTGTGAAAAAATAGGAGTCAGTAACAGGAGAACTGAATAAGACAAGATCTACATGATTTGAGAATGATGGAGGAAGAGATAACCACCTGTTTAATGTTCATTTATTATGTGGTTTTTGCTTGTAGCTCCTAATATTGTGGTAATTAGCATTTTTAGTATTTAGATGAGATATTAATAATAATAAGTTTTCATGTTGCACATCCTAATTTTTTTGGAGGTGATTTTGATTGTATAATGTCTCTGTTTTAGAATAATGTAAGATTGATGCTGGAGGAGTGAGGAAGAAGATAGAAAGACAGAAAGGAGATTGAATGAGAGAGGAGGAAACTAGGAACTCTGATAGAAAAAACGGTTGACAAGAAGGGAGAAAAATTTACTTTGAGGAGTAAAGCAGAGAGCAGGAAACATAAGAGGAAACCTTAATGCACAATACAGAAGCTGTAAAAAGAAGGAAATTATATATGTATATGTTATTGCTGTTTATAAATATGGACTATTCTTGGATTATATACATTGTGTTGATGTTAAGCCTATTCTGCTGTTCAATGGTTAAACTTGTTTAAGACATTTAAAAAGGTTATTTTGCTTTTTACTTGCTATGTCTTCTCTTATATTATTTTACCATAATTACCAGGGCTACTGCCTCAGACCCTGTTCAGTTAATATTTCTGTTTCAAACATTTAAAATGTATAATATGTATTAATAAAGTTCAAGTGATAAAGCGTTGACATGATTTGAGTGATAAACTAACATATTGAGTAATGTAGTGTGCAAAGTATGCTGTGGAACACAGAGTGGCTGTATACTCAGGTTAGTAGGAAAAATGAACCTGCTACTTTGAGACACACAGGCCCCTGATGGGGAACCAACTACCAGTTTTAGTCCGTGAGGCAGACACCCTGTCTACTTTTAAGGCTAGGCTTAAAACTTTCCTTTTTGATAAAGCTTATAGTTAGAGTGGCTCAGGTTATCCTGAGCTATCTCTATAGTTATGCTGCTATAGGTTCAGACTTCTGGAGGACATAGGGATCCCCATTTCATCATTCTGCTTCATTCTCTCTCTGTTCTCCTATTCTGCAGAATCTGTTAGTTCAATCTCTAACGTTCTGCTCTCTCTGCTTTTCCTCAGAGTAGCTTTGCCTCGTCTGTTCCTGTTTAGCTGTGACTCCATCCTGGAAAGAAACATCAGCTGTGCTGCTTCCATCAACACCCTTGTTTATAGATGTTGGAGATCGGCCTGTTTTCCAGTGTAGCCCTGTTTCTCTGACCGTGACTAACTGGATGTGCTCTCTTCGTCCTCTGGCATGGGAGCTGGCTCGGAGCTCGTCTGCCTGGCTGTGTGTTTCCTGGACGGGGCCGCCTTTTACAGTTGCTTTTTGTATCTCTGCTTCTGTCTCCTTGAACCCCAGTCTGCCTCGGCAGATGGCCGCTCACACTGAGCCTGGTTCTGCTGGAGGTTTCTTCCTGTTAATAGGGAGTTTTTCCTCTCCACTGTCGCTACAAGCATGCTTAGTGTGAGGGATTGTATTTGAGTCAATGAGTCGATGCAATCAACTGGTTTTCCTTAGATAGAAAAATTTGTATCGATTTGACTGTATGATCTGGTTGAACTGTAAAGTGCCTTGAGATGACATGTGTTGTGAATTTGGCGCTATATAAATAAAATGAATTGAATTGAATTGATCTGGCTAGGTGACAGTAAGAAACATATATGAACCTTTACCTGCAGGCTTGACTACTATTTGTTTTTTTTATGTTAATGAAGAAAAAAAATATTTCTTATAGGTATGTACAGTAGATGTAAACAGAATAAGTATTTGTTGCACTTTTTTGAAGAGGTGGGGAAACTCTGTCTCAACAGACAGCCACAGGCATAGAATAAATGTTTGTATTTACTTTTCTAAATTTCTTTCCCTCATGTCACTCTCCCCTTAGGAGGCGGCAGAGCTCATTGGGCCCCCAAAATTGGAAAGCCCTGCTAATGACCCTTGACCCCTCCGCTCCCACCCCCACCACTTTGCCCCAACCCAGAGACACAGTTCTAGTTTTCTACTAATAACACTATTCATGTTATTAATCTTAGGATATACTAAACGTTTGGAAAGGCACATTCCTGGCTTTTACACTTGATTTTTGTTGTTTAAATATTAATAAATATGTAAAAATATATGAAACCATTACTGTCCCCGTTTCCTAATTTCATCTCGATAAGATGTATTGATTTTTATCCACGAGCAAGAAATGTCCCCAGATTTGATTTCAGAAATCTGGTCACCTTACTTTACTCTGATTAAAGTTCGGAGATTTCAGTGTATTTTGACAACTTTCAGTGTTGCGGGAGGTTTTACTGAAATGCTCTGGACAGAAAGCAGCCCAGATGGCAGTCAGTTGGTCTAATTTCAGCGTAGCAGTGACAAAATTCAGCCTAACGACCTGCTGGAGAGAAACCTGGGCCGTTTCTCAATTCACAAGAATGAGAGTACGGACTCATGTCCTCGCCAAGTATGTTCTTGAGAAGAACAGAGACGGCAAAAGTACTCACTTTCCATACTTGAGTAAAAGTACAGATACTTGTGTTAAAAAATACTCTGGTAAAAGTGGAAGTACTGATTAAACTTCTTTACTCAAGTAAAAGTACCAAAGTACAGGCTTGTAAATTTACTTAAAGTATAAAAGTAAAAGTAGAAACCACTTTTTTCATGCCGTTGCCTACATTTTAAATGGATGTCTGCCAATAGGACTAGATCTCCGTTGTGTTCATTTTCAATCATCTCGTCGTCCATGCTACTATGCTAACGCCACCGCCACCAAGCTGCAATGATTTGCTGCCAATGAATACCGCCGAATCTGTCGATTCATCTTGTAGTGGTGCGTCAAATGCAACGTAGATTCCCATCCAATTAGATTGAATTTGGTATTGATGACGTGAAAAATAATAACGGTAACTCCATTGAAATGATTCAACACTAAAGTAACGAGCCAATTTTTTAAAATGTAAGGAGTAGAAAGTACAGATATTTGTGTAAAAATGTAAGGAGTAGAAGTAAAAAGTCGCCATAAAAATAAGTAGTAAAGTAAAGTAAAAATATCAGAAAAATCTACTTGAGTACAGTAACGAAGTATTTGTACTTCGTTACTTCCCATCTCTGGAGAAGAACACAATAAAATATGGACTTGGGGAGAACGGGAGGACGCAGAATAAATATGGGTCAAATGGAACAGAAGCGTACTGATGACGTCATCACATGCTCCTCTTGGAGCTGCATTTCCCCTCCTGTTATTATTAGTCTAGATAATACTAAATTCTGACTCTTTTCATTTATTGGGGTAATAATAATGAACACAGTCAGATAAACACAAATCAAATTAGCATTTTGCAAAATAAAATAAAAAAATCGCCATCAGTGTCCTTCACACACGGCTATACCAAAAGACGGCTGCTGCAGACGGGCTAACGTTAGCCCTGGCTGCGGTTAGCCTCGGAGGTCCGCTGGTTGCTGCAGTCCTCTCAAATTTGGAAAAAAAATTTTAAATTATGCATTAAATCGGTAAATTGACCATATAGTGACGCTTTAAAGTATAATATTCTCACCTCAAATGATCTTAAAACATACTTTTATAGAACAACGGCAACAGAAAAGAGAACTTTAAATTTAATACTCTGAGCTCTGTGAGCGCTCCATTGGAAGCTGCTGCTGCCGCAGTGCATGCTGGGACAGCTGTCAGTCTAAGAAAGGACAAGTCTGCTCTGATGCATGCTGGGTAAAGAGGGAGGGGCGAGAACAACATCCGGGGACTTTCTCCGTTCTCGATCTGCTGTTCATGTGAATTAGAACAGTACTAGGACTGAGGGTGATGACGTTTCACGAGCACACGAGAACGCACAAGTACATATATTGAGAAACGGCCCTGGACTTTGACTAGACCATTTAATACATGATTTTCTTTCTGATGCTGATGTTCCTATTATGGTCCTGGCCGTATGGGTAGGTTTATTTCCCTCTTAAAGCTCGACCACCACCCTAGACTATTGTAGCCTTTAAAGGAATAGTACACCCAAAACATGATTAGCCTTCATTTTCTACTCACCTCCATGCTGAACAACACTCTGGAGTACTTTTTTGATATCTCAAATGCATCTGATTCTGGGAGGCTTCTTGCTGTCTGCTGACATTCAAATAATGGAGGTCTATGGTGACCGAGACAGAAAGGTCCATAAAAGTCCACAAAAAACGTGTCAATATTCCTCCATACTGCTCGTCCAATGTATTCCAAGTGTCCTGAGTGGGTAGCGTCCGTAATTTACTCGAAACGAAGTCATTTAGAATGTTTTTAGAGCATAAACAGTAGTGTATAGGATTTCCTGAAAGCGCGCACATGCGCGATCATACGCTACGGAAGCCGGCAGACCAAACCAGATGAAAGTGCGCATTCTTCCAATAATGCAAGCGTAGAAGAAGAAATGTGCCGTTTACCTGTGCAAAGAAAGAAACAACGAAAGAAAAATGTCTGAGGACTTCAGTGTTGAGGAAGAGCATGAGTTCTTTGCCGAGCTGAATGCGCTGGTTTGGTCTGCCGGCTTCCGTAGCGTCGGGATCGCGCATGTGCGCGCTTTCAGGAAATCCTATACACTACTGTTTATGCTCTAAAAACATTCTAAATGATTTTGTTTCGAGTAAATTCTGGATGCTACCCACTCAGGAAACTTGGAATACATTGGACGAGCAGTATGGAGGAATATTGACACGTTTTTTGTGGACTTTTATGGACCTTTCTGTCTCGGTCACCATAGACCTCCATTATTTGAATGTCAGCAGACAGCAAGAAGCCTCCCAGATCTCCAGATGCATTTGAGATATCAAAAAAGTACTCCAGGGTGTTGTTCAGCATGGGGGTGAGTAGAAAATGAAGGCTAATCATGTTTTGGGTGTACTATTCCTTTAAGAGGTTTTCCTTCTACATTCCTATTTTCATTTTCTCATCCAGTCTGAGAAGCCCTCCAGTCACTGCTGATGAGAAGGATCCTCACAGAAGAATGCACCCATCATGCTTCTCTCTGGAGACGGTGCATTCAGGAGGATGGGACGTTTTCCCACCTTTATTTTGTACTGATTGGCCAAAAAGTTCAGTTCTGTTTTAAATCAGAACATGTTTTTATTTTGTAGATTCATAAAGGGAAGTTGTTCTGTTGCCAATTTCTGCCACCTGAGGTGTGGATCTAAACAGCTCCCCCCTGAGTGACAGTGGCCATCTTAGCTGCTTCTCTGATCAGTCTCTCTCTGCCACATCGTTAATTTCAAAGAGGCGGCCTATATTTCAAACTTTAAGATGTTCAACCATCTCAAATGCTTCCTCCCTGAATCGCTTGCTGTATCTCTTGGTCTCCACGATGCTATTTGTTCTCTAATCATCTCAGAATAGCTGGTGTTTTACAATAATGTGTGTTTATCTGTCTCATAAGATCCCTGAACAATATAAGAATAATATGTGGTGATGTTGGCAGTACCATAGCAGTGAAGGATAACAATATATACTGTATTAATATCTTTCAAGGCGCTGTAGATTTTAAAGGCTTTAATTTATTAGACAAATTATTTATTTAAACATGCGAATGTTTGTTTTTGCAGCATAAGATGTCTTCTGTGGGGCATCCTGTGGGCCCTCACGCCTCCTCTGTCCTGTGTATGCCTCAGGTGGCCACAGTTTCTGAGCGCTCCAGGATCATGGAGCTGGAGAGGGAAGTGGCGGACCTCCAGCTCCGGCTGCGGGCATCACAGCAGAAGGAGGACGCAGTGTCGCTGTCGCAGCAGCAAATCAGTGGCCTCAAGGTCCAGGTTCAAGCTCAGGAAAAAAAGGTCTGTGGCCTTAGAATTTCCTGAAACCTTTTTACATAACATAGTTGCTTTGTAACACAGCATCTGGGAGGGATAAACCTGGAGGTGTTGTCTGTCATATACTTTACAGCTCTGTTTTCAGGCCTTAATGTAAATAAACAAAATTCCTGCGTCTATACATAATGGTACTGTGATAAAACATGAATTATGGCCCAATACATGTTTACGATGTTTGTCTCAACAGATCAGCGAGCTGAGCGTCGACCTGGAAAGCAAACAGAAAGAGCTTCAGTCTGCTCATCACGATAGAGCTACTCTGGAGCAGCAGCTTTCCAGTCTGGTAAGAAGAATTGAAGAATCTCTGGTGATGATAGTGATTGTTAAAGAACGGAGGAAACTGCAGCCCCTCTCAGAGATAACTCACAGGCGTCCATGTTTCAATGCACAGCGGTAATTCTGCCATGATTTGAATTTAGAGCGCCCCGGTCTTGTTTGCACATGCAGATATCTTGTTCTGCATGTAGAGATGTATAGGAGCCCTTAAGCATTGTGCAGCATGTCATACTCCATGTAGATTTCAGGACAATGGGATGTTTGAGCAGCTCATCCAAACTCATAAATCCCATTAGATGTTCAAACATGGACACTAAACCCAACCGTGTGATCAGGGACCTAAATCATTAATTGCCACAAGAACAGGGAAAGAAATTCAAGCAACACTGCAAAACTTTTGCTCCAAGCATCAGCTTGATCTGAGTTATATTATTAAATCATTTATCAGGTTAATTAAAAGCACTTGTTGCGTACCAATGAGCTTTTAAAAACCTATTTATAGGAGAGGGTCAGATCTGTCTCTGAATGAGTCATGTGACCCAAAGTTAAGCTAAAAGTTGTTGCTCAGAAACAAAACAAAGAAAGATCACATATATTTTCTAGAGGAATGAATGTGGCCTTGAATTTACAAGGAACTCCCTGAGTTCTCTTTACAAGGTTATAAAGGTTTTAGATTTTTCATTCTAGCTTAGTTTTAGATAGTTATAACTACTTTCTTCTCTAATTCAGTTAGATTTATCATTATTTGTTGATTGTTACCCCGAAATCCCATAATAATTAATGAAATTAATGAAAAAATCCCCAAAAAATAATGAATTGTAATTTTTTGTAATGATCCGCGGAAACCCTGGATAATTTCCGCATGTTTTGCTGCTTTGAATTTAATCATCTCGTGCATGCCCTCTACGATCTACAAGGAACTTAGAGCGGAGCGGACGGGAGCCACAGTGGAGGCTGTAGGCTTTGCTTTGAGCAGCCGGTCTGGAGCGCAGCGGGGCGAAGCGCTGACGGAGTATGTGGGATTTGGGGGTTAGCATGACATGTTGGTCGTGTTGCTGTTAGCATAAACAAAACATGTCGCACAATGCTTGCACACTGTTGCACTTTTATCCACAACTTTCTTTCCGCCGTCATCGTAGGTCACTCTAAATACAATGCGGTCCATTACAGCAGACCTATAAAGTGCTGCTGGTGCGTCTTCCAACTCCTGTTCTTTCCCACTCGCCATACCCACACAATTCTCCACAACAACTGATTTTTTTCAGCTACACCCGGCTACGCTGCTTTGCTTCCTATTCTTCTTCATAAACCATTCCATCCCTATATACCGTAAATTCTCTAATATAGGCCCGGGCCTTTATTTCACTCAAGTGCATCGCGGTCCAGGCCTTTATTGGATAGAGGCCAGAATTAGAGACAGGCCTCTATTGCTATTTGAGCAAAACAGACTACCAGTGGAATGAATAAAAATGAGATTTTGTGTCTATTTGAACCTATAAAACACTAGGTTCATTTATTGAAAAAGTACAGTTACCATGTCTCGCTTGGTTTGAAGTAAAAAAATAAAAAAAATCCTCCAATTCTGTTTAAACCTCCTCCTCAGTTTTTCTCCTCCTCTTCATCTCTCCCTTTAATCTCCTCATCACTCGCGCTCTTCCTGTTCTGCTGCGTGTCTGTTCTCTTCCTCGCGCAGACGGGCAGCAGTCAGGGCCTGTCGTCCAGCTGCGCAGGGCTGTGGTACTTGTATGTTACTACCACAAGTATAATGTTGAGGTATGCCCAGAAAAAACGTTTATAGCCCTGGCCTGTATTAGAGACCGGCCATTATTTACCTCCTCTGACAGCGAGACCGGCCATTATTAGAGACCCGGCCGCTATTGGAATACAGGACAATATTAGAGAATTTACGGTATATATATATATATATATATATATATATATATATATATATATATATATATATATATATATATATATATATATATATATATATATATATATAGATATATATATATATATAGATATGGTTGAAGGAGGATGTTTAAAAAAAGGGGGGGACTGTTCTTTCAAATATCTTCTGACTTTGTACATTCCAATGCGTGCTTCTTTTATTTTTTATCTTTTATTTTTTATCTGTGATTTGTGAAATGTGAACATGTGTCTGAAAGGTGTACTACCACTGCACAAAATTGCCCATACTGGGACAAATAAAAGCTACTGAACTGAACAATGAATTTTGTCCTCATGCATTTGACCAGCGTGCTCTAACCGCTGTTGCGGGCCTTGCATTGCCTCGTCATTTCATTTTGCAGGCTAAAGGATCCTGATGCTTCATAAAATATCTCCCCCTCCTTTGTCTCAGTGAGATCTAGTCCTCTGCAGACGCTACAGCAGCTGCATTGCTAGTTTTTGTAAGTTTGATGGAATTGGAGTTTTCACAGAAACAACGAGATCTGGTGATCATCATCCCAAAAAAATTAAAGCAAGATATATTTATGGTCATTTTTGTTAATATATCAAAAAATATGGTTAAAGTAAAAACCTGATCCACAAGTTTAAGACTCTACTTTCTTTATTTTATTATTAAAATGTCTTTTTATTCTTGGGTCCAAATCTGTATCTCTGCCCAGACTCACGTTTATTACTATAAGCTGTTTTGCTTGCAGGCATTGTGAAAGTAGCCTCATTAACAGAGGCATTTCATCCACAATCTTGCATGTTTTCTGGAGCCCGTCATTATTCCCCAGTTATCTCAAGGTACAGGAATGCTGCTGTGTAAATGTTTAGCATGTAATCATGCTGATGCTTCTGCATTTCAGAGACAAAAGCTGGAGATTGCTGAGGAGGAGAGCAGGACCGTTACAAAAACCATGAAAGGTAAAGATACCTCTTCTCTATGTCTGCTGCTCATGTGATTAACTTTTTTGTGACTTGATTGATGATTGTCTGTTGTTCTGCTGTTTTCCAACAGAGCTGGAGAATTCTATGGAGCAGACAAAGAAGGAGATCCAAAGCGTGAACCAGGAAAGTCAGAGCAGAGAAACGGATCTGAAGTCCCAACTGTTAAAGGTAGGATCCCTGCATGGGCTTGGTGCTGAATGGGAACTCTGCTATATTCAACATAATCAAAGTTAGAGGAATTATTTGGGCATGCAAAGTGAAATACTTTTTAATCTATTTTGCCATTATTTTATGACCAATAAATCACCCACCTCGGTGCTGGTTTCATTTATTTAACATAACATGCAGCATTGAGTCCAATCGGCTCCACAATAGGCTCTATGCACAGCTCCACTACTTCCTGAATTTAAGGCAGCTCCTTTGTTTCCTGTCTTTCATGATTGGATGCACTGATTAATCCAGGTGTGTATGACCTAAGTAACTGGCCAGACACACCTGGATTAATCAGTGGAGCTGCCTTAAATTCAGGAAGTAGTGGAGCTGTGCATAGAGCCTATTAATGCCACAAATGTTAAGGATGTGTATTAAAGCCCTTCACTACATTTCTATGCAGAGGTAGAGCTGATTGCTAGGGTTAAACACGCATCAGAGAAATTTGTACAATATAAATCTGTGTTTGGTTCGTTCTATAGTTTTTTTCGTTCAAAACAAAAAAACAAAACAAGCATGTGGTTTTTTGTTTTTCCGTTTTTAAAACGAAATTGGAAAAAATGGCATTTGCGAAAATGAAAAAAGGGTACGTTTGTTTTTTTTTTAACTGCAATGGTTAAACCAAAGACAAACTTTTATTTTGTTGTTAATTCAACGGACCTTATGGCAAAACCGGAAATGAAGACCTGAACTCCCAAAACATAACTTGTTTAGTTACCAGTAGGTGGCGGTAATGTACGCCTTCAATTTCTTGCCAACCGCCATTACAATCCACAAGAAGAAGAACTTTTTCAGTTAGCGCTACCAAAATGGAAACGTTTGTGTTATTTAGAGGGAATCGGAGTGTGTTTTTTCTTTCTCAAAAAGTTCGATAATCAATGCAGAAAACAGTTCAAGTGCAGCCATTGCCTTTTGTTTAGAAATGGTTTGTTTTGATGCCGTCTTCATCCACTGTAAATTATTTTTCTTTGGCGACTTACTTCATTTCCGGTACCGCTACATATTAAAACAACAACCATATTTTATTTTCCTTTAGATGGCAAAACAAAACTCAAACGCTGTTGATTTTCTATTAATTCGATTTTTCATTTTTTCAATTTAGGTTTTAAAAACGGAAAAACAGAAAAACCAAATGCTTGTTTTGTTTTTTCTTTTTTGTTTTGAAACAAAAAACCAAAGAACGAACCATACATGGATTAATATGCCAGCTAATTTCCATGTTTTTGATTAAAGAAGTTAATTGGTCTTATTGTTCAACTTACAATTGTTTGATAAGCGTGTACTTTCTTGAAAACATGATTTTTTTTTCTTGTATCAACAGGATCTTTTGATTAACATGAATTACTATCTTTTTTTTTTATCTTTACAATATGCTAAATTTAGAAAAAAAAGTAGAGCATCATTCTATTTTAACAATTTATTGTGCGATCTGTAATAAATACTGACTGAATAAAGAAAACATGTTTTCCTTACACATAATTTAATGAAACATATTTCTAAGATATAACAAACCAGTAACCTATTGGGTTACTTAATAAAAAATGTTTTATATGTGGAAAATGTATTATTTTTAATTAACAGAGATGTAAAACTATCATTAAAAAACAGGGTATGTTGCACTATGTCAGACTATTAGCCTCTTCGTTTAAATGACACAAACGCTAACTGTGATATAACTCAAATTTTATTGTTATCCAGTATTTAGTGCTCTGAGAGACTTTGTTCTACTAGCAGCGCTTTTAAAAAAGCGTTTTTTTTTCAAGCACAGCAGAGAAGTTATGCTGCTTCGTCATGCAGCATAGCTAAGTAGGCAGCATTTAGGTGATAACTTAAAGGGACAGTGTGTACGATTGATCGCCATCTAGTGGTGCACTAAATTAATTACAAATGAGAGACTGGTGCCTCCGCTGTTAGCGTGTGAGACCTATTAAAGCCAGGCATACACTGTACGATTATTTGCCTTTTTCGGGCTGATTCTCCAGTCGTGGAAGAATTTTTCGATTGGTGTAGTATACAGGGGATAACGAGTGGCAATCAGACTCTCACGACCACCTTCCGATCAGGAATCGTGAGGTCGGAGAAAATCAAACATGTTGAAATTCAATCAGCCGTCGTAAGATTGCATCTGAGTGTTAAGCCGCACAGTGTTAGAACATGCATTGTGAGCTGTGAACTTTTAACCCCTGAGGTTTCGTCGTACAGTTTGAGCTGTAGCTGCGTGCAACAATTGAAAATATCCCACAGTGTCTGTCCGGCTAAAGGAAGCTGCAGAGTGACATCTACACACAGCAGCTAATAACTGTTGCATCCGAGCTCATCCAATGTCGGCTAAATAACTAGCCGTCTCTGCCTTGTTTCTAACATATAAATTCGCTATTATATTGAATAACCTAACCTGTCCTGAAGAAAGCCTGCAACATTAGCGTCCTTTTGGAGTGCACTCCCTCAGAAATTGTCTCCACCTGGAAAAATCTGCACGAACATTGTTTTATTCCTGGTTAATGTGTATTTTTTCCTTTTTTTAATGTGTTTCTTTTGCCTCTCACTCAACATAAAGTGCAGATGTTTCTTCATTGCAAAACTTGAAAGTTTAGGATAGAATGATGTAGTTGTTTTTGCTTGTTTTTAACTCAACTGAACAACACATTTCCAGACACAGGCAGACAACTTTTTCCTCTATCTGCTTCGCTAATCAAAAACGCCAACACAATATGGCATTTCCCATTGGGTGGACCACCCCTTATGTTTTTAGAAACTACTAGTTCTAAGCTAAGAGAATGCTCTCATTTTGTATTTCATGTTATTAGGCTCTCACAGAATGTGTATTTATTAAAGCATTACTAGATTTTTGCTAATAAACAGCCAGATTTGTTACATATTGACCCTTTAAGGAGTGGAGCCACATAAAGTTCATTCTGTATCCTTGTCATCATTAAATAGTGTCAATAATATCAGACTGGACTCTGGATCGATTCACTCTGGCTTTACTTCTCTTGCTAATACCAGTAAGGCTGTCCTTAAGAATGATTAGTGGTGCCTTCCAGTGGACAGTGGCAGCACTACATCACTAAAGAGACTCCTAAATCTGACTTTATCAATTAATGGGATGGAAAAAAAGTCAAGCTAATCAACCATTTATCGACAATTATAAGTCAATTATTTGTTGGTTGATTAAGTGTTTACTCTAAAAGTGATATATAGCTCTGATTGTGAAGTGTCTCTGTGGATGTGGATTAACACAGCAATGTTTAAACAGAAGCAAACTGACAGCTAATTTTAAAACTTAATTTTCCTACTGTGCTTTAAACTAAAAGAGAAAATGGCCACTTCTGTTTAGATCTGGGTTCTTTGACAACATGATTGTATTTTTAACAGTTGTTGTGCTATTTGTCTGTATGTTTCTTGTCTTGCATGACTCAGTTTGCTAACCACATGGTTATAGACTGACTACTGCAGTAAATGACCTGTACTTATACTAAAAGGCAAAGGGCAGTGAAGTGCCAAGTACACTGATCTCAATAATAATAATTATTACAGAAGTGATGCAGTTTTAAGGGCAGTGTCCCTGATGAAGGAATAAAATTGTATGACTGCTGTTGTGTATAGACTTTTAAATGATATGTCTGCCAAAACATGTTTTACTGTTCTTTCATTTCCCTCTCGTGGTGTTGCAAAGAAAGGGGTCCTCTGTGAAACAGGGAATCGGCTTGCACATTCTGAGGCTTAAAGAAAATGGTGAATAGAAAATCTGTGTCTTAACAAACATAAAAAGCAGTTACTGTTATGCATGGATATGCACACAGCTCTGCAGTACTTCTCAGAAGTGGAACGGCAGCAGTGTGTTCATGTATGTGTTAGTGATGTCTTAATAACATTATAACAGCCTGAGGTTTCAGTTGGCTTTAACCTGGTAGATCTTTAAATGTGCTGAATGCTTTGAATGAAAGAAACATTTAGAACCTAATGTGGAGAACATTTTAAAAGGCTCATTAAATGTCCACATCATATAAATTAATTTAGTTCTTCCATTTTACAGATTAATTAGGTTTCTTTTAATGAGGTCAATAATGGGGGAAAAAAACTTGAAGGTTAAAGCAGTAATGGGAGGAAAATTAAAGAATGATACTTTCTGATTCCTCAATAAAAGGACCAAGTTCCTCTGCTAGATTAGATGTTAAAAAAAAACCCAGAGAAGTTGTGTTTGTTGTTGTAAGCTGGTGTCACGTGCACTCGGTCTCGGCTTGTTTCGTTCTCGATTTCGGAAACATCTGAACGCCTCGACAGACAGCATGCGCGTTCATGTGCTTTGAAGGTGTGGTTTCGAGGGGTGGTCTGAAGGGAGAGGCATGGTTGTGTATGTTCAAAAATATAGGTTGCTGGATCCGTTTTTCCAAGATCTCATACGGCACCTTTAAGATATAATTAATACAAATTTCGGCCGATGATGTCACCATCCGCCGATTAAACTCCGAATTGAACCAAAGTGATCTCCTTTTTTAGTGCTACGTTTGTGCAGATTTATGCCGTTAAGACTGACATTTGTGCTGCTTTAGCTTTTAAGATACTATCGATTTTAAATTCGTCCGATGACACCACCTTCCTGTCATCCAATTTGAGTCCATTTTAACTTAACACTCTTAACTTATTTTGCAACAAACTAAAGTTATAAAACATTTGTAGACTCACCTTTATCTGTTACCGCCACTGCTGGTGGAACAAAGAACTACAGGATATGCTGCTATACATACCCCCAACTCTTCAACAAGCCCTGGGAAAGACAGGAAGTACTAGGTGTGTAGTTGGACCAAATGTCTGCAAAGGTATCCCCTCGGAAAACTGAAATCACAAGGGTAAATGGAAACGCTACCTAGGCTTTTAAAAGCCTCGGGCTTTTGAGTGGCAATGGAAAAGAGACTGCAGGCGTTTCTGAGGGATTTTAAATCATTTTGAGAAAGTGGCCTGGTAAGGCCATGTTCACATACACCAAACTGTTTTTGTACGGTCAGAGCAGTAAATAATAAGTTAAATATAACTTTAATACAACGAGGCTGTGATGAGTAATGAGACATGGATCCCAGTGGATCTGGCTACCATCCACTATGAGGAAGGTATGCTAACACTTTGGCTCCAAATGGTGTCATCAGCTTTTTACCTTTCAGCTCTTAGCCTCATTTAAAGGCTGTGTTGAGGTTTGGGGTTTCATTTATGAGAAATAGATTTGGTTAAAAAAGGCCAGCCGTTATACAGGGTGGCCTTTTCTTGCTGCAAAAGTATTCAAAAGCTCATAACATGAGCCCAGAGGTTATCTTTGAAGTGTATTTTAGATGCAGATGGTAACACAAGATTAGTACCATACATGTTTAAAAATAACAAAAACTCATTACAGCCTTCTAATAAAGACTAGAAGAAAAATAAGTTCTGTTTATCTTAAACATTTCTTCCCAGCAGCCCAGATCAGCTCTGCTGTCACGATAAACTCCCAGTGATCAGAACAGACTGGTTCAGTTCATTTACTATTTATATCCGTACTTTTATCGTCTCTTTCTGCAGATGTCAGACATTCCTTCTGCAGGTGCAGAAAGAGTGTCTGTAAATAAAAGAGGTTCAGGCTGTAATTGCAGTAACAAATTGCTTTTACCATGCAGACATGAGTTTTCTGCTTCTATGGTTTTTACAAGAAAGGGCAGTTTGCTGTATGAAAGCGTGACACATTCCTGTTCCCTAAAGCTAAAGCTTTTATCCGCCTGCTCTGGCTTCATAAAACGCATTACAAATGTATGATAAAGTGAAATAACCTCTACTCAGTCCCTTTATGAGAAATACATCAGGGGAGTGTTGGCCCAGCGGTTAGAGCAGTGTGCTTGTGCTCTGAGAAGGTTGCAAGTACCCGGTTTAATCCCCACAGCCTGCATTCTGGGTTCCTGAGCAAGATCCTTAATCCAACACTGCTCCCCTGGAGCCACACAATAGAGGAGGATTGGTTAAATACAGAGAGTGAATTTCCCTATTGTGGGACAATAAAGGGGTTTACATTACATTAATAAAAAACAAAACAACAACTGATTTTTAGCCTTTGGGTCTTCTAATAAGTATGAATTACATTTTGTACCATGGTTTTTGCAATGGACACATATTTTACATTGGAAATTTTGGATAAATAATCCAGAAATGAAACTTCGAAAAGCTTCTTTATTAAAAGAGAGTAAATTAGCGGTTTTCTTTGATTATTTTCATCCATATTCATGAATGTTAACTATTTTTTTTACAGATTATACTTTGAAATATACTTTGGATTTCTCTTTTAGATTGAGTTTTATAAATTGCATTCTTTTCTAAAACCGCGGTCTAAAGCAGCAAGAAGAAAGCAATCTAATGTTGTTTTTTAAAAGTCAAATATTTCTGTAAGCGAGGACAAAAACCTAAAGAGGAGAATGCTTATTTACTTTTGCTGGGAATCTATTTTAGCCGATAACTATTCAAATTCTTCTTTGCTTAGTTGTCTGTAACATGTAGCTAACTCTTAATATTTTATGTAAATTTTATGACAGCTGAGACATGAGGCACCCAGGTAAACGTCATGTTCTGTTCAGATGGATGCGGATGTATAGAGCTGATGCGTGATGTGCAAATAAGCCCCTGTAAAATCTCCAAGCTTTATCTATGGATTCATACATGGTGTTTTTTCAGCATTAATTAAAGATACAGTTATTCATATACTTCACTGATTGAGGAAGTCTCTTTTTTTTAATCGTTATTCAAGGTAAACAGCAGCCAGATAACAAAGTTGACTTCTGTTGTCAAACCTTAGTGTTAAAGGGCCATTATCTAGCCACTTTTAAGAATGTCTCTGCTTTCACACTCTTGAATCAAATATTTAGGTCATTAGCAAGAGTTGGTAGATGTTGTCTTCATGCTGATGGGGTTATTTAACCATTCAATTTAGGTGTGTTTGACCAGAGAGGCCTCTAAAAGGTTTAGAACTGTGTTCATTAAGGGCTGGGGCTGGACAGATCTATATTTATAGATATAGCATTTAACAACTAAGGGCCTGATCTACTAATGGTCTGCATGTATAAAAACACATTCAAACTTGATAGCAAGCGCAAAGCTGATCTACTAACCAGTTGCAACCAGAAAAGGTTTGTTTAATGAACAAAAAGGCAGGTACAATTAGGGGGGGTAAAAAACAGCAATTACTTGTTAAAGTCGTAGGGAAGTCATATTTAAATGTCAAATCATTCTGGCTTAAACATGTATATAAATGTACTCTTTATCAGACTATCTTGTCCAAAAATTAAGAAAATTTGTATTTAAAAAAACAATTCTGTCATAAAATCAGTTTTCTTCCGTTATCTTATGCAGACCTGTTAGTTATAGGTCAGCCTGTACACATAAATTCGGCCAATCATATATCAACGGTCATCTGTCAATCTGATTTTTTCGGTCATAGCATCTTGATTCATATGTCGCAGCTTATATACACAACGGTTGAAATAAGAAATAAGAATAATTTTCTTTCCCATTAAATTCCGTCCCAGTGTTCATGGGGATGGACGTCTGTGTCTTCTGCAGGCGTAGAGCTAACAGAACTGGCAGCGTTGCGAGGCAAACATGTACGGCTGTAAGCCTTCTACACCATACCAAGCTTCTGCCGCCCTGGCGTCCTCTTCCACAACATCTTCATCCCCGCTTTCCTCCTTGAAATAAAAAATGTACGATGGAGGAGACTCATCCGCGATCTCCAACACAAAACTCTCCTCCTCTTGCATGTTTCCTCTGTCCATAGCGTTCCTTGACAGTGTTGTTGCTAAGTCACCAATTCAGTGCTACTTGGTCCCGATTGAATTTCCCATTAGGAACCTACTAGCACTTAGTTGCTAACTGGTTAGCAAAATGCTTCGAAGAAACTGACAACAACCAAACTTGCTTGTGAACCTTCCGCCACAACAATCCCGCCCTCTTGATAAATGACCAATCACATTTACTTTATTCACTTGTGTAAAGTCGTCCACCACTCGAGAGAATTTAGAAATGGGTTGGAAAACGGTTATGACTTTAATTGCAGTTAAGTTTTCACAATTCAATATCGATCCACAAAACTCTCTGAAATAGTTCTGGACAAGTTCCTCCTGGCCAGTAAGTTTGTGATCTACAGCGTTGTGTAACTTTGCATCATACTGAAGAAAAATGGATGTGAATTTCTGTGAGCATCAGACATAGAATAAGTGGAGTATCTTCCACCCAGGAATTCAAGTTAACCAAGGGGTGACTTAAAGACGGTCACAAATAGAAGCCATGAAATGTTCAGGCAGACTATCATAATTAAAGGTGCCAACCAGAGTTATTTTTCTTTTGTACTGTGCTGTACAGCAGCGCCAGATTGAAGTCAGAGGCGGGGTTTAACTGCTCATGCTAGCATTCCCATAGTCGACAGTAACTATGCTAAGCTACAGGAAAATAAACAACAGATCTTAAAAATCATATCTGGTTCTACCTAAGTAATAATAATGGACATGCAGGTGGCGCAGAGGTTAGTGCACACAACTCATGTACAGAGTTTTTTATTCTTTAGGCACGTGAGTCTTTAAAATGCCAGAACTTGCATAAAGTCTGTTTGACAGCATCATTTATAAACATTAAATCTGTTGTTGTTATCCAACTTTTTTGTTTCATTTTTTGTTTGTGTGTAAATATTGGATAAAAAAACATAGAAGTTTAACAGGAAGGTTACTCTACTTTAAAGGAATAGTACACCCAAAAATTGATTAGCCTTCATTTTCTACTCACCCCCATGCTGAACAACACCCTGGAGTACTTTTTTGATATCTCAAATGCATCTGGAGATCTGGGAGGCTTCTTGCTGTCTGCTGACATTCAAATAATGGAGGTCTATGGTGCCCGAGGCAGAAAGGTCCATAAAAGTCCACAAAAAACGTGTCAATATTCCTCCATACTGCTCGTCCAATGTATTCCAAGTGTCCTGAGTGGGTAGCGTCCAGAATTTACTCGAAACAAAGTCATTTAGAATGTTTTTAGAGCATAAACAGTAGTGTATAGGATTTCCTGAAAGCGCGCACATGCGCGCTCACGACGCTACGGAAGCCGGCAGACCAAACCAGATGAAAGTGCGCATTCAGCGTCTGCTCTGCCAATAATGCAGGCGTAGAAGAAGAAATGTGCTGTTTACCTGTGCAAAGAAAGAAACAACGAAAGAAAAATGTCTGAGGACTTCAGTGTTGAGGAAGAGCATGAGTTCTTTGCCGATCTGAATGCGCTGGTTTGGTCTGCCGGCTTCCGTAGCGTCGTGAGCGCGCATGTGCGCGCTTTCAGGAAATCCTATACACTACTGTTTATGCTCTAAAAACATTCTAAATTACTTCGTTTCGAGTAAATTCTGGATGCTACCCACTCAGGACACTTGGAATACATTGGACGAGCAGTATGGAGGAATATTGACACGTTTTTTGTGGACTTTTATGGACCTTTCTGCCTCGGGCGCCATAGACCTCCATTATTTGAATGTCAGCAGACAGCAAGAAGCCTCCCAGATCTCCAGATGCATTTGAGATATCAAAAAAGTACTCCAGAGTGTTGTTCAGCATGGGGGTGAGTAGAAAATGAAGGCTAATCATGTTTTGGGTGTACTACTCCTTTAAGTTAATTTAAGTGCAATTAGAGGGAGAGGGGGTAGGAAAAATTAGTTTTACTTCTTCATACCCCTTTTCAGACAATTTCCATTAATCAGTGTCATTTTTCTGGCTGTATATACCGACAGGTTTATTCGGTGGAGGGGTTTGTTTCTATTTATTTTCAGGTGAATTTAGTTAGTTTGGAAATTGGTGTTTGGTTTGGTTGATGTTAACTAGTCTCTTGTGTGTATACTTGGTTGATTCACTTATTGTTGTTTGTCAAATTGTCTGAAAATTGTATGAAATAAATTCCCATTCTAATTCATTCACAGTTACTCAGTACTCAAGTAGCCTTTCTACTGAATACTTTTTCACCTTTGCTTGACTAATTTCTTGGACAGTAAAATCTTGTCTTTTTGTGTTTCTAGACTACTGAGAAATTGGAGAAAACGACTCTGTCACTGGAGCAGCTGACTAATGAGAAGAAAACACTTGAGTCGCAGGTAAGAAGGGATTGATAGGAAACTTTTAACACTTTTAACAAGGAGAATTTATCTTCTGCAGAGGTGGAACTAACTAACTTAAACATCACCGGATTCTTGTTCAACCCTTTGTCTTTGGATTCAGTTTATATAATTGGCCGCATTCCCAGGAAATATGATCGGGCATTTTGATGTCCCTTATCTTACACTGAAGATGGTTTACTGATACAAGGATCCTGCTTGTTCTCAATAAAATAAAAGTAAAAAGCATTGCTGTTATTTTAAGAGGATAGAGGCCTGCTGTAATGTTTAATCAGTAAGAGCGGTAGATTAATGATAATGGACATTGGTAAAGTGAAAGCTTGTTTTAAGTTGGAGTTCTCAAACACAGCATAGCTCACATGACTTAAGGAGCATTATTTTTCCATATACAAGAGAGGAAAACTCTTTTTGAAACTGGAAATCCTCTCACATGTATTTCTGCATCCCCCTCCTTCTTTCCGACTGTGCTTTTTTTTTATTCCATTCATGCAACATTTTCAAATGAAAGCTTTATGTATGTCTGCATGGGTTTTACTCAGTCTGTCCACAGCAGCGTGAAAGGGTTTGCACATGCACGTACATGGGCTCCGCATCTGCGGCCTGCAGGGTTTTTGTTGCACATTCAAGCTGACTGGATGATTACACAGACTGTTCTTGTTGGGGGAAATTCAGACTCAGCCATCGCTTTAAATTAAGCATGAATGAAACCCTGCAGCCTCCTCTGCCTTCTCTACATTTATTTTTTTATCATCTTCTTTTATCATCATTGTTTTGTTTTGTTTTTTTCAAACTGTTCATTGTACTGCTGCTAAGCTCTCTGGTGCCCTCATGCTGTCTTTCTGCACATTCATCTCGCCTCTGGAACTTTCATAGCCAACAGCAGATGTATAGCTTTAAGGCACAGGGTGTTTATAAAGCATAATTTATATAATGTGAAACTGGGTGTTTTTAAAGCATAATTTATATAATTTAATCTCTCACAAGCATCACATTCAAGAAGTTTGTCTATCTCTCTTTTTACAGGATAGACTGTGAGGCCTATCTGTTGGGGTTTTCGTTATAGACCTTGTTTCTGTCCCAGTAGTAAGATTGTAAAGTGGAACATTTATTGTCTGCCATTTATTGAAATTATTTCTGTGTAATATGAAGGAGACAAGAAAGTTTTGTTTTCCAAAGCAACAGTTAGTGCTAATGTCAAAGGCAAAGGGCAAAATAAATTATATTTCTAGCATGCTGGATTTAAAAGCATGGCACTTTAATACTTTAGCCACCAAATATGAGAGTCAGACAGGATATTAATATTGAAGACATTGTAAGGATGATTGGGATTTGGGAGTTTTGCAGATCTAGTTGTATGTTGTTACTTTCATTTCTGATTAGGACACAATTAGGATGTCCAAAAACATCCTAATGGTCCCCAAAAATATTTTGTAAAGATACATTTTTTATTATTTCTGTTCATCGTTAAGTCAGTCTACTGCTTCTCAGACAGTGTGAAGTTGCTCTTCTCTCCAAACTTAACACACATCTATCAATCTCCTGCCAACAAAATGTATTTTCGTTTTTGTCTAGCGCTGGCTCAGCTCTCTTAGAGCTCCACTAGAGCTCCTCTTCAACTCCTCCATGTCAACTAGTGTAGAGGATTGTTTTTCTCCACCTTCTGTTTTAGGATGTCCTGAAGATCTTCAATTCACTTCAGTTTATGTATATCAGAGACAATTCGACCAGATCATCCAGTCAAATTGATTCAAAGTTTTCTATGTAAGGAAAACCAGCTGATTGCATCAACTCATTGACTCGAAGGCAATCCCTCTCACTAAGCATGCTTGTAGCGACAGTGGAGAGGAAAACTCACTTTTAACAGGAAGAAACCTCCAGCAGACGCAGGCTCAGTGTGAGCGGCCATCTGCTGAGGCTGACTGAGGTTCAAGGAGACAGAAGCAGAGATAGAAAAAGAAGCAGAGATACAAAAGGCAACTGTCAACCAGCTCCACAGGCGGCACTGTCCCGGAAACACACAGCCAGGCAGAGGAGCTCTGAGCCAGTTCCCATGTCAGAGGATAAGGAGAGCACATCCAGTTAGTCACAGACAAGATATCAGATGAAGCTACTATGATGAGAAAAAGCAGAGAGCATAAAGTTAGAGATTGAACTAAAAACTAATGCAGAATAGGAGAATAGAGATGGTCCCTATGTCCTCCTGAAGTCAAAGCCTATAGCAGCACAAATGCAGAAAATAGCGCAGGATAACCTAAGTATTTTGGAAGAGGTATAAGAATGATAGAGCCACAGTTTAGCCAAGGTAGAGCCAAGGAGAAACGTCAATCCAGACTGAAATTGTTGCTAAAGCTCTTCAGGGCAGTAGGGTTGTCATGAGTGTCAATAAAATTTTAAACTCGATATAAATACTGAGTACTCGATACCATTCTCTATACGTTGGGAATAAAAATATGCCAAATCTACCATCCATCTGCTCCCGCTTATTCCATCAGGGTCGCGATTGGGCCGGTGTCTACCTCCAGCAGTCTTTGGGCAAGAAGTACACCCTGGACAGATCACCAGTCTATAATAAAACAACACAGAAACACACAAAGACATAAAACTATGCAAGCCAATTAAACCAACAGTCATGTTTTTGGACTATGGGAGGAAGCTGGAGTACCCGGAGAGAACCCACACATGCATGGGGAGAACATGCAAACTTCATGCAGAAAGGCTGGGAATTGAACCCTTTGGTAGCACTCTTACTGCAAGGCAAGGGTGCTACCAACTGCTCAACACCCTGCCAAATAGTGTTTCATCCGGATACCAAATTTCAGTATCTATGCTTTTCAGAGTGTCAATAGTTTTGACATCCCTATATATTGTCCGATATCCGATATCTATCAGCCAGAATATATAAAAATGAACTTGGACATACACAGGATATGCACTATCCAACTATAGTCCAACTCAAATTTTTATAATAACCAAAAAAAAAACTTTAACACTGCAGATATGGGATATGGTTGCAGTTATCCATGTTTTTTGTCTTGTTTTCAGCAAAACCAGATTGATAAGGAGTCCCATTCAGGCCACATTTGATTGCTCCAATCAAATGTGTTCGCAGAAATGTGGGACCTTCAGGCAGAACCTTAAGAGCTAAACGAATGAAGCGACACTTATTGTTCGCCTAAAAGTTTTATTTTAGCCATGGTAACAAATTAAATAGCAACAGATGCTAAGAAAAGCCACAACAACTTGCGCTTTTACAAACTTGCTGTTCCGCTTTCAAAGATGAAATCGCAGATTCATACCAAACAGATGTGACAGCAGGTACATGTGAGTCCTCTGGTATTTTGTTATAACTGTAGGCACAGCAGCTCTTGTTTTCATCACAGCTGTATGTTCTGCCCTAAGCCATAATGCTGCAATGTGATTAGCCGACCTCCTTTGGGTCTGCCTCAAACAGTTGAATCAGGAGTGATTTCTGGCTAAAATTTTAATCAGATGAATTATTGACTGGCAAAAACGGTGATGCTCAAAAATACATGAATCCCTGATTGAAACATTTCTAATCGCATGGAGCGGAATGAGTGCTTGCTCTGCGTTACAGGCTCCTCCGGTGAAGGAAACGTCATTTCCGATATTTCTCTCATTTAAAGTCTGAGCTTAAACATGAGTCAGACCCCGGATAGGTCTAACAAACTTATCAGGACTAAACTGTGATGTAAGCTTGATTTGGGATCACAGCTATCCGACTTTCTAGGACTGATAATCCAGGGTGTGCAGAGATTGCCAGCTGAACTTATTCTTCCCACTTTCTACAAAGGAACCCTCCGCTCCCACTTTCCTTTTTATTCATTCAGAAATATCCCACAAATCCAAGATAGACATATGCTTGGAGAGACCTTAAATGATGAACAACGGGTTTGAGGGTGATGGTTTAACTAGCTGTAGAAAGGATGTATGTTTTAAATGCCCTGGCTAATATCTATGTTATCAATTGATCAAGTCACCTTAATAATGCCATAACACTCTCAGCTAATTATTGTCCGATTTTTAGCAGTACTAGAAAGAGTTTGGGAGTTTCTTCATGAGCATAAACAGACAAGACTAATATCAGACACGGCTGATTAAGTGTAGCAAACAGTAAAATCTAAATAAATAGAAAAGTGAAAGTTTTGAGGTTTATTTACATCCGTAGAGGAAGCTGAAAAGAAAAGCATCTGATCAAAATGGAAATGTTTTGATAATTTATGCCACAAGAGACAGTAGAAAGTTTGTATGGAAGGAAGGAAACTGAAGTGCATGTTGTCGAGCAGTTATTCAGCAGGGATGCTTCCACATCTGCCTCTTCTCTCTGCTCAGGCCTGATGGTTGTGATGTAATCCAGCACATGTTACAGTGAGCTGCAATGTGTGTGTGGGTGTTTGTTGTAATGACTGCTGACTTGGAATTGACCTGTCCCCTTGGACTGGAAAGGATTAACTAACATGGAAGGTGTCAGAATGTAAATTAATAATTTCTTGCTTTTTCAAACATGTTAATCCAAATATAGTGTGGGTGTCTGTATATATTTAATCCTTAGTGTGTAATATAAAGACCTCTATAGATTAGAAAAGATTCAGACTTCTGCAGCTATATGTATTATAGGTCATAACTACTACTTTTTTATCAAAGCAATAATTTTTTTCAAACATAAAACATCCAAAGAGCGTACCTGATTCTGCACAGTTTTGAACCATGATGGAGGAAAACAGTTTCGTTTGAACTGTAAACCCCACCTCAGACCTTCTCCTATTCAGAAACTGTCCCCAAAAAAGAAAAGAGATTAAAGGATACCTGTCTAGAGGGACTACAGCCAGTTTAAAATGCAGAATATTTTGAGGTGGTGCAGCAAAGCTCCCCACCTCGAGTAGGCTAGTCCAACATTGACGTGAGCTGTTCCTTTGGTCCTTCTTGTGTTTCAACTCTCTCTCCTGTTCCTCCATTTTAACTCTTCTAGGCTGTTTTACTGTATATTTAATTCAATTCAGTTTATTTGCATTGTGCCAGTTCTCAAGAAGTCATCTCAAGGCTTTGATTCAAAGTTTTTTATCTACGGAAAACAAGCTGATTGCATGAATCCTCACACAATCCCTCACACTAAGCATGCTTGTAGCGACAGTGGAGAGGAAAAACCTTTTAACAGGAAAAAACCTCCAGCAGAACCAGGCTCAGTGTGAGCGGCCATCTGCTGAGGCCGACTGGGGTACAAGGAAACAGAAGCAGAGATACAAAAGGCAACTGTCAACCAGATCAACAGGTGGCCCCGTCCAGGAAACACACAGCCAGGCAGACGAGCTCTGAGCCAGCTCCCATGTCAGAGGATGAAAGAGAGCACATCCAGTTAGTCACAGTCAGAGAAACAGGACTACACAGAAAAACAGGGCGATCTCCAACATCTATAAACAAAGGTGTTGATGGCAGCAGCACAGCTGATATTTCTCTCCAGGATGGAGTCACAGCCAAACAGGAACAGACCAGATGAAGCTACTATGAGAAAAAGCAGAGAGAGCAGAACGTTAGAGATTGAACTAACAGATTCTGCAGAGTGGGAGAATAGAGATGATGAAATAGGGGTCCCTATGTCCTCCAGAAGTCTAAGCCTTAAGCAGCATAACTATAGATACTTAACAGCATCCGATGACAACTGGCGTAGTTATCGCAACTTTTCCTTCATTAGCCGCCATACTTCTCTGTTTACAAGACACACCGTGTGTGCTCTTGGAGAAAAAATGCGTCATTGGAAAACGTACTTATTAGCTAATTGGAAATAAAGCTCTACAGCAAAACCCCATTGGCAGAGAAAACCGTCACGATAAAGTTAGAAGCTGACAACAAAAATGCCTGGACTCCTGCATTTGTGCAAATGATGTGTAATTTATTTTAATGAAATTACCCCTTTCCAAAAAAGCTTAAAATAAAAGGAAAAACAACATAAAAAATACTCACTGGACTTTGAAGATGTTTTGCTTCCTATCCAGAAATCTTTCTCAGTTCAAAATGTCTGGAGTAGCATTCAGGTCCATGCTTATATAGTGACCCAAACAAACGCCTTGTTTTGGCTTAGAAAACGAGGTTGAGGTCGTTCTTGGCCTGCAAAATCTGATACTGGCCTATGCCTCTGAAAAGGGAGTCGTTAGGGTCATTGCTGGCCTGGCTATACAAGCGAGATGTTTGGTCCCCTGCATATAGAATAGAATAGAATAGAAAATCCCTTTATTGTCCTACAATGGGGAAATTTTGGTGTTTACAGCAGCAAAAAGATTATAGAAAAATGGTCACACAAATGTAGAGCTTAAAAAAATGTATAAGAATAACATAATAGTGAAGAGTTAAAAGATAAACAATAAAATACTGTACTGTAAAATGTTTTAACAATATAATACTGTGCACCTGGAGAATAAATAACCAATATACAGCTATGGACATTTTTACAGTAATATTTGAAAATAGCAGCAATATCAGAGATGTGCAAAATGACAGCAGGATATTATTTAACTGACTAAGATAGAAACTGTGCAAAATCAGCATGAATGTAAGAACTTATTGAGGTTTAAAGGAAGGATCTGTGATAGCGGTGGGGGTTGAGATGATAGTGGGAAGCAACCAACTCTATCCCTGCGTTGTACGTTTTTGAAAGCTGAAACCTGAGTCCACCCCCTCTGTTCAGGGATGGTTTTTCTTTCTTAACATAAATGGCTTTCTACACACCCCTTTCCAACCACCTGCCTTCTTTATCCAAAATGTGAACATTTTGGTCCACAACCGAATGTCCTTTGTCCTTTAGATGTAGATGTACCGCTGTGTCTTGTCCTGCGGAGGTTGCTCTTCTGCATTGGGCATATGTCTGTGGAGAGGTTGTTTGGTTTCTCCGATATAAAGATCAGAACATTCCTTACTGCACTGAACTGCATGCACCATTCTGCTCATCTTAGGTCTGGGGGTTTTGTCCTTAGGATGCACCAGTCTTTGTCTAAAGGCTATTTGTTTAAAGACATTTTGAATTGAGAAAGCTTTCTGGATGGGAAGCAAAACATCTTAAAACTTGGTAAACAAAGTCCAGAGGTTTGTTTAACTTTCTTAAAAAACTTTTTGGGAATGACTATGACCTGGAAGACTGAGAATCTTCACCAGTAAAATGACCTCTTCTGCCACACAATATGCCATGCAAATAAATCTTTTTTCTTAAGAGAGATATAAAAAAATTAATGGAAAAAAAAACTGGCCCCAAACCAGCCTCTCTAGTGAATCTGGTCACTGCCTCTGCATTAAATCCCATCACAACATCATCACAAACTTTCTCTGTGTATTTAAACAAACCGGAAAACCTTCACTTTATCTATTTATTTTGTTTTTACTGTATGCTACACTTAATCGGCTCTGTTTGATGTCAGTCCTGTCTGTTTATGCCCATGAAGAAACTCCCAAACTCTTTCTTGCATACATGTATGCTAGTGTCAACTATCCCTTTAGTTTTGCCCCTTTTATCCCTTTAGTTTTGTAAGAAAAATACACTTTAAAGTCGCAGGGAAACGGCTGTTACATTTTCTGAATTCTCCCAAGACTTTACACGAGTGAATAAACTGAATGTGATTGGTCAATTCAAAGATTATGGCCGGTGTCTCGGAAGCATCTTGCTACCCAGTTAGCAACTTAGTGCTAGTAGGTTCCCAATGGGAAATTCCATTGGGACCAAGTAGCACTAAATTGGTGACTTAGAAACGACACTGTCAAGGAACGCTATGGACAGAGGAAACATGTAAGAGGAGGAGAGTTTTGTGTCGGAGGTCGTGGATGAGTCTCCTCCGCCATCGTTTTTTATTTAGAGGAGGAAAATGGGGACAAAGATGTTGTGGAAGAGGACGCCAGGGCGGCAGAAGCTTGGTTTGGTGTAGAAGGCTTACAGCCGTACATGTTTGAGCCCTTGCCTCGCAACGCTGCCAGTTCTGTTAGCTCTACGCCTGCTGAAGACACAGACGTGTATGCCTTTAGTCATGTACAAAAACCAATTTAAGGTCAGATCGCCGAACACTTCAAAAAACACCAAAAAGTAAGTACCGTAATTAAATAGTTTTTTTTGTACATGACTAAAGGGATACAGGCCCGTTGAGGTTGTTTATAGTGTATTTTTCATACAAAACTAAAGGGATAAACGGTATTGACTATGGGTATGCTGGTCTGACCGAGTATGCTCATCTTACAGAACACCGATGTTTCTGCATCATTGACTTGGAAATGCATCTACAGTTTTTGAATCGAGTTTCGATAAAAAGCTTCAACAGTTAAAATAATGACTTATAGCTAATCAAACCTGGTAAACAAGCAGAATTGTTTTGTATCATTGAATTAAGAGTTTTACTGAACTCTAAATTTTCTTACCTAAAGGGATAAACTAAAGGGATAAATAGGTATTGACTATGGGTATGCTGGTCTAACAGAACATCCTCATTTAAAAACCTCACATACATTTACTATCATATCACATTTTTCCGAAAAAGGGGGAAAAAAAATGGAAGTAATAAATATTGAAGCACATATTTCAGAGCATCATTATGAACTATTGCCATATATTGGTAAACAGTGCAGCAGACAAAAAAAATTAAAGATGAGTTGCTGTGGTTAGCTCTGAATGGTAAAGCTTTCTGAGAAGTGTAGGCACACATGAAGGGAGCAAACTTCCATGAGGTGGCGATGAGAACTGGGAGGAGCTTCTGCAGGCATTCATTATGTAAGCAGACTGCCTCTTTAACCCGACGTGAGAGGGAGAGAGAGGCAGCTCAGGCAACACACTCTTCGTTTCCCTCCTGCTGCTGTGCACGGCGGGAGACGAGGACTGATGTTTTATTGATGCTCAGCTTGTGTTTGCCTGTCGGTGATACAGGCAGAACAAGAACGGAGCATCAGTGACAAAACAGAAGCCGCTTAGCAGGTTGAATCATCTGAAATTCCTGCAGCGTAGGTATGGACATAGCTGCTCTACATCAGGGCTACTCCAACAACATCTACTCACCCCATTACCAGGTAGGACCAGTTCTTATTAAGCAGTGAATTAGAAAGACTCCTCCTCTTTTTCCTAAACAGATGTTTAGTTTCCCTCCATGCTGCCTCAGGATTTACTTTTTCAGCATGTGGTACAGATTTACTGCATGACAATTGCTCCATGATCACCCTGAAGTTAACATGTGATCGTTTATGTTACTGAGCTGCTGTGTTGAGCATATTTTAAACTGGGAGGCATCCCCAGCACAGCTGATCTCATACCTAACGATGAAGGGAAAACAGAAACATACGCTAGAGCTCTGGCATGCTGGCTTCTTCATGATTGGACATTTTTTTAGGTACTGATTTAAACTCCTGCTCTTAATGGTTCACTGACCATTGGTCCTGGAGGTCTGTGGATGAGGCTGCGCTGAATGTGTCTTTTTGTCTCTGAGGTGTCAGGAGGGACTCCTTATATGTTTGGAGTCTGAAGCTCTAGAAAAAGTTTAAGAAGATGATATTATTGGTCCTTTTTTTTAGTTTCACTTTGTTTCTATTTCCCTTGCTCTCCTTTGAAACAGATATCTAAGTTCATACCAGCTGTTTATTATCACCTTTAGTCAGAAAGTAACTAATAATCTTTAATTTAGGAAACCTTTTTAAGATGGTGTTCATCTGCCTTCGTGATTCTGTGTGCGGACTGAAGCTCGCTAACAAACCTTTGAGGCATTCACTAAACATCTGGATTGTTTTTGACCCAGCAGTGGAATCTGTTTACTAATATGGTGATCATGCTTTTGGTTGGTTTGGGATTTTCTCTGCTGTTCATCACTTATTTGGATGCAGTTTTTTAAACCTAACAGTGTTTTTTATGGAAACCTTTCAATTCATTCCATAGTTTTTGACTTTTTTTGTCTGTCCTGTATTTAACTTTAATGCAGTCTGAAATTAACCTCTTGTTCTTTTTGTTTTCTTATTCCTCTCGGTCTTGTAGGAACTAACTATGGGTTGATTGTTTTTTGAAATACTGACTGCTAAGATTTTCAAATATCTTGAGTCTTTCTTAATGTGTAAACAACCTCTGTCATGATGGATGTTTACGTGGCTTCAACTCCTTTCAGACTGTTGAAGAAGAGCAATAGTTTCTCTAAGGTCATTGTTGTCGTCTCTCTTTGGGATTTTAAGATGCACTGCAGAGAACCAACCAAAGCTCGGTTAATAAATGTTTTCTTTAGCATTAACTTGCTGCTGTTTTCCCTAAAAGCAGAAAGAATGAACTGTTGTTCCTATAGCTCGCCTGAAATCGAAATAAAATTACATAATATAAAATGGAACTTAACCATTGTGGCTATGAATGATGCATTGAATTTGATAAATTAGGAGTAACCTGGAGATTTCTCTTTACTCCTCTGCCTGTTTCTCCTCTTCAGCTCGAGCATTTGAAACAGCAGAACTCCAAATTCCAGGAGGAGCTCAGCCTGTCGAAGGAGCGGAGCAGCTCAGAAAGCCAGCGGATCGGCATCCTCTGCAAGGAAATGTGAGTTGCCCGGATTACTGATGTGTTTTTTCCTGCCTCTGTAAAGGTGACCCCTGCCTGCCTGTTCATTAACGCTGGAGCCGCTAAAGTCACCTCCAAGGTCTAAACTGCTGATTTAAAATCTAGCTGGATTTTTAAACACTAATAATGTAACTGGACTACATTTAAGAATTTAGATGTGTAAAATATACATTTACAAGCCCTGGTAAGGCCAAATGATTTAAAACATCTGTAGGGAGATGTTGCATATTTTATAAAACATTCTGCAAAGCCTGAAATAAGTTGGAGCTATTCAGTGATGATGTAAGACCTCCAGGGAATTCTGATCTTTACAGATATTTTTGTATTGTATACGTCATGTCAGGAAATGTCTAAAATGATCAATGCCCTCCAACCGATCTTTTATTTTTCCCATGGAGTGTTTTATCTCGCTGTTTCTGTCCAGAATACATTTCTGTTTTGGTCTTAGACTGACTTCATCATTTCTCTGGGATTCCCACAAGGATGTTAACATTACTAAAAACAGTTTTCCATGATTGACAGAACCACAAAAGGATGAAACAGACTAACTGCTGCGCTTCATTCAGACTATTTGTTGTCTGCTGAAAATATCACTGCCTCTTAAACTCTCCCAGCTTGAATGAACTATAAATATGTTATTGACGTTACAGTTTGCTTTTAAATAGCTTCTTCTGTCTTTGCGCTTCCCCTGATTTCGTTTGAAACCATCCAGAATTACTGTATATACTATTACTAAAACTGTAGATTTTAGATAACATTTTTACTATTTTTGAGCTAAATGACGTGAAAAGTGCTTTTTTACTAATTTCCAGGAATTTATTATTACCTTTGTCTCCACTGAATTTAAGAGAAATAGACTTAAGACAAGTAATGTCCCTACTCATGAGCAGAGATGGGAAGTAACAAAGTACAAATACTTCGTTACTGTACTCAAGTAGAGTTTTCTGATATTTTTACTTTACTTTACTACTTATTTTTATGGCGACTTTTTACTTCTACTCCTTACATTTTTACACAAATATCTGTACTTTCTACTCCTTACATTTTTAAAAATTGGCTCGTTACTTTAGTTTTGAATAATTTCAATGGAGTTACCATTATTATTTTTCACGTCATCAATACCAAATTCAATCTAATTAGATGGGAATCTACGTTGCATTTGACGCACCAATACAAGATGAATCGACAGATTCGGCGGTATTCATTCGCTGCAAATCATTGCAGCTTGGTGGCGGTGGCGTTAGCATAGTAGCATGGACGACGAGATGATTGAAAATGAACACAACGGAGATCTAGTCCTATTGGCAGACATCCATTTAAAATGTAGGCAACGGCATGAAAAAAGTGGTTTCTACTTTTACTTTTATACTTTAAGTAAATTTACAAGCCTGTACTTTGTTACTTTTACTTGAGTAAAGAAGTTTAATCAGTACTTCCACTTTTACCAGAGTATTTTTTAACACAAGTATCTGTACTTTTACTCAAGTACAGAAAGTGAGTACTTTTGCCATCTCTGCTCATGAGGGTGCATATAAATATATAAGCTTTGGTAGAAATCAAAGAAAGTGTTGCATCACCTCACAGCAGCAGGAAAAAAAATCCTGAAAATAGGAAAAATAAAACCTCTCACATGTTATTTAATTGCTCAGGGAAAAAAAAACATTTGTTCTTAAAATGCAATATACATTAATGTGCAGTGATGGGACTAACGGCGTTGAAAGTAACAGCGTTACTAACGCCGTTACCTTGTTTTAGTAACGAGTAATCTAACTAATTACTTTGACTGTAACTATAACGCAGTTACCATTGCAGACACCGCGTTACTGAGCGTTACTCAGGTCACACAATGAACCTATTTTCATGATAGGACTCGTGCGCGCCTTGTCATGAGAGAGGGGAGGATGAGAACGGCTGATTTATAGTGAGATTCCGTCTGTCAGTTGGGTAGGTGGGTGTTTCCGCTGGTGGGTGTTAACATACAGCACACACAGAGAGATGGAGAGTGAGGAGGACTCCAGCAGAATCAAATATGATTCATCTGATTGAGTCCAAATTTGGTATATTTTTACACAACATTTAGATTTGAAAGTCTGTACTACTTTTTTGTGCTATAAATAATATTTTGGTAGTGTTTTGCAATGTTTATTTCAAAGAAAATTTTGGCGAGGTTCAAAAAATGCAAAATATTTTGTATTTTGTCCTTAATATTTCAGACAGGGTCAAATCTACAATGGTGCTGACACCAGAAAACCATTCTATGACATCTTACCTTTACAGATGTACCAAAAGTTTCTTCTTAAATTTAATAGCTTTGAGGCTATAAGTTATTTACTTTTGTGTGTTTTTGTCAGGCAGAAATTTATTTATACCCCCTTAGGGTGTAAGAGGCTAACATTCAGAAGGGTGGCTGCTTTTTGTAGAGTCTAAAAAGCTGATTATAGGCTGGATGTTCCTTATTATTTATAGGTTGACAACTTTAGCTGAAATTTTGATTTAAGTTTTTTCAAGCTAGAAGCAAACTTGTTCTTCCTCCTCTTCCTTAACCCGCTGGCTGGCCTCTTCTTTTGTCATTTTAATTTGACTTTACATTAGGTGTGTCTGAAAAAAATCGATTTGGCAATATATTGGGATTTTTGGCATCCTGATATAATACTGATCCTTTACCTTCTAATACCATTTTTTTTTAAAGACATTTTTCCCTAAAACAATGGGGGGGTGTGCATTACTTCCGCAACGCCGCACCGGTCGACGGAGCCCTGGAACCCTTCTGTTGTGCATGTAGTAGAGGCAATTACATTTGCAGAGGGGGACTGACTCAAACCCCAAACACCAAGATAACTGAATGATCAATATCTTCTAATGAATATGCTGCACTTGTCTTTTATCTCTACATTTAATTTAAACATTAGCTGGGTAGTATACTGAAATATGTCTTGATATATGGGGATATCGTATCGTGACCAAAGTATCGTGATGCGTACCGTATTGCAACACCCTTGCTAAGGGTTTTCTTTTCTTTTGAGTATTCAGTTTTTGTTTGCGTTTTTTTGAATGTATTTGAGTTCTTAGGTTTTTCTTTGTTGCCCTCTGGTGTTGATCTCCTTTTCCCTAGCTCCCTTCTAGAATCCTCTGTTCACACCTGCTCCCATTCAGCTCATTAGTCCTGTCTTTGTTCAGTCTCCCATATATACTCTCCCTGTGCAGTTCCTCGGTGCTTGTTCCTCATCTTTTCCTGGTCCCCCACGTAAGTTTTTCCCCATGAAGTTGTCTGGCTTTTGGTTCCATGTTTTTTGTACCTTGGTTTTTGGATTTCCTGCCTCAATTATTAAATTAAATCTTCAAGAACTCAACTCAGCCTCCTCCCCTCTGCATTTGGGTGCTCAAAACCTCAACTAAACCCTGACAAAAATTAGGAAGGATTTTTATTTCTTCTCATAAACAGTCCCAGAAATCAAGCCATTGGCAGTTTTTTAGGTGTATAGTCTCCTATTGGAAGTCTTTCAATCAATAAAAACATTCTTTGAATTAATATAGGTTTAGTTTTTTGTTACCATAAGTTACAGGTAGCTCAGATCGTTTACACCTGGACTGGTTTGAACACACCAGACAAGTCGTCCTAAAGTCGGGGTCTGGACCTAATTAGGGCTCCAAACAAACCAGTTCTGCTGTAGTTTTCTATCTATAAAACAAAACTTTTCCTCTCCACTGTTCCTGCATGCATGCTTGATATGCGGCATTGCTGCAAAGTCAGCATCACTAAGCAAACGTCTGTCTGCTTTCAACTGCTCATGCATGAAGAATGAATTCTGTTAGTCAATGACTTGATTTAATCCGCTGATTTTTCCTTAGATGGAAAGTGTTTTAACCAGTCCATCTGTTTGATTTAATTAAATGACTCAAGTTCTTTGAGATGACATGTGTTTTAAGTTGGAGCTGTACAAATAAACTGATTTGATTTGGTTTAAATTCACTTATTCAATCACCTAGTAGGTGACTCAGCTACCCATTGCATAATGTTTGATGAATAGAAGCCCTCCTTTCTTTTATACCACCATATTGTTCCCTTTCTGCAAAATCAGAGAGTATGATGATTTTATAAAGCTACTTGTTAACCAAGATGTTTTCTTAAAAGATTGAGGGGAGAGCTCCAAACCTAAATTGTGTAGATTTCATTCAATTATCTGTTAGTTAAAGATTTACCAATCTTTAAAAATCCTCCAAGAATCATCAACCCTAGATAGATCATATAAACACTATATAACCCTAAAATACCAACTAGTATTCAGTGATAGTAGATCACTGCTGACTGTTGAAGTATCAGACCAGCACTGATCACGTGTCCTTTGAACTGCGTTTATTTTTACTTCTCCTTGTTGTTTATGGCGATCTCTAGCCTGATGCGGAGGTCTATTTTTAGCCTTCAGTGCTTGTGTGAAGCTGTCATGTGCCTCTTTATTTCTCAGTCTTTGCATCATCCCGCCACACCCCCTCCTTAGTCATCAGTTGCTGTGACATCACAGCTCCAGATCAAACTGACTGGTAGACTCACCATCATCACATTTGAAACATCCCAGCATCAAATGGAGACGCAGCAGATGGATAAACCTCCTTAGAAACAAGGCAATGTCATCCAGTCAACTCATTGTAGCTTTAGATTGAGTAAAACATATTTAAAAGGACAGGGCTTGCTGATGGGTTATGTCTCTCCATACTCCTCCTCCATCTCTGCTCAACCCAACAATGTGTTCCACCATCCTTTTCCAAAAGACATCCTTCCTCTCTTCACTGTTATGTAATCGCATTTCTCCTCCTAGGACCGCCTGGCTCCGACATAACCGCTTCTCTGGCTGTCAGCGCGTGTGTCCCAGTGTGTGTTACTGTGCATGTGTTTGTTTGAAACAATGGCGCTTTGAGCTTTCTGAAAAAATTAGCTATGCTCACTACAACTCACGTGTGTGTGAGTTACTAGTGCTGCAGTAGATTTGTTAAAGCTGGCAATTAATATATTTTTACGTTAAATGCACAGAAAAAGGTCCAAAGTAGGGATGGGACTGAGACATGGCTTTAAAACTTGGTTATAATATGTAATGTAAATCCCTTTATTGTCCGACAATGGGGAAATTCACCCTCTGCATTTAACCCATCCCCTTGGGGAGCAGTGGGCTGCCATTCTGTGGTGCTCGGGGAACAGTGTGGGGTTTAGGGTTTTGCTCAGGAACCCAGAGTGGAGACTGCGGGGATTTAACTGGATACTTGCAACCTTCTCAGAGCACAAGTGCACTGCTCTAACCCCTAGACCAGAGGTTACGGATTAGCGGACTGCGGTCCGGATCCCGTCCCACCTGCTGGCTAATCCGGACCCAACCTGATTTAAAACATTTATAAATTACCGCATGTTGTCCTAACATCACTTGCACCACTTCTCCTGTTAATACGGTAAAGCCCTCCGGAGTGTCGGGACAAGGCTGCACGTGATCCAAATTAGCCAATGAGCTGCTGTCAGTCTGAGTTGCTGCTGCTGCTACTTTTAGACACAGCAGGCAAACCTGTGGCAAGCCGGGTGATGGGAAAGAAGGAGAAGATGATGAGAAAAAGAGAGCAGAGAAAGTGTGGACTGCTGGAAGAACTGTGGTGAACTGGTGAAAGAAAAGTGAAATGGTGCTCAAAGATGACCCTGCACATTTAGAGGATGTTTGGCTTTTATTTTGGTTTTATAAAATATGTGAATCAGGAAATTGTCTATATATCAAACTGAACAAATCTTGTTCTCTACCTCACAAAACCTTAAATTTTCAAAATGGAAAAATGTTCAATTTTTTTTTACATATTTTTTTTTGTTAAAAATTTAATGTATAACATGGATGCATGCACCCCTCATTTTATTTCAGTGTTAAATTATGTTTAAAGTAACAGATTATAATTAAAAATGTCTCCGGACCTTTACTGGTTGATGATTTTCTTTATTCGGACCCTGCTGATTTTTAGTTGGTTACCCCTGCACAAGGCCAACACTCCCCACAATGAAAAGGCTAAGCTTAATAAAGCTCTCTGTATATATTTAAAGTAATAACAAAGGTTACAATATTACAATATTCCCAGGGAAGTGCAGAAATGGTTAAAACAAAACTGCAAGATTCACTGTGAAAAATGTAAAAAGAAAATTATAATTCAATAATATATTATGGAATATTATAGATGGATAGTTTAATAGATTGATAAACTCTTTCTTGATGCTGTGTCCCTGTTTTTTTTTAGGAATGGGAGTTTTCTTTTTCCTGGATGTTCTGAAAAGAGTCTGAGGGGGTTGACTAGAACTTAGTTGCTGTAGATCACTTTGTTTCCAAGTTTGAAGATTTTTTTCGCTTCCCATCCAGGACGCTTTTTCAATTCAAAATGTCAGAATTACCGCTTAGTTTGAAGCTTTGGCCCAAAACAAAACCTTGTTTTGGCTTAGAAAACATACAAGTTAAACTGGACGAACAGACCCACCCATTAGGAATGGCGACTCATTTTAGTTTTTTTTTTTAGCATGCACTACCAGATGCTTGTCTGTGCCCCTGGAAGGGGGGTCGCTAAGGGGAATTGTTGGCCTGGCTGAACAGGCGAGATGTTTTGGTCCCCTGCATGGGGGTTGGGGTTGAGATGATAACAGGAGGAAATCAACTCTGTCACTGCAAGGTTTTCGAAAGCTGAAATCTGAGTCTACCTCCTATGTTTAAGGTTATTTTTTCTCATAACACTCATAACATAGATGGCTTCCTTCACACCCCTCTCAAACCACCTGTGTTCGTTGTCCAAAATGTGAACATTGTTGTCCTCAAAAGAATGTCCTTTGTCCATAAGTTGTAGATAAACCTTATAGTCTTTACAGGAGGAGGTAGCTCTTCTGTGCCGGGCCATTCTTTAAGGTAGTCTGTCATTCTTTTTTTGTAGGCATTGGTTGGATCTCGTTTCAAAGATTTGTACGTGTTGGTGTCTGTCAGTAGAGCCAGAATTTTGCCCTGGTAGTCCAAAGAGGGTGGCAGCGGTGACTATTAACAACCTCAGCATGGGACTCAAAAAGTCTGGAGGTATTTTACTGAAGACAAAAACACAAGAAAGGGGAAAGTTGTTGGTTTCCTAGCAGGCTCAATTGAAACTTATAAAGGGAATTTAATTGAAATGATTTACCAGAGGTACGCTTCATGCCAAGGAACAATTCATTTAAATATGGAAATGATCGTGTGCGAGTTTTATCTATAGGTGTAAGTCACAATTTGGGGCAAAATTTGCTGCTTGGCGAAGTTGTGCGCTCTGAGTGCTTTTTCTAGATAGCATTATGATTTCTATCAACTTTTTTTTGTTATTTTGATTTTGTCACATAAATTAACAAAAAAAAAATCTATACCTTGATTTAGTATTAGTTTTAGGACTGAACAACTTTGCCAAAAATCTAAATTGCGATTATTTCCCCCCAAAATTGCTCTAGCGATTTAATCGCAACTTTTTAAACCCAAGCTTGTAGATGTTTTTGGTTTTGGCTTTTGGTTTTTGAGAGCTTGCTTGCCCAGAGTCCATTGTTGCAGAACTTTCCTGTAACCGTTGTGTGAAAAAGTGCTTACTTCTACTTGCATGCATGGATCTGCAAGCATGCTGCAAATCTCTCTACCTTTCTGTGTGGCGACAAACACACTTTAAGCATTTAATCACCACCTAAAGAGCTGGAGGGGGATATGTTGTGTCTTACTCTTGTTAAAAATCAGTACCTCTGCGATTTAAAAACTGCATTTTGTTAAATTGCGATTATATTGCAAATGCAATTATTTGCCTAGCCCTAATTAGTTTTCCTCAATGCTCAGGATTCCTGTGCTTAAATGTCAGCAGGTCATCTGCTCAGACAGCCCTGGGCTACTTTACAGACATTGTGCTGATGAGTTTCCAGTTGTTACTTTAAAACAGAATTGTCTCAGTTAAAATGAGGGGAGGCCATCCTTTCGTTGCTGTTATTGTCATAGTTTGAGTGGAGGTTTTTGAGGACCCAAGTACAGAGATCAGGAGGCAGAGGTGAGACTTGCAAATAATAGGCAACTGATGCAGAAATGCAAAAATCCAAAATATTGAGAACCAAAAATAAGATTACATCAGGGAAAACTCACGTGGGAAGCCAGAGATGAGGGAAGAACAAAACAACATACCAGCACTGAGTGACTGCAGAGGTGGTGTAAATATGGCAGACTGAACCAAGACTGACTAATCTGCAGATTGGGAGCAGGTGTGAGCAGGACCAACTAGGAGGAAGGCAAGGGGAAAGGAAAACAAGCACAAGGAGGCAACAGAGGATAACTTAAGAACTCAGCACTGGTAGAAATAAACTACAAATACACAGAACACAAATAAACTTCAAAATAAACCCAAGCAGAGGGTAGAAGTCTGACAGTTATGTTTGAACAAACGCAATCCTTTTTACTAATTGTTCCATAATAGCATTAATACACATTAGGACACTAATGAAAGGATACATGTAGGTTTCTAAATGTCACCGTTATCAATGTTCAGCAGAAACTAGGCTGCTTTCTGTTTACCCATCTGAATCTGAGTGTGTACAGGATGGACAGAGCGTTGCAGAGCTTGGTGAAACGTATTTAGCACGGTGCATTTCCCTTCCAAGTCTGCCTGCTGCCTTTTGTGTTGCAGCGCTGGATTCTGTAGAGCTATGATAAATGTGATTAAACAGCGTGCAGCCAGATATTTCACCCAGATGGCACCCGGAACATGTTATTAGTCGCACGAAGCTTCAATTATCTTCCTCTGACACAAATCCATAGAGCGACCCACATGGGAACAAATCCCAATTTGCACAGGAAATCGTTTGCTTCCAGTGTCTAAAAATATGTGGGGGGGGGGGGTTAAACATTCACAGACAAAACAGCCTTTCAAGCTGTCTCAGTCTGAAGTGCTAGTATATATTTCAATACCTCTGATTTGGTTTTGCTTTTGTTTCTTTTGTGTGATCGCATAATGTTTCACAGATGCACATGCAGCTAAATACTGCTTTTTAAACAATAATTAGATAGTTAGAGCAATTTTTCTTATTAGATGCATAAAATTGCATATATAATTATTCTTCTTTCTTAATACTTGCATCTCTTTGCAGACAGGCAGTGATGGTTACTGCTGTCCTTACGCTAAGCTAGTAGTTACCAATTCCCATTCCCCACATGTTAGTGTTATGAATATTTAGATTTTATCATCAAACTGATGATGAAAAAATAGGACATGGTTTTGTAATACATTTCCACAAATGAATTCATAATAAAAAAAATGTCAATAATACTGGAACAATACTAGAAATAATAAATTCACTGGGAGAAAGGAAATTTAAAGATTTTCTTTCAAACAACAGACAATCGCATTTACTCTCCACCCCCCCCACCCCCCTCAGAATACGGTTAGTTACACGAAAGGTCTGTTTCAGTGAGCTTTAACACAACAGTCAGATCAAGGTTAAATAGTCAGAGCTGTTTGAAGCCGTCAGAAAGAGCTATACAGCAGCTTCTGGGGCTTGTAAGAGATTTAAAAAAGGTCTCAGAAGAAATCTGCCCCTGTATGGATAACAGTCCAGATGTGGAAACCATTCAAAACATCAACTGATAAACGGCAGGTTTAGCTCACCAATAGATAACTAAGATATAGAGCTACAACTGATTTAAGCTGCAGTGTGTGATCATTACCGAAATGTAATATACTATACATAAAAATCTTTAATATTATATTTAATATGATCTACAAACTGAATAACTAAATATTTATGTTTGTGTGACAAACTATTGACTGTAGAGTTCACCATTACAATGTGACTGCAGCAAGTTAAGTCTACTTATAGAAAATCTATATCCTACATAGACTAATAAAATACTGTTTATGAAAATATCTATGTAAACAAACCTCTTCATCACTTGACAAATATGATGATTATTATTATTATTTGCGTTGGAAACAGCGTTCCTAAGCTGCAGATGTCATATTTGGGAAATCTGAACTTTTGCAACCCGACATGAAGCACCAACCAATCAGAGAAGCTGATCTAGGGAGACAGACATTATCACTGTGTTCGATGCCGGCGGCATCTTTTCGCCTGTATCCTACATAGCCTTGAGTATCCCATGATTCATTGCGAGTCAAAGCAAGCCGGCTGCTCCGTGCCAAGAGGAAAAAGGTACTTGGCACCAAACAGTGGTGAATATTGTAAGTTCAGTTTAATATAATACAAGTATTTAAATAATTCTGTCTGAAATTAATAAAAATAGTTGTTTTAAATGGTTATTGAGTCAGATATGTGGCGGGTAATGTTTGGTTTATTAAAAGGATGAGATGACGCTACTGCTGCTGAAACCCCTCAAACATGAAATGAGCACCCACAACAGTAAGAAGTTCAACATCCATTCTTTGCCTGCTTTGTTAATCAACCGTCATGGTTGCTAGGCGACAGAGCGTATGCATATTTAGGAGCCACGTCCGCTGAGGAAGGTTAGACCTGTTTGAACCTATAACAGAAATCTTCCGTCCTCCTGATTTTAATGTTCCTCCAAGGACCTAGCCTCTAAATTGGTACACACCATACATCCGAGCCTTAAACACTCCTCCTGTAGACCTGTCAGCACAAAACTATAAAAAAAATTAACATATAAATATGAAGTAGTTAAACTCCTTTAAATAAAATGTCATGAGGATGTATTTTGTAAAAGGAAAAAAGTGCTGTGATCATTATTATAAAATATTTTCCTGTTAAATTTTGGCCAAACAATATACATTACCTACAATTAACTAAAACTATGTTAAATATCACTATCGCTATCTGCCGTCCTGATGGCTACCAATGATATTGTTGTCATTTAAGTTCAATTTCTCAAAAATAAAAAGATAAAATTCCGATGAACGCTTCTTTTTATAGAACTGATTATTTTATGGGTTATTTAATCCATTCACAGCTGTTGACAGGAAGCCTGATGTATTGTCTGTGTGAGTGTGTTTTAGAGATTTGAACAGATGTGACACAGATATAACATAAACCTGATGGTCCTGTTTCCGATAGAGCTCACGAATCTGTGTCCTCTCTTGTTTTCTGTCTGTTTCCTTTCAGAGAGGAGCTGAAGCTGGCCTCCCAGAAGTCTCAGCATCATGACGAGGTACTGACCTTTCCCCGAAGCCGTCCCCTCTATCCTGTTATAGATCTGGGGTTTGTTTAGTCAGAAACGGAGCTTTGATTAAAGGGTTTAGGCGTAGGGACGTCTGAGCTCCCGCTGTGACTAAACTCCTCAAGCTGAGCAGCTTTAGCCTTTATTTAGATACGTCTATATGTGTGTTTGACCCGCAGAGCCAAGAGGATCGCAACAGTCAGCACGCAGACATGAAGAGCAGGTAAGCGGCACGTTGATTTATTCATGTTCTTTCAGATGTTCAAAAATGTCCAAATCTGCCAAATGTTTGCATGAATTAGAGCAGCAAATGGTAGAAGTACATTTTTTGAGCCATCGGGATCAACATCTCTAATGGAATTTACTGAACTGAATCATCCTGTCTTTATGTCTTTCTCACTCACAGCAAATAGTCAAAATGTTTATTTTACCTTTTTTAGGGGTTTTCAACAAATCTACTTTTTTTTTCTAAAGAAACCTCTAGTCTATATTCATTTCTTCCTCAGGGTTTAAAGTCTTAGGAAAGTGGCTGTTCCAACCGTAGCAGTTCCGATCTCTCCCAAGTGGTGCCCGACTTTACACGAGTGAATTAAGTGAATATGATTGGTCGATTATCAAGAGGGTGGGATTGTTGTGGCGGAAGGTTCGCAAGCATGTCTGGTTGTAACCGGTTTGTTGGAAATTTGAAATTTAAATATGACTTCCCTACGACTTTAAGGAAATGTGAATTCAAATATATTTAATTTTTAAAGATGTAGGGAAGTCATATTTAAATGTCAAATCATTCTGGCTTAAACATGTATATAAATGTACGATATTTAAAAAAAAATGCCTCTCTTAAAATCTTTGTGTTTTTTCTCCATATCTTATGCAGGCCAGTTAGTTATACGTCAGCTTGTGCACCTAAATTCGGTCAATCTTATATCAACGGTCATCTGTCAATCAATCTTGATTCATTCGAACCCACGTCGAGGACTAAAGGGCAGATTATTGTTCTGCAACCGCACGCATCAAATGTCGCTTGGGTCTGGTCGTGAACCAGTTTTGCTGGAATGCTTCTGCACCGTCAGTCTGGAATTTCTAGGGACGCAGATCGGTTTCCCACCAAAGCGCAAGGGGGAACCTATTTGAGAACTTGCGAGAAATTCGACGGATTGTACTTCCAAACCTCCTCGATTAATCTTTCGTCGTAGTTGTCCACTGTTGTAGTTCCTCTGTTTTTAAAAATGGTGCACCCCAACACCGAATCGAGAAGGACGACCACCCAGATAGCCGGAAAAGCATACTAAGGACCAATAACAGCTGCGCGGGGGGCATGGTCGTGCACAGAGACAGATTTGACGGTTGCAGAGGCTATGCATCAGAAGCATAAATTGGCCTTAAGGCCTCCGTACATGGGTCGTGCCACTAACCTCTGCGCCACCTGCATGCCTGGGGAAAATACAATTTCACAAACAAATTGGAAAATAAAAAGAATATTAAACTAAAAAGAAAAAAATATGAAAAGTAAATTTGTAAAAATAGCAAACTTACTCTCAAAAACCTTTTTTTGATTTAAACATTTTTTTCAAAGTTTCATTGATTGCATTTGTTTTCTTATTTCAATTTACAAAATTTGTTAACTTTTTCCCCCCCCCACACATTTTAGAAAACCTGTTCTTTGCTTGCAACAGTAATGAAACAAAACTCCATATTCTGGTGAATGTTGACACAACAGCTGCAGAGTTTGGCTGCATTTTCAATTCAATTCAGTTTATTTCTATAGCGTCAATTCACAACACATGTCATCTAAAGGCACTTTACAGTTCACCCAGATCATACAGTCAAATAGATTCAAAACTTTCTCTCTAAGGAAAACCAGTTGTTTGCATCGACTCAAAGGCACCAAGCATGACACCAAGTATGCTTGTAGCAGCATATCCATAAAACAAGTGTCCAGATCTTCCACATCCAAGAGGAGCTCTATGTGATTAAAACTGGTTATCTGTGGAGGCCATTAAAGTGGATCATCCCATTGTGTTTAAGACATGGTTGAACCTTTTTGCTATGGTGAAAAGAGCAATAGGAAGATCGGCACACAGATGTTATATCAGGATGGCCATGGTGAGCAAAAACAGTGATATCTGATGTGGAATTTTAAAGATGTTTAATGTTTACTAAAGATAACCCACACCAGGAATCACCACTGCCAAGATCTTCCAAAATAGCTCACTTTGTTTACACAGCTGCTGCTCTCTGAAAATGTCCTCCCTTTCTGAAAGTTTGTCTCTGAACCCCAGAGATGGTTTTGTGTAAAGGATCATAGATCAGATGTTTCTGAAATGCTTAGGCCAGCCTGGGTAACAGAAACATCTGACCTGTTCCAGTTCAATGAAATCCTTTTACTTCCCCATTCTGGTGCTTTGTTTGTACTTTATTACAATGATAGGGTACGTATGTACCCTACATGTACTCTTATCAGACCATATCGTCCCTAAAGTTTGAAAATTTCTATTTTGATGATTGGTCGATTATCAAGGGGGCGGGATTGTTGTAGCCGAAGGTTCTCAAGCATGTTTGGTTGTGACCGGTTTGTCGTAGTTGGAAATTTAAATATGACTTCCCTACAACTTTAAGAAAATATGAGTTCAAATATATTTACTTTTTTGAAGTTGTAGGGTAATTATTTTTAAATGTCAAGTCATTCTGGCTTAAACATGTATATAAATATACTCTTTATCAGACGATATTGTCCGGAATTCAGAAAATTTCTATTTTAAAAAAAAATGCTGTCTTAAAATATTTTTTTGTCGTTACCTTATGCAGGCCAGTTAGTTATATGTCAGCCTGAACACCTAAGTTTGGCCAATCATACATCAAAGGTCATCTGTCAATCAAATTTTTTCAGTCATATCATCTTGAGTCATATGTTGCAGCTAATATACGCAACGGTTGAAATAAGAAATAAGATTAATTTCCTTTCGAATTGAGTTGCGTCCCAGTGTTCACGGTAATTGACGTCTGCATCTTCAGCAGAACTGGCAGCGTTGCGAGGCAAGGGCTCAAATATGTACGGCTGTAAGCCTTCTACACCAAACCAAGCTTCTGCTTGTTCTCTTCCACAACATCTTCGTCCCGCTTTCCTCCTCTAAATAAGAAATGTATGACGGAGGAGACTCACCCACGACCTCCGACACTAAACTCTCCTCCTCTTGCATGTCTCCGCTGTCCATAGCGTTCCTTGACAGTGTCGTTTCTAAGTCACCAATTTAGTGCTACTTGGTCCCAATGGAATTTCCCATTGGGAACCTACTAGCACTAAGTTGCTAACTGGTTAGCAAGATGCCGGCCATAACCAAACTGCTTGCGAACCTTCTGCCACAACAATCCCGCCCCCTTGATAAACGACCAACCACATTCACTTTATTCACTCGGGAGAATTCAGAACTGCAATGGTTGGAACAGCCGCTCCCCAACAATTTTAAGTTGTTTTCTCATAGGCCTAGATTCATACGTCTTATGTTGCTGCCTTGTGACTGGATGACTAATAGCTGTACAACAGGGTGTACCTAATAAAGTGGCTCAGTATTATGATGTTATAAATCCGCATTGATTAATCCACATTTCAAATGAGTAGAGTGTAAGCATGGCTAAAACAAGTACCTCAGGTTATCCTTTTAGTGGACTTCCATTAGTAGTTTGTTGGAAAAATGGTTAGGACAAAACATGACAGATGTGAAAAGGTTTCTAAAAAAAACTATATTTAAATGAAAAAAACACCCAACTTAATTTCTGTGGTTTCTAGCAGATAAAGGATGAGCATTCTGGTCTGTTTAATCTTTTTTAATAATCTCTGGATATCACCACACAGATGCACAACAAACATAGTTGTTAAAAAGTCTCCTCTTCAGAAAACCTGTGACGGTAGCCTCAGGTGCAGCAGAGTCTGTTCTGCATACAGTTTTTTTTTTTTTTTTACGTTTTTTTTTTTTTTTGTTTTTTAATTGATGAAGCACACAAGGAAAACCCTGCTAAATAAACACCTTCCATTAAGCCAAAACAATCACTAACCCTTGTAGATATTGGTATAAAATAATGATATATAGCTAAAAACCCTACCTGGCTCTGATATAGAATCTGAAGGTAAAGATTAGGGTGATAGCATGGAGGCCCCCAACCCTCAATGACAGGGAGCTCCTCACCATATAATAAACCTCATAATACTTTTAACTAGTGTTGCGCCGATGCCATTTTTTGGCCCCGATACCCGATACCTGGCTGTGTATTATTGGCCGATACCGATACCATCTGTTTGAAATTTATGTGTGTGTTTATATATGAAGAACTGCACACTACTTGGATGTAAAATAATTGCCATCATGGCTTTGTCAAGCTGCTGCCTACCTTTGTGAAGCAGGAAAAAGACTAATACAAAGTGAATCCAGTAGAACTTTTTATTGCCTACCTGGAATGGGTGACAATAGTTGAATAAACTTTTAACTCTCAAAATGGTATCAGTGTCCTATTTGTTGGTACTCACAGATACCGATAATAGCATTTTAGTGCTGGATCGGGACCCCTCCTGATACTGGTATCGGTGCAACAGTACTTTTAACCTGAGGAATATTTCATTTACTAATGAGGAGTAAATTTTTTTAAATAAATTGAATTGATCGCTGAGAACCTATTTATTTTATGTATTGTATTTTTCATTTATTAATTTTTGCATAAACACGACACTGAAAGATTTTTTCTTTTACCAGGAGGTTCCTGTTTCATTTCCTACTGGAAACTAAGTTCTTGGTTTAATGAAAATCATTTAAAATCTGAGGATTCCGGGGTGTTAGTTATTTTCTGCTGTTATACTAAGAAGAAGTGATCAAAAGAGCTCAGTATTTTATAACAGCTGCTGTCAGCCCTCTATTCTGCTTTGCACAAGTTAATTGGTACATTCTTGCTTAGAAATTCACATGTGCAGGACTGCAGCACATTTATGGAAACGTGTATCATAAATGAAGCTGTTTATCCCTCACTCTTTACATTTATTCTAGAGATATACATGTGCGTCGTCTGCATAATGTAATGTTTAAGAACATATAGAGAATAGAAAATAGAATAGAAAAACTGATCCTGGATTTGAAATCTGGGACAAATTAGGATACGTAAAGTCTTTAAAACATAAAAATGTTCTTTTTAGATAACTAAGAGAAACTAAACAAAGTATATACCGATGTTTTGCTAGGAATTGAATTATATTTGGTTGTGAAAATGATATTTTTATGAAGCAAAAACAAAAGAATAAATGGGGGATTTCCTCAGCTTTTAGGTCAAACAGTCTGGTTTATGATATCAAAAGGCTGTTTTTGGGGTTGTGCTCTTTTTTTTCTTCTTCTTTTCAATGGAGTCTTGATTAACAGAATTTTCAGGTCCGATAACCAAGCAGCTGTGAACTTCAGTTCGTCGGAAACAGAAGCTTATGCTGATGAAATGATTTACTCCACTTCTAAGCAGCTCTTCTTGTTGAAAGTGAATGTATAATATGGGAGAGAGGGTCGACAGGGATGAGTATGTAGTTCAAGATCTGAGTGAATCAGGAGAAGTCAGGCAGAAATGTGAAGACGAGTTGTTAGTGCTGTGTGAGTGACCTAAGGGGAAATGATGAAGCTACAGAATGAGCCAAAACAACAGATGGGGAGGCAGAGGGTGTTTACACTTGGACCTGAAAAAGGTGAATAGAAAAAACCACCTTGTTGCTTTCACTTCCACTTGTTTGGCGTGTAGAACAGAGGATGTTTGTGGATTGTTAGCCAGGCTCAGGTGGTTTCTGTTTTTATTGCAGTTCAGCTGTCAGCTGATTAGCCTGATAAACCAGACTAAATGTGAGATTAAATGTGTAATTTAATCTGGCCTCGATGAATGAGACATCAGAAGATTGTTGATGAGAACAACGCGTTGTTTTTCAAACCATGTCTGTGCCTAATGGCCAACGCTCTGACCAATGAGAGCAACTGACTGTGACGTAGTAAGAGCGACAGAAAGCTGGTGGGGGAGTGTAAACAAACAGCCTGTCGGTAAAATGGCGAATACGTCCTCCTTAAAAATGAATGATCATAGAGCCTCTTTCTGCTCACGTTACAACGAAAACCCCAAGTCTAATCCTTCCAGAACTGATTCCAAAGCTGAGTCAAACGAGAACTGTTCAATAGTTGTTGCCATCTTCCTTCTGCTTTCTCCAGCGTCATGCAGCTTTGTCGTCACGCCCTCAAAACCCCGCCTGCTTTGCATCCAGAAATTTAAAGACACGTCTGCGCTGTGATTGGCCAGCCAGTTCTAGGGCCTGGGTGATCGAGGCTAGACCACTCGCAGGCAAAAGGGATTTTGGCCGCTGGCGGGTGGGGCTAGTTTACTAGGCTATAAGCTGATTATACTTCATGTTCAAAGCCATAGTTTTTGGATTTCAGACATTAAAGGCAAGCCATAAAGATAAGACTGAATTATGATTAATTTTTATATAAAATTTGATTTAAGGCGGACCACTACGTCTCCAGATAACTTAACTTTTCTTCCAAGAGAAGAAGGGAAAATGTAACTTAAGGCTGAGCTCAACAAACTCTGACTTATTTAGTATTCATAGCTTTAGACGAGAGCTGGACATGGAGTAATACGCCACGCTGTTAATGTGGATGTTCTTCAGCACCAGTGTGAAGAAGGACAGTTTCACTCGTTTTTTTTCCTTTAGAAAATAAAAAGTAGCTAGCAAAATTGTCGATTTCTTAAAGTGAAAAGATCTGAACTACTTATATCACATATATTTGCTAATAATCTGCTGTACTGTGTGTTTGCAGTTTAATTTGAACCTTCTCTCAATGTGACAGTCCAACTTTATTGTCGCCAAGAATACGTTTACATGAAAAAAGAGAAAAAGCAGGTTAAGTTTCCAAACTTGTAGTTAAGTGCGTGTTTATTTGTGTGGACAGTCAACAATGGCTTCTGTATTTCACTGATCAGGTTGGTTTGTTTAATGGTGAACCGTACGCAGATTCTATGGAGAATGTCCCTTTATTGTTGGTAGCAAATAACATATTTTAAAATTGGGAATTTAAAAAAGCTTTACTAAATGGAAATTAAAAAATATATATATTTTTTCAATTCTTTTACATATTTGATTTTTTTTATATGTACTTTTTATGTTTCACGTAATTTTTTCCACATTCTTTTACAGATTTTATTTTTTTTTTAACTTTAATTTGATAGATTTATTTAAATTTATTTTTTTCTAAAAGAAAGTAACCTTTCAACAGATGTTTTTCAAAATTTTAATGGTCAGTATTTCTTTTTGTTAATTGAGTTTTAAGAATTGCATTCTTTTTAAACTAGTTTTTACAGATCACTTTATCTCCCCTCCTGGGGCAGGCCTTCCTCTGGAGCCGGGAGCAAAGATGCATTTCTATTGGTCTGCTGGACGTTAGCAACCACATTTTCATTTGTCATTGATCACGAGTGAGCATTTTCAGTGGGCTTGAAGTAACTGAATGTGATCCGTGAAACCAAATAAGAAAATAATGCAATTTGGAAAACCCATCCTGAAAAAGAGAAATATGAAAAAAAGTTAAATTTCTAAATATAAAATCTGTAAAAATTAAAAGTATAAATTATATTTTGAGAAATTACATTTGAAAAAAAAATTAAATGCGAAAAAACTATTTGGAAACATATTAAATCTAAGAAAATGAAAATTTTCAAATTTCCATTTAAAAATCTCCTAAGCAGCTAGCTTAGAGTTGTGTGAAAACATGTTTCCCCCCTTTGTGATTTATTATTATTTTTTGTTTTTTTGCATGCTTGTTTGAAGAAGGATTTAATTCTTAATGCAGAAAAAACATTCAAACCTACTTAACTACTGTTTGAAATTAATTGCTGTTAGAACATAAACACCAAATATGTTTAGCCTCTTCTGTTTTCTTTAGGTAAAACTTCTTGTGTTCAAAGATGGCAACTGATTTTTAGGAACTAGATGACCATGACTGTTACTTAGAGCCGAATTGGTGACAATATTCTGTTATTCCTAAAATTAATTTCACAATAAGCATATTTTATTGCCAACAAAAGTAGTCTTTAAAGCTGTGAGATAAAACACAATATACAATCCTAAAATGTAGAAAAACACCATAAATCTTTAAAAAATCTGACACTTTTTGTGTTTAACTGCATATTGAGTGAGATCAGATTTAGCCAGGCTGTAACTCCGGATCTGTAGCCTTATTCTAGCCATTTCAGCAACAGGTAGAGAAGGGGCAGCAAGGTTTTACTGGCGTCTGATTGATTTAAATGCAGAAATATTCCGTTTGTAGATTGTTTTTTTTTTATTTACTCTACAGAGACGCTGTTTTAAATCAGGACATGAAGGGGGACGTCGATTTTCAGAAATCCATGGGAGCTTTGATCTCAGACAAAGACAAAGAATTGGAAACTCTGAGGAACGAGGTACAAAGATCAGGATCCCAGCTTTCAGTAGTTTTCCACATGGGTCTGTAAAGCCTCCTCCATCTTTGCAGATCGCCGTACTGCGTGGAGAGAACGCCATGACAAAGACGCTGCAGTCGGCTGTGGAGACGTTGGAGAAGGACAAAGCTCAGCTGCAGAGTCGTGTTCACAGTCTGGAGCAAAGATTGACGGGAACCCAGGCCTCAGACGGAGGAGACAGAGAGGCTCCCCACTCAGGTGAGGAAAGATTCGCTGAAGTCCTCGGCTCAGAGTTTGACTGCAGATTAATGTGTCTGCCCTTGCAGGGGATGCTGTCCTGCAGCAGCTGAGGGAAGAGAAAGAGTTTGCTGAGGGGCAGGTGAGGCCTTCTGCAAAGCCTTAAATAGTGCCCAAAAGAGTTATTTCATCTTGTCTTATATAATAAATATACAATAATCTGTGTGTTGGACTCCATCAGATCAACTTCCTGAACAGCGTCATAGTGGACCTGCAGAGGAAGAACGAGGAGCTGAAGATCAAGTTAAAGAAGCTTGCATTGGCTGAGTTCAATGGAAACGACGGCACAGACGGGTAAAAACAAAAAAAAAATGGCTGCCTGGAGTGATACTGGTTTTGAGGTGTGCCGGTGACAGTAAAGTTTAAATTCTTTTATCTCTATGATAGGTTTGATGATTCAGTACCAAAGCGTGAAAAGAAGGCGACTCCGCGTCTTTTCTGCGACATCTGCGATTGCTTTGACCTCCACGACACGGAGGACTGTCCCACACAGGCCCAGAGCCCCGACTCCGTACCTCACAGCAGTTACCACGGCAACCCGACTGACGTGAGGCCCTACTGCGACATCTGCGAGGCCTTCGGGCACGCCACCGAGTCATGTAACGATGACCAGACCTTCTAAAGAGGTCACTCCTCTTTTACTCTCCCTCCTGATGTATTTCTTACACTCCAGCTAAACACAAGTTTTTCCCATAGTGTATTTTTATACTGTAATGATGCGTCGCTGTGGTAACAACCATCCTAACTTAACCCTTTTCTGAGAATAGTGTTCCGATCGCGATGCAGGATGCTTGTCCAAATATGCTTCTTTGGTGCAATATTGATATTTATATCAAATTAAATTTGCTTTCTGCACTTGTTATTTTATACATATTTAGAAGTTTATGTTTTTATTTTTTATAATAAGTAGAAGTAATTTTTCACGTGTTGTTTTTAGGGTTGTTTTTTGGCAACAAAGTGATGCAGCTAGATGAAGCACAGTTAAAACCGAAGGATCTGTACTCTATTCTGTTTTCTAATAAGTTCATTAATAAGCCCCGCTGCCTTACGCAAGCGTATTGCATTCACAAAGGAAAAAAAAAAATCTCAAAGCGTATCTAACAATTACAAGATCGGTATTTCGGAATTATGAGATAATATGTTATAGTTAGGAAATAAGGAAGGACATTCATTTCTGAGTTATGCTACATAAAACGTGAACAATGAGTGCTTTGTCAGATTTAATATGCTTTTATTTCTTTTTAGGTATGCAACTCTGGGAAATAATTAGTCTCCTCAATGTGGATGGAATTAGTTTTAGTTTGTCAGCATTGCGCAGTAAGTTTCTACTCTGACTTGCTGGAAGTCGCACTGTTCCTGCAGGAGCAATTAAACCAGCACGGGATGCTTTATAGCTATAAATGCTATAAATGCTTCAAGCTGGCTTGGTGGTGTCCTAAATAACTATCCAGTACCTGCTCAAAATCCTAGATCCTTAAGGAGTGCAGCTGAAGCTTCAGAATCGTTCAAAATGACTTCTCTACAGAAACCTAGGTCCCAGCTTCATGCAGCATGTCGATTCATATGAAAACAAAAAATCATACAGAATCTGTATTAATGGAGCTCTTAATGGGTTTTCCCAAATGGTCATATGGCTGCATGCTTATTCCACCAGTAGTAATCACTGGGTTATAGCTGGGTAATTATTGATGAAGTGGAAAACAGGAGAAGAACTCCAAGGCGTATCAAGTCAGACCTCGATACAGAGAACTGTTCAGTGAAACGGATGCAGATATTTTTAAGAAGTAATCATGAAGACATTTTCTGAGAGATGCTACATTACTGGCTCAAGTAATCATAACCAAATATATGGATGTGATTTCATAATTATGAGATAAGTGGTGTGATTTTTTTTTTGTCTTTGGTGAATGCAATACGCCTCCGTACTGCCTCATTAAAACTAAGGATTTATGCTGTTTTATTAGCACAGCCATTGTTCCAGTTAAAATATATATGACAGAGTATTATGGCCAGACTAGGTGAAAAAAAAGAATAAGATTATGACATTATTCTCAAAATATTACGCTAAAAAGCTCAGTTTGTAAACATTATAGCCTAATAATTTGACGATGGGCGAAAAGGTTTCATTTCCTTATTTGTAAAACCAATGAGAACATTTAGGACAGGATTCTCAACATTCCTCATTTCAATGCAGGAGATGACAGCGCAAGAGCTCTCATTAAATAATATTGGCTTTAACCTCCTAATATTATGACTTTAAACTCGTAATGTTGCAACTTTAATTTCATAAAATATGACTTTTTTCTGGTTATATTACAACTTTAAAGTTTTAATGTTACAAATTCAATCTTGTGATTTTAAAACTTAAATCTCATAATATTATGAATATCCTCATAATATTGTAACTTTAAAAATGTTATGACTTTAATCTCTTAATTTTAAGACTTTTTCTCATAATACTATGACTTTTTTTCCTCATAATATTTAATTCAGTTTAATTCTATAGCGCCAATTCACAACACCTGTCATCTCAGGGCTCTTTACAGTTCACCAGATCATCCAGTCAGATTGATTCAAAGTTTTCTATCTAAGGAAAACCAGTTGATTGCATAGACTCATTGACTAAAAGGCAATCCCTCACACTAAGCATGCTTGTAGCGACAGTGGAGAGGAAAAACTCCCTTTAAACAGGAAGAAACCTCCAGCAGAACCAGGCTCAGTGTGAGCGGCCATCTGCCGAGGTCGACTGGGGTTCAAGGAGACAGAAGCAGAGATACAAAAAGCAGCTGAAAACTAAAAACAAACTTAATTGAAGTGAATCTCATAATATGACAACTTAAAGCTTGTAATATTACAACTTTTGTCTCATAATGTTATAACTTTATCGTCATAATGTTATGACCTCATTCCCACACTATTATGACTTTAATCTCTCAATATAAATTTTCTCATAATGTTATGACATTACTCTTGTGAATTTATCATTTTAATCTTGTTTGTAATGTTATGGCCTTATTATTGTAATATTGCAACTTTAATCTCTTAATACTATATTAGTAATGTTATAATTTCAATCTACTAATATTATGACTTTATCCTAGTAATACTGCATCTTTATTTTATAGTGTTATGACTTTATTCTTGCAATTTTACAACTTTCTAATGTTCTGTCTTCAAACCCTTAATATAATGTCTTCATTCTTGTAATTCTCCTATTTTATTCTCATGATAGTACAGCCCGTCAAAAGCAAACTTCTCTTTAGTCTGGCCCTAATACTCCATCATAGAAATGAGAGTCAGGAAGAATTGTTCTCAGAATAGTCTTGCTCGTTCCTCCACATTTTGTTAAAGCAACACTCTGTAACTTGAGAGAAATATCAGCTTTATCTAAGATATATTAAATGATTTTTCAGGTCAGTGGTTTTTGCATATTGATGCTCTATGCTACTCAATAACCGCGGATCTGTCTTTAATGAGTCATGTGACCCGGAGCATCGCTTTACCTCAGTCTGAGCTCCCCTTAATAACTACAATTAACAAAGTAAAGTTGTTTTTTTAGCAAACACTTGTTTAACATTCAACCCTTAACTGATCTGACATATTTTTGGTTCTCTGATGTAAGATTTAGTCCAGAGTAAACATTTCAGCCCGTGACCCTACAAAAATAACAATGCAACAAACTGGAAAATCCCTAAAAATACAAATTCTGTTAATTACTTCCCTCTATATTTAAGTAATTATTTTCCTTTTAAATAAAATGTTTTTGTTTTATTTATTTAATGGGACATCTAAATATTTAATGAAGCATTTAACAGCATACAGCTAAACCTGTAGGATAGGGGTCTAGCGCCCCTAGTGGCTAAACGTTGCACAGTGTTGCTTTAAGTTTTGACAACAAACTAATTTTCTCCAAATAAAAAAAAACAAAAAAAAAACATCTGAAGCCCAAAATACAAAGTAGTTTTTTTATTTCTAAAGGCTATATTTATAAATACAAATAAAACCATGATTTTCTTCTTTCCGAGTCGCAGTTATGAAGGAATTAGTGTTTGATCATTTTATAAAGTCTCGATTTAATACCATGAGATTTGTGGTACTAACAAGAAAATGCGGGGGGAAAAAATGAGGATTTTCTTTGTTTGGTTGTTAACTCACAGCTTTGTAACAATGCTTACCTTTAAACGTTTTATTATTGTGAAACTGTTAACGTAATCATGCAGTTTTTGATCTAAATATTCTTGATCCCCTTGTACATTTATGCACTGTCTGAACACAAAATTATTTAACTCTTTCATTTTTAAAGAGATTTTAAATTATATATTTTTTATCAAAAGTTGTTTCGTTTTTTGCAATGTAACTACATCTTTGTTAAAACTTTACATATTTAAAAACACTTTAATAGTTGCACCGATGTTAGATCGGATGGTGGAAATAATCTCTTAGGGTTAAAGTGATGTTCTAATCCAGGGCTGTGGAAGTATTTGTGGGATTCCCTAACAAGAAGGTCATGGAGATTTCTCCTATCATTTATCCTCCTGAGTTTTCAGATAATTTTTCGATGGCTCAGACACAGAATGAAGATAAGTTAAAATATGAAGTTTCTTCTTCATTATATCATCATCAGTTTAAAAGCTGTTGAGGAGCTTTCAATCAAAAATCACACAGTACAGTTATGGTGTCCAGGTGTGACTATTTTACATGCTTTACATTTCATAACAGCTTTAATGATTAACTTTTGTTTTAAAGTTAGGATTTCAAGTTGCAGCTCTTTACCTCATAGTTTTTTTGTTGTTGTTTTTTTTTCATCAGCTTCTGTGTTTAAGGCCAGAGTTGAACATTGCTGCGTGTCGCCCTCTATAGGCCGCTGCTAAAAGCTGCAGGAGTTTTGAGAGGATGATAAAGTTTAGTTATTAATCTCCAGATCTTTTTAGCCATGAAGTGATCATCATTACAGGGAAATAAGCTGGAGCTGATGAAGTTTAAGCAGGACTGATGAGGTATATGAGACGCACCTTTGCTTCTATTAGTATCACCCTTTCTATTTTAAAGTCGTAGGGAATTCATATTTAAAGTCAAATCATTCTGGCTTAAACTTGTGAATAAATGTATTCCTTATCAGACGATATTGTCCCAAAAGTTAGGAAATTTCTATTTAAAAAAAATCCTGTCTTAAAATTTTTATTTATTTTTTTTATTTTTTTTTATTTTTTATTTTATGCAGGTCAGTTAGTTATTTGTCAGCTTGAACCCCCAAATCCGGCCAATCATATATCAACGGTCATCTGTCAATCAAATTTTTTCAGTCATAGCATCTTGATTCATATGTCGCAGCTAATATACGCAACGGTTAAAATAAGAATAATTTCCTTTCCCATTGAGTTCTGTCCCAGTGTTCACAGTGATGGACGTCTGTGTCTTCAGCAGGCGTAGAGCTAACAGAACTGGCAGCGTTGCGAGGCAAGGGCTCAAACATGTACGGCTGGAAGCCTTCTACACCAAACCAAGCTTCTGCCGCCCTGGCGTCCTCTTCCACAACATCTTCGCCCCCGCTTTCCTCCTCTAAATAAAAAATGGATGACGGAGGAGACTCATCCACGACCTCCGACACAAAACTCTCCTCCTCTTGCATGTTTCCTCTGTCCATAGCGTTCCTTGACAGTGTCGTTTCTAAGTCACCAATTTAGTGCTACATGGTCCCAATGGAATTTCCCATTGGGAACCTACTAGCACTAAGTTGCTAACTGGTTAGCAAGATGCTTCCAACAAACCGGCCACAACCAAACTTGCTTGTGAACCCTCCACCACACATTCACTTTATTCACTCGTGTAAAATCGGGCACCACTCGGGAGAATTCGGAAAAGCAACGGCCGGAACAGCCGCTTTCCTACGACTTTAAAGATTTTAGAAAGCTGCAGCATCAGAGTTACTGTCATTTCTTCAGAAGGGAAACGCAGACTCCTCTATAGCTGTAAAACTGCCCTCCAAAGCTAAACGGTGGCATTTATTTAGGGATTTTGCGATAAAAGGTTTTAATTTACAGAATGGTTTAGGGCATTAACCTCTGACATCTCACCTCTGACTCACGTCTGGACAATTCCAAGGTTACCAAATAGTCGTCTTGGAAAAATCACAACTTGTTACCTAACAGATATTGCAGCTGTTAGTGTTAATTGATACCGATATTAATCCGATACAATATCAGCATGAATCATACATACTTTTATTACTCATTTTGTAGCATTGATATTTTTAGTGATATTTAGTGATATTAATCACAGAGAAAAAAAGTCGGTAGCAACAGATGCTTCATTCACTGATAGGTTACTGGAATCTTAACCTATAGCAAATATAAGCAGAGTTGATTACATTGAATATTTTAGACACATGCCAATATATTTCCCATATCTAGCCTTTTTGGCCGACGTCTGACCGATTTCCGATATCAGTATCGGTTCGGAACATCCCAAGATGCAGAACTCGTTCACTTTCAGAGCCGGAACATATTCAGGATACTCTATCCCTTCCCTTAGGTAAAAGTACTGTAATTAAGTAGATGTACTTAATTATTAGATTAAATTAATGCTTCTTAACTTGGCTCAGTTAATCACAGATACCCAAGATAGTTGAAATAATTCAATAAAAACATGTTGGAACTAAAAGAGTAAGAGTTTTAGTTTAATAGCACAAAAAGTTTAGGTTGAATATAAAATATAAGCAGGAACAGTACAAAGTGTTCTTTTTTAATTTGGGGAAAAAAAACAATGGTCCATTTGTATGTAGGCTATTTGGTGTAGAAGTGAACATTTTCTTAATATTTGAAGTCAGATTTTTAATGTGTATCTAAAGTTTAAAGTAGAAGAGAATAAGAAAAATATTTACTACACAGCCACACACTTTATGGTCCACAGTTCCAGGATATTTTTTTATGTTTACTGCTTTTTGGTTTAATATTGCTTTAAAATGTACTTTCTCATTATTTTATGACATGTGTTGGAAATGATTGGCCATGTGGAAGAATGTAAGGGAGTGTCTGCCCTGGAGATCTATAGCAAAGGTCTTATCGATTCAGCTCTAATGTTTGACATTCTGGAAAATATGCATCTTTCCATCCGTCAGTACAGTACAGACGTGTAAATGTGTCCTCATATTCACCACTCTTATTCTAATTTCTAAAATTATAGCTCTAAAATCTGTTTATGACATCTGGAATAACGATGAAAATGAGTTCATAACAAATTAAGTTCAGGTCTATTTGAGTTCTCGTCTGAACCTCCTGATATTATTTGTATTAACAGTCATTAATATATGGCGTTAATCTGTAGGCATTCGCTTAAACATTGACAAATATCAGTTTAAATCCTATAGATTTAATGGGTAAATTAAGTCTGTTTAGCCTCAGGGTTGACTTTAAGTCCATAGCTCAGTGGGTAGGACAAGTTTGAATACATCTAAAAGCACAAATGTACTCCAACTAGCTCACTTTTACACATAGGAAAAGTTTTCCTCATTGCACCTTTAGATTTAGGTACAGATATGTAGGTACATTAGAATAATTCGGAGTGAATCAACATTTTCCTCAACATGAAATTATGTAAAAGATTAATCATATTCTATTTTATAACATATTCTCTTAAAAAAACTGTTAAAAAACCAATAAATATTGTTTCATAAGCGAGTTATATATGAAAATGGTAGGCTGGTCAGTCACTGTGTTCTAGCTGAGCTAAGCTAACAACTTGCTGCTTAAGCTTTAATTGAAGAATAAAATGTTAAAATCTACACATTTTAATCATATTTTAGAACACATCCTCTCTTTTTTTAAACAGTACTAAATATTATGTCATTGACCTTTTTTTTTATGAATGACGGAGGCTTGTCGGTCACACTATGGTCTAGCTGAGCTAAGCTAATAACCTGCTAGCTTTAGCTTTAATTGAAGAATAAAAGGTTAACATTGAAAAATATGAATATTTTTGAACACATTGTTTTTTTTAACTAGTACTAAATATTGTGTAATTGACCTTTTCTTTTTTGGGTGATGGAGGCTTGTCAGTCACACTATGTTCTAGCTACGCTGAGCTAACAACCTGCTAGCTTTAGCTTTAATTGACGAATAAAAAGTTAACATTGAAAAATTTGAATATTTTTGAACACATTGTTTTTATAACTAGTACTAAATATTGTGTCATTGACCTTTTTTGAATGACGGAGGCTGGTCGTACAACCTGCTAGCTTTAGCTTTCGTGTAAGTGTAAAAGTGAAGATTTCCTCAAATGGAAAACTGTTTTATTTAATTGAACCTCCTGTAGCAACAATCTTTGGACATGTTTTGTTCTAAAGCACAAATTTTGGATCATATTGAATCTTCCCGTGTAAAAAAAAATAAATCATGCAAAGAACTGTTTGGCTCTAGTGTCTGTAAATAAGAATCAGAGGTTTCCTTCTGACGCATGTGAACACTGTGCCATGAACCAAAAATAAAGCTTTTATGTGCTGCATTTTATTTTTCTGCCAGTTAAAACGACTAAACTTATACAGTCCCAGTGGGAAAATGGTTTGTAGAAGATTCTATGCGTTGTGTACTTTTTAAGTGATGACTAATTGTTGGTGTAATGTTTTATACGTAATATCTGCACAAACGAGTATTTTACAGACGTCAATATGTTGTAAAATGTCACTGTTTTCTATGTACTGTATATTCCTGAACGCTCCAATAGAAATTCTAAGAAGGGTTTTGTGTTGTCATGTTTTCATTTAATTTCCCAGCAGTATTTTATATATATATATATATATATATATATATATATATATATATATATATATATATATATATATATATATATATATATATATATATATATATTTTAGATCACATGAATAAGATTATTTAAACCAGAATCTAGATTATAATAAATTAGAACATATTTTTTGTTGTATACATACATATTACTTAGCTCCATAAGTGTAACTCATAAGAGGATCTTAAAAGTGTTTTTTTACAACATAAAAAATATTTCTCCAATAAAAATAGAGATTTATTTGATTTTGTAAAATAAGCCCACAACTTACACCATTTGTTTTCCTTTAAATTAAAGCAATTTTTTTAAAGCATGATTCTGGTTTTTCAGTTACGTTTCTTTAGGAATAAGTTTCAAGTTATCGAGGTTGGAAAGCCTCCTTCCCATCACCCCATTATTATTATAGGGTTATTTTAATAATGCTATTCGGTTTAGGAATTATAATTGGATTATCTGTAAACTAACTTTTTGTTTTCTTAGTAAATAGAGTGAATTTTGTTCCATTGTTGCAAGCAAAGAGCATATTTTTTTGAAGGCAATCAAGAAAACAAACTTTGAAAGTTTGCATTAAAATAGAGGTTTTGAGTCTCTTTTCTGTTTTCTCAGATTTTTTTTCTTTTTTGGTAAAAAATGTTTTTTAGATTTAATGATTTCAAATGTTTTTATTTTCAAATTCAGATTAACAGATTTCATTCTTTTTAAGTTGGTTAATTTGCACTAAAGGAGCAAGCGTTAGTGTTGAGCTTGGAGGAATACAAATTATATAACTCAAGATGAAAAAACTATATATACTTTTTTAACAAATATAATATATATATAAATGTATATATAAATATAACATTTGTGAAAAAAAAAACTTTTTTTTAAAACAAAAAACCTGAGAAAACTACGTTTCTCTCAAAATCTTTTTTGTTAGACCATTTTTCAAATTTTTTTCTTTTTCATATTTCCACTTACAAGACGTATTCTTTGCTTGCAACAATAATGGAACTACAGTCATTCCACAATTAAACAAGTAAAAATAAATTTTTAAATAAAGTATACCATTGCTGTAAAAACAACCCTGACATTTCAGTCTTCTAAACTGAGACACAGCAAAGGTATCATTAGGAATATCCTAAACTTGCAGCCAAAATGTCTGCTCTTGTTTCCAATGGAGTTTAAAAATATGGATTTTTCTCAATGTTGGAACTTGTATCTATAAAAAAAAAAAAAAAAAAAGACATTACTTAGTTTATTGCCAGATGGAGAACCAGTGAGTAATTGTGTTCTTAACTACAAGAAGCAGCTCCAGGCACTTCTATTCTATGAGGTTAAACACTGAAGAAAATGAGCAGATAAAGGTTGTGCTGCAATGTTTACTGCTAAGTTTCAAGATTTCTGAGTAAGAATTTGTTTCAGCATTTAAATGGGGAAACTTCATCTGGTGATAATTTATAGTTTCAGTCTTTTTGTAAGCCATGGCTGATAATGAACCAGTGAATAAATAGTCAAATCCATATTTTTTGTTCTAAAATGAATTTGTTTAGTTCCTGACAGACAGAGACAAAAGATTTTCATGACTTTTATTAAGAAAACAAAAACCATTGGACATGATAAAAACAAAACCAAGCACTACTGATGGAATAAATAAGTCAAACCAAACCATAAATCTGTACAAGATCTAAAGGAAAAACAAAATGGTCCCAAGGGGAAAAAAACTTTTTATCATCTCACAGCTCTTTTTTTTCTCATTTTAATTTTTACACACAGTTATGAGCAAACTATAAATCAATCGGCTCAATCAGGTGAACGCTACAACATGGGTGAGAATTTTTTTTTTCTACAAACAAACCGAGCGTAAATAATGCTGTTTCTAACTGTCGATGTCGATACAATAGCATTTTAAGTTCCAGCTCTGCTGGACTGGGAATGAGGTATATGCTAATCCACCCTCTGAACAGACGACGCTCTCATTCTTTCCTCTCCATCCGTGTGAATGCTGATTGGCTGAAATCTGATTCTGGGTTGTGATGCGTAGCCCCGCGCTGTCCTGGTTCTCAGCGATTCAGTTGATCTCAATTCATCCAGGAGTGATTAAAGAAAGTAAATCTAACATGAGTGAGGTTTTTTTTTTTTAAATGAGAGGTCGTAGGTCTGAATCCGTACTTTAAAGTTCAAGTAAACTGCACTGATCAGCACACAGTCAGGAGCGATGCCACGCGAGTATGGATTCAGCCCACAGACAGCACCTTGAAGGAGGATTAGAGCGAGAAAAAAAAAACTCGACCCTTACATTTTATCTTTAAGTGGCGAGTGACACCAGCATAAGTGGGTCATAGAGAAGTAGTGACGCAGAGATAGAAGGTGATTAAAGGCGAGTGGTCGTAACGTGGGAAGGAAAAAAAAAAGTAAAAACAGTGATAAGATCCTGAAGAGTTTGCAGGAGCTTCAAAGAAAGAACATGATCAACTTCTGGGTAGTGTTCAATCTAATCTTAATGTGTTTATAAGAGTCAGGCGCTTCCTTGCTGCTACTTTGCATTAATCCTGAATCCCCCTAATTAATCTAACAGGTAAAACTGCCTGTTTATGCAAGTATTGTGTTATAAAAACCTCCACAGTGTCGCTCTCTATCACATTAATATTTGACTCGCAACAAGGAAGCTAATATCTCCCAAATATTTCCTAAAAAAAAAAAACAATAAAAAAAACAAACATCCTAATAAGGTGGAGGTAAATATAAATAATTTGAAAAAAAAAAAACTAATTAGTGACAGTTATAAGGCAAAAAAAACAGAACATGGCACCAAAACTGAAGTCCAAACCTGCTTGAACTAAAACTTGTGGAAGTCGTAACAACTCAAGGCACACACCTCCAGGACACACTCGTTCCTTCTCCCAGCTGATCTCAGCGTGTACCGTCACCTTCTCACTCTTCAAATCGCCAGCTAATTCACTTTAGGAAACAGAAACATGGAGAACTTTTTCATGGATAGAGATAAAAGACTTCCACTACAGCAGCAAATCTATCTGTGATCGATTGTGACATAACCATAACAGTGCATTGACCCTCCTGAGGGAGAAAAAAGCTAAAAAATAATAATAATTAAACATTTCCTAAACAAAAGAGAACATTAGTCTAAGAGGAGGCGGCGAATCGGGAGGATTAAAGAGACGTGCCCTCCCCCCCCACAGCCACTGATCTGAGATCAGGTTAGCCCCCTGAGCTTAACCGTTCGCAGTGAAATAAAAGATCTCAGAGCAGCGTCTGCGATCGGCCTCGTTCTATTCTCGCAACTCTTCTAGTCACAGAAGCAGGTTGGGGTTCGTGTTGTGGGCTGAGCTGAGCTGCCGGCGCCGCCCCCTTCCCCCGTCTGGTCCCAAACGGGATCGAAGCTTGGGTTTGGCGCTTCGCTTGGCAAACAGAAACAATGCGGAGGACTGGAAGGAAGCACGGAGGGGACCAGTGAACAGAGGTAATATCCATTCTCCCTCGGTGGCAGGAGGAGTGTTTGGGTAAAAGTGGCGACCGGGGAAGGGAGACGTCCGTTCTCCCTTCGGTTTCGAGAGAAGGAAAACAAACAAAAAAAAGAAATATATCTATAAGTAGAGAGCCGGTGTGTCCATTAGCCCTAAATCATCTAGAGTTAATGGGAGGAGGTACAGAGGGAGGGAGACAGGAAGATGGAGGAGAGAAAGACTCAGCCCAAAACATTTAGCTCTCCTCAAAGTCCTGAGATGAGGACTCCAGTTTGCTTTTCTTGCTGGGCGGGGACTCTTCCTGTAGATCCTGTGGGAGAGAAAAAGCATTGAATAATAAACAAAAGATGATCAGCGTTAGCACATAGAAGTTGTTTTTAAATCTTGGTTGTAAATAAACAGAAGAGCACCACTACAGCAACAGATCCCCCCACCCTGAGGACTGATGGTTTGTCCCACTTCCATCAGGAAAAATGATTCAGAAACATTAAATCCAAAAACAGACGGACCAAGAAACGTAAACACCTCATGCTAAACGTCCAGGTTAATTTGGTTCCTTAGAAGGATGGAGGAAAATGGAGTTTAATATTTAATACTTTGCGTTTTCTATCAATATGTTGGAGTTCTCCTCTGAGGATCAATTTTTTTGTCCCTATGGTTACATAACAGTGATAAGGACTCCTGATTCCTGCAGTAGTTCCGGATGCTCCTTCATTCTGCAGGAGAGAGCCGACCTTTCAACAGAGAACAGGAAGGCTGCATGTTTTCTTCTCTAAAGCGCTCAGCCTCTGTGGGTCAGTAGTTAGCAGCTAACTGTGCTAACCTATAGTTGCATTTAAAATGTCTCCAACGGTTGTTCCATGTTTTATCACAGTTTGTCTTTACTAACTCCAAAGACGATCAGAGTCTAGGAGTGATTGATGCCGTTTCAACTAAAGCAAAGATTTATGAATTAAAGGGATGGTTTGTCACAGATTTGCCTTTTAGAGAGCAAAAATCAAATTACTTAATAAATACATATTCTAATGAAAATCTAATAACATCACATCAAAAATGAAAGCACTCTTATTGGTTTGAATGAATAGTTTCTGAATACGTATGGGGCGGTGAACCCAATGGGAGACGCCATGTTGTGTCGCCATTTTTGATCACAGTAGCTGAAAGGGGACAAACTTGTCGGCTTTATGCGCTTTACCTGTATCTAAAAATGTGTTGCTGGTAAAATGGAGTAGTTTAATATATATATATATATATATATATATATATATATATATATATATATATAAAAGAAGTGATCGAGTGAAAACATCATCAGTACAGCTTTTATTAGGTGGAGATATTTTATGAGGAGGCGAGGCTTCAAAAAGGTTTCCGATTAGTTTAATATAAGAGTAGAGTTTAGAAACAGGGCAGTTTAGTCCAGCAACTAGTCTGACCCCCCAGCAGTGACGGCTAGTTTGAGCGTTATCCTCTAGACTGGATGAGCTCTGATCTATCAGAAATCAGCTGCTGTTATTCTTTATTAAAGTCAAACAAACAGGCGGCCATAAGCTTCTATCAGTTCTATTTTAATGGAGATTTTCCAACTGGTTCATTATTTATTTTAGCTGATATACTAAGGGTGGTTGAGCCAGTGTTCTGTCAGACTAGCATACCCATAGTCAGTACGCATGTACAAGACGTCAGATTTGCGTTTATCCCTTTAGTTTTGAACCTGGATGGGCGTGTATCCCTTTAGTCATGTTCAAAAAAAACTATTTAAGGTCAGACAGACTGCAATAAAACACAAAAAAGTAAGTAAGTTTTTTAAGTAGGTTTTTTGTACATGACTAAAGGGATACACAGGTATTGACTATAGATATACTGGTCTGACGGGGTATGCTCATCTGACAGAACACCAGCTCTGTCTACAGATAACTAGTTTATCTACATACGTATTAAAGGTTACATACATATTTAACTATTTAAGGCATATCCTAGCGATCCTTAAATATCAAGTTGTAATTGCATCAGAAAAAAAATGTGTAAGACAAAAAAAAGGTTATTTTTAATGTTTTTAAGGCTTTTTATGAGACAGATCGTGCCTCCTGAAGCACCATAAAAGGTGACCTCTCTCATTTGGTTTATTTTTCCTATGGCAAGCCATTTAACATAAATTTGGTTATAACACCTTTACATTCAAGATATCTCAAATTGTTTTATGAATAGACGTTTTAGCGATTTAAGATATCTCAAACTATATTTTGACTAGTCAAAATACCTATTCGAGATATCTCTAATTACATTCTGACTAGTGGAAATGACGTCAGATTTAACTTGTATGGAGACAACAATTTAAGATATCTAGAAGGAATTACTGAATATCTGAAATACACATTTCAGATATCCACCAATAAATTACAACTAGTCATAAAGTAATTTCAAGATATCTCAATTTTAGTTTTGACTAGTCATAATTCTAATTAAAGATATCTCAAATGCCACCATAATTCAAGATATGCAGTTTTGACTAGTGAAAACTAAATTATAGATATCTTAAAAGTAAATGATGACTAGACAAAACAACTTTAAAGATATCTTGAATTGTAATTTTGACTATTCGAAATTCCTTTTTAGATATCTCTAAATGAATTAAAGATATCTTGAATTATTCAGCTTTTTCATTAACAATATCTTAAATTGACATTCTGACTAGTCAAAATGTGTTATGATCTTTTTAATGGGCTTCCAGGAGGATCATTCCTAAAAAATTCCTTACTGTCAGTTTAATGCAAAAGAGGAAAAGTTAAATCAGCGTGTGACACTTTAAATGACAAATCTGGTGTCGTAATTTGAGATATCTTGAAAGGAATTTTGACTAGGCAAAATGTAATTTAAGATATTTTGAATTATTATTCTTCCTAATCAGAATGTAAATACAGATATCTTAAATTACCATTCCAGATAGTCAAAATGTGTTTTTTTCTAGTCAAAATGTATTTATTGATATCTGGAACGTACTTGTGGATGGTCAGACGAAACCGAATTTATGTTAAAAAGGCTTGCCATATACCATCTGCTGTATTTCCTAGAGAGCAGACAGAGCAGAGGTAATGCCTACATACCAACGCTACACGGGTTCCTGTTTCCTCACACGTTTGCAGAAGGACGTGTTCATACCTGAGTGGCTTTGCTGTCTGAGGAATCCTTCTCCCCTGAGGACAGACTGTCTCTCTTGGCACTTTGTGCTCTCTCTGAGGTCTCTGATGAGGCGACGGTCTTCCCTGAAATCACAGTGCAAAGAGAAATCAGACAAGCTGCTCACTTCTCCACCAAAAAACAGACAAAAAAAATCATCATTCTGGTTTTTTTGTGACCCCGTTTCTTACACTCTAGTGGCCTCATGTGGCTATAAGGAGTAACTACATGATCTACATGTCAGTTTTCTGTGCTTATTGATTAAAAGCTGAACAGATCTAGCAGACATAGAAGCTGAGAAAAGCTAAACTAAATATGTTCCTCCATGAGATCACATTGCATTTAAATAGAAACTAATAAAACAGACATTTGAGCCTCAGCGTTCCTGGTGGTTTTCCTTTCTCTTTAAATTCCTTAATGTTTCTGCTGCTATACTAAAATAAACTACCCAGCTGTCTGGTTTAATAGTTGAATAAAAAAATCAGAGATAAGGAGGTGGTCCTGATGTGGGGGAAGGGTCCTGGGTCACAAACAGAAATAGGAACAAAAAAATTTGAATTTTTAGCGGCAGAAAGCTGTGAAGCAAATGTACATAATATTTCCCAAAGTCTTGAGACACAGCCAGATCAATGAATCTCTTCCATGCCTGCATATTTATACAGGGAGCATGGATCCATCAACAAAGTGGACATTATAGATTGAGAAGTGATTATTAATGAGCTATTTTCAGCTTCCAGAACTATATTATAGGATCATCGATCTTTTTCATTCATTAAACTAATCTGCATGTTTTCCCCAAAATCCATGTTCTTCACTTCTTAAAAGGTTGAGAGAGAGAAAGAGACAGGAAGTGACTGCTGTAACCTGCTTAGCTCCTTCAGAGCAGCAGCTGAAACACTCCTCATTGGAGTTAAAGATGATCAAAGCAAAGAATCCAGTTTAACAAGGGGAAAATTACATCTAGAAACATAACTGGATTTGCTCCATATTTCATTAAGAGCCAAGCGACCAAGCAGTCGTATCAAAGCATATTGAACAGGCTAAAGTGGCTTGTAGGAAACTACAGCTACATGATGACGTTTTCAGCAGAAAGTCTAAGCAGATGTTCAGAGCTAAATGAGAAAGCTGTGAGGAAAGAGCCAACTAAGTGGATAATTAGGTATCTAAATCAAGTCACTAAATGTGAAAACATTAAAGACTTAAAGCAATAAATCAGCCGGAAGATATTTCTGACCAATACTGGCATTTAATACCTTCACCAAGGAGGCCTTTGCTTTTCAGAGAGTCTCTCTGTGTGTACAGGATAGCTTGAACAGCTATGGACGGATTTTAATGAGATTTTCATTAGATGTCTCCCTAAAGCTATTAAACAATGAGTTAAACTTTGGTGATGATCCAGATCCTAATCTGGATACAATGATTTTTTAAAGTTTCTGGATATTTGGCGGAACAAGCAGTTCTCAGTTAAACCAGAGGGTGGCAGTAATGACTGCTGACAGCCTCAGCATCAGACTCAAAGGCTACGTTCTCACTGCAGGCCTTGATGCTCAATTCCGATTTTTTTTATGTTGCCGTTCATATTTCCAAGTATATGCGACATGTATGTGATCTCCTATGTAAACTGCAGTCATAGAATGCAAGTTAGAGGACGCAATGACGTCACAGGTCCGCATGCTCTTTTTTTCCGGAAGTAAACATGGATGGTAGTGCTGGCGTGCATCTAGCGGTCTTTTCCAACAAAAAAAACCCACAATCTTTTCAATATGTTTAAACATAAATACTGTTCTCCGCATCATCATCTGCCATGGTTGGTGTTTTTCTTGCCGCTTTTGTGTAGCAAGACGCAGAATAGTGACCTTTGTCGGGTATTAATGGCGTTCAGGTTGGATGAATGCCACCTGGCCGTTCAGACGCATGTCGCATTTGAAAAGATCAGATTTGTATCGGATTCAGGACCACATAGCTAAGCGGTCTGGGTCGGATTGAAAAAAAATTGGATTTGTGTTGTTCAGACTGTCACGAAAAGATCAGATCCAGGTCGCATATGGGCAAAAAAAAATAAATAAATAAATAAATCGCATTTGGGTCACTTCAGGCTGCAGTGTGAACGTAGCCAAAAAAAACTACTACTGAAGACAAAAACACAAGAGAAAAGGGAACATTGTTGGTTTGTTAGCAGGATCAATGGAAAACTGATGAATGGATTTTATGGAAATGTTTTCCCAGAGGTTTGCCTCATGCCAAGGAACAATTAATTTAATATGGAAATGATCCAGATTATGTGTGAGTTTTAGCTTTATGCTGCTGCTTGGTGAAGTTTTGCGCTCTCCGAATGCTTTTCTAGTTATCTTTGTATCAGCTGATACTTTCACATGTCGACCAATTCATTGGTGCATTTAGCTGCCATGCCTTAGATCAATGTTAATTAAGACAATTTTAACATTTGGTCACTCCATGTTTATAATGTAAATGAAGAAAGAAGAAGTAATACGGGATCATAGAATCGGCCTGGAAATATCAGCAGCACATATCAGGGATTGGTTAGAAAAAATAAATAAATATACCAGTATTGGCTTTAAAAAACCCGTATCAGTTGATCTTTGTTATAAACTCCTGCAAACATGTAACCTCAAACATTTTATCTCTTACCTTCTATGCTTTGGACATAAAAGCGTAGAAGGTAGAAATCACATATTAACAACTATACAAAAGTAGAAATACAAGTTTGTACTGAAAAATATCTTTGAAATAGTATTTTGATTTGACCCTTTACTTTTTAAACATGGTTTGATAAGCTGACTGACACCTCAATAGCTCGACTTTCTCACAGCGTTTTTTTGAAAATGGCCGAGGGTGGTAATAAAAAAAGCGTTCACGAAGTGTAGGAGAAGAAAACAAGAGGCAGATATATCCCAGAATGCTTTGCGCGGAGAGCTCTCCTCAGAAAGCATTATAGTATTTGCGGTCACAGCGGACCTCTGTCACTACCCGACAGTGGCGACTAATAACAAAGATGGCGCAGTGGAGGAGCAGTTACTTGAATAACGGGAAGCAAAAAGGAGTGATCATCTGTCCAAACGATCAGTTAATTGAGTTCACTATAAAGTCCACTATATAATCCCCGCTGTATAGCGATTGACGAGCTATAAGAACAGCAAATTTTAAACAGATCGTGCACAAGGAGAAATGGGCTCGTGCACGCAATCGCACACGTATCCTCTCCGAAACGGGTTGTGTGAATGAAGGCGGATTTACTCAAAAAACCAGGTCGTCTGCGTGTGTGTCGCAGTTAACGCAGATATTACCTCACATACACGGTCAGTTATTGACGCTGGTAAACTGTTGCCATAGCTCCTGGCAAACGTATGCAGGAACGCACAAACAGCACCCGCCCCCTTCCTCTTCTGTTTGGCTAATAATGTTAGATTCAGAGAGCTCCTTTGCTACCATTGGCTGACAAACGTAAGAGGGATTTCGATTAAGATTTTAAAATTTATTTACAGTCTATTTATTTTCGAGTTTTTTTTTTTACCCACGGGCAATCGCTACGGGCCTGAATACTTAAATCCCTGAGAACAATAACTTCCCTGAAGGAGTAATCCCAAGGGATAAATAAAGTTGAGTTTAAGTCTAAGTCCATTAATACAATATTAACTATCATTTTACCTCATATAAAGCTCTACATTTCGATGTGTTTTTTTAGAGCACTATAATACCTGCATTAACCTAATGAAGCCTCTTTTGGAGCAGCGGGATATTAAAGGAATCATCATCAACCAGAAATTTGACTTTATTCTAAATCCTGTGTTGGTATTTCATTAAAATCTGCAGGAAAATCCAGAGTCTGAAAGTGATACTCTCTCCAGGAAGCCTGTTCAGATCCTCCTTGATTAAAGTCATCCCTGCTGGGATGCCAACATTAGCCTGCCTTGCTATCATCTCCTGCATCTCTATTCCACTAAAAAGAAGTGATTCCAACAATCGCTGCCTCCTCTGCAGGCAGTCAGTAAATGTTGCTGCATTTCTAACTTTTCACTTAATATGAAAGAGACCAGGAAATGATGATAAACGGCCCACAGCTAAGTGCTAATGATGCTAACACCACACCCACAAAACACACGTCAAATTCTTATGCGTGCGAAAAAAAGTAGTCTAAAAGGTGGTCAGAATGAGCCCTATTTCTTTTTTTTTTTTTCTGGTAAAGATGATTAAACATGAATTTAAAGAATTTTATAAGCGTTGTATATGAAAAACAGCAAACAAACGGACCAAATATCTGACTAAAATATGTTTGCATGCATGGGATCATTTGGTGTGCTTTTGTTGTGAAGGCTAAGGCAGAAAAGTTGGCAGTTAAATGCTGTGGGGGTCATTGTAGCCACAGGTGTGCAGTACATTTTAAGGGGAAGTGGTTGTTTCAGCTTGAGTGAGACCGAATCGACGAAAAACACAAACAGGAGGCTGTTCATGCTCCGCCTGATTTCCTCTTTACATCCGTCCTGCCGTCCTCTCTGGGTTAAAATCATGGCTGTAGCACAGAGGAGCCTGCCTCTCTGCTCTGGGGGGACGGGTCTTTGGCTCCTCATGACCACTATTGAGCATTTTCCCTTTGGATAAACTTTACATGCTCAAGTGCGCTCTCACAAACAACTGCAGGAGCTTGGTTCCAGGAACTTAGAGATTCCTCTCCATACAGAAAGCCAATATTCTTATCTTCAGCTACCACAGTATACATGTCAGATTAAATTATAATACTTATACTTCAGCGATAGTATCAATGTGCTACTTTACTGTATCTCTCGTACCATATCCGTTGGTTGTGCTGTTCTTTTCACATCTCCTTGCAGGTGATGAAGAAGATTGAAGATGTTTTATCATCGTCTCCCTTTTATCTCCTCTTTCTTTCATCTTTTCTCCTTTTTCCTGTTTTTCCTTTCCTGTTCTACTTACATTGCGGTGTCCATATAATATCTAATACACCCTGCATAATAATAATAAACTATTTATATGCATAAATCAAGAGGAACACTATGGCGATAGCCGTACAGCTCCTGAAAGAAAAATCTGTTGGGCTCTTTTTGGCATCAAGACAATTATTCTTATTGCCACGTCGCCAGACAGGACATTGAAAATAAATAAATAAATCATGGCCAGCCTGCTTTTTAGTTTGTGTTTGGTCTGACCTCTCTTGCTGTCTGGGCTCTGGTCGGTCTTGGCCTCGCCGTTGTCACGGTGAGATGCGGCGTTAGACTCCGGGGCGGGGCTGGTGCTACAGCTGTTCTCCTGTTTCACTGGAGACGAGTCGGCGATGGAGCTCTGGTTGCTGTTGTCATCTGGAAAAAGGGAGATTGAGAGTCTGTGACTCAGAAAACACTATAAACACGACTGAAGATGTCTTTAATTGGAGGGAAAACGTCTATAAAAACCCACCATGCATGTCCATCATCCCTGGAGAGGAGCTGTTCTCTGGCGTCGTCAACTCTGAGCCGTATTTATCATCTTTGCCTTTCTTCTTATTTTTGTTCTTCTAAACCACAGGAGGGACAAACGGCATTTGAAAGAGGGAAAAATAAAGATGTTTTTTAGTAAGAAACAGTTAATTTAGAGTGACAGAGCAGATTAAAGTTTTGGACTCACGTCGTCTGATTTTGGCTCCGTCACCGGCACCCACTTGTAGATGCGAAGGGACGTGTCTCCAACCGTCACCCATTTCTTCTCCCTGAGCAGGAAAGACAGACAAGCAGATTAAAACGGGTCGTCTGGTGAAAAATAGACTTAATAAGGAAGTTTTACTGAAATAATTATTTAAAAAAAACTTGTTAGGTTTAAATTTGGAAAAATAAAGCTTTTCTGGGAAATATTTTGGTCTCTGCTTTGAGAAACGGCTGGTTTCTGAGAAGTTCTGAGAAAATGTCATGAATATTAACGTTCCCAATGATGAAAAGGAACATTTCAGTAGATGATGCACTTTCTGATCAAGTTAACATTTTGTTTTAGAGAAACAAAAAATAAAACAACATTAGTGGGGAGTACAAACTGTTAAAAATAAATAATTTAGTATTTTTCATTAACAAAAAACTAAAGGACCATCTTATTTAGAAAGGTCTTTTCATAAGTTCTACGGTAGTATGGCCTTTTCTGTATAAAATGAAATATAAACATACATATTTGTAGATTAGGGTTCACAGAATTTTGGCCGATCACCGATCTTCAAAAAACAGGGTTCTGATTTTAACAGATATCCATTTTTTCTTGTATAAATAAGATTTTCCTTCATAATATGCCATCAATGTTTCATCAATGATCTTACTGAAAAATATTGAATATCTGTGAAATAATGTACTCTGGTTTTAACAGGATTAACAATGACTGATGACCTTTGCAGAGGAGGATAAATGTCAGCCGATCCCCCAAAATTAAGGAAATTGGGGCCCATCAATAAACGCCCACACAACATGTTACATATTTTCTCTTTACCAAACAAACACCAAAATAACGCTACAAAGATGCCATCCAGTGTCTGTTGGTAGGTGTGGATGGATGAGCGTTATTATGCTCACCTTGATTAGAAATACCACTTTATAAAATTAACATAAAAATGTATTTATACCATATTTGATTTGTTTTTGTGCTTTTACTGTTATTTATATTCTAATGCTCTTTAACAAGAGCTATTTATTTAGCATATAAAACAACCCTGACATCAATTTTTTTCTTCTTTGTAAGGATAAGAACATATTAACAAACAGATAAATTGGTCGTATTAACTGATAGGCAATGGTGTAAATATCAGTCAGACAGTCAGGCCCCATCACTGACACATGGTGGCCCCCCGACATAATTGTAGATAAGGACGTGTCTTTCTAGATGTAATGGGCGAAAACTTCCTCTTAAATCCATCTGATACTAAAGTGACTGACCCCACTGGACCGTATTTATACCGCAACACATGATGGTGAGCCGTTTAAACACGACACCAATAGCAAAGCAGACAGTGGCACTTTTAATCACTACTTTAATAATTGTGTATAGTTCATTAGTTGGCAACAAAATACACTCATATAATATGTTTCAAACCGCAATAAAGATCTTAAAAGAACAATGTATTTGATTTTTTATACTACGACTTGGAATTATGGGTAATCCAGAGCGTAGATTAAAACCATAACCGTTATGACAATGTGTTAGCGACGATGGATAGCAAAAAGAGGTACTTAAGAGGATTCCAGAAAAGAAAAAGGAAAGAAGAGCTGCTGGAAGAACGGAAAAAAACTTCCAAAAATAAACACTTTCTTTTAAAGAACAGAAGAGGGAGAGGAGGACGTTGCTGCTGTAGTGGGTAAAGATTGCGATCAGGAGATGAATGGTGAGAGCGTGGGTGAGGAGGGGGGCTGTGAAGCTGAATGTAGCCCCATGGCTTGTTGTGCTAATATACTAAAGTATATCCATGTCTAGTGAAGGTGAAGAATGAAGAAGTGTTTATGTATGGGGGCACGTTTCAGCTCGGTTGTCTACGGCGGCGGTTCAATAAGCATCTGAAATGAGTTTTTGGAACTTGGGATGTCTGTAACATGTGGTGGTGCGCTGTCACCAATTGTTCCATTCAAGGTGCACAGTCACCATTTTTCCGTGTGTGATGTGTGATCATATACTACTGAGAATTGCATAATTGTATCTTCTTGGCCGATTTATGGAACCGTCGCCATATCCTGAACCTTTATCAGAGTTGTACTTCATATGGGGTCAACCCAGATAATGTTGCTTACAGGCCTATTGTTGTATCGTTGCTGATACGGATAATATTTGGACATCAGACCAACTGCTCGCTGATATGTCCTGCTAGTTCTTTAGGCAGATATTGCTTTCCCTTCTCTAATGATAAAAATGACGAAAGCAAACATCTAACAACTCTAAACTTAGAAACTTTTTTCAACAAATCAAAGAAAACAGTGACTTTAAATAATTCCAAAGAATGGCCTCTGAATGAAATACTGAAATTAAAGATTCATATATACAGCAGTTGATACCAAAAAAAAAAATGTTTGCAGCCAGCTTACTGGCAGTGTGCAGCAACATATAAGGAAGAAGCAGTCTCTAAAATCTTATAGATAACAAAATATTTAGTCAAAAATAACAATAACCACCTGTTTCCTAATTGTTTAAAATGTATATTAACATGTAGCTTTTATTTAAAAATAAAAAACAAAACAGCAAAAGGAAAAATCTGGATGTTTTCAACATACTTGTTCCCTTCTGGGAAAACCCTAAAACAAGTTTAAAAGGGACACAAAATTCAAATTATAATAATTAAATTTACTGTAAAGTATCCTATCACATTTGATTTTTATTTTGTACAACTAGAATATAAAAGCTAGAATAAAACCAAACTTTTTTTCTGTTTAAAGAGAACAGAATGTGATTTTTCTGATAAAAAAAAAAAAAAAAAAAGATAACATTGATAAAAAATATCAGCCCATTCCTAGTAAAATCATTTTGCAGCCAGCTTACTGGAAGTGTGCAGCACCAAATTTTAGTGGTTATAAAACCTCTAAAATCTTCTAGAAACTATAATATTCAATATAACCAGTAATGACAGTAACCAATCAATGCCCAATTGTTAGATTAATATTGAAATTAACGTGGCTTTAATTAGAAAAAGAAGAAAATTCATAAGTTAAAAACAAAAACTTAAAAAAAGTGAAAGGAAACATCTGGATGTTTTTGACTGATTCTTTCCCTCACGGGAAAAAAACGAAAATTAAAGAGATTTCAAATTTATATTATAAAATAAAATAATAATATTAATCTTAAATGATATTTAATGTTTTGCGAACACAGAATATTAAAGTTCAAATGAAACCAAACTTCTTCCTTTGACCCGGAGACGTTTGATTAATCTGAATTAATCCAGATTATTTGTGACCCCGAGCGCAGTTAAACATCTTCATCCATAAACATCATGTCCTCGCAAAAACACGCGCTTCTTTTCCGTTTCTACCGAGCAGATTAATGTGATTAATTGTGGTGTAAAACAGATAAAGACTGAGTCACTGGCTGTTCAGCCATGCAGCCTACTTCCCTCTCCCAACCCCCACCGTGTCTCATTCTCCGGCAGACCTAAAGGGCGACTCAAAGCGCTTAATTTAAAACTCCTGGCGGACTAAAGTGCTCTGACTCCGGAGCTCCGGCCTCTAAATGTGCCCCAGCGGCCGGACTGGTCGGGTTTTTAGCCGCTAGCGGCTCCAGGCTCGACCAGCAATGGCTTCATGTGACCGCAGCGAAATGGCTTCTAGGTTCAACCCTTTTTTTTTTTTTTTTTGCCGTTAAAATCAGCGGAAAAACACCGGCTACAAGCTGTCTGCTTTCCGCGGGCAGCCTCCTAAAGCCGCGGGGAGGAAGGAGCTCCTCACCGGGGCGCTCCGCTAGCACCTGAGCCGGTAGTTGATCTGCTGAGAGAGAAAATCTGCCCTTTATCTTTCTATTTCATCCCTCTCTCTGTCTCGCTCCTTCCCTCTCCTCCCCCAACAAGCCTTTTCTCCTGTTAGATAACGAAGCCTGCACTTTTCTAGCTTCTTCTTCTTACCATTTTCGTACTTTCTCAATAGCGGCCATAACCCTCTTGATGTCATCTTTGGCCCTACTCCGGGTCTCCGCTCGGACCGACCTGCCCGACATTGCCGCGGTGGGGATAATATTTTTAAAGCTCGCCGGCAGTTCAGACACAATGCAAACAGTAGAGCGCACAGAGGAGCCAGTGCGCATGCGCGGGGAGGAGGGGGGAAGGGAGGGGGCCTGCCGGCTGCAGCTGCACTGAGCAGAGAGTCTGCCTGCTGAGCTGAGAGCAGAACAAAGAGTTCAGCTGAAAACTGATCACAGCGTCCATGAAGCACAGAAAACTGGGAGGATGTTTCACTAAAACCATGTCTGCAGTGTGAGGAGATTAAAATAGGATTTTATGTCATTTATTGTTTATATGAGCAGGGGCCCATACTGGGGCCCCAGCACATAACTCACAACCAGGAACCTAATCCAAGAAAAGAGAAAGAAAAAAAACTCTCTTTTCTTTTTAATTTTTGTCTTTTCTGGCTTGCTTTCTTCCTTTCTTTCTTTAAGTCTTTTGAAATTGTGTTCTTTTTGAAAAAAAAAATTATTTGTTATTTTTTTAATTTTCTTTTTATCATAATATTATTTATATTATATTTTAATTAATGTTTTAAAATAAAATTGTGTCCTTCCTTTTTTCATTTTTTATTTTATTTCTATTATGTTTTATTTATTTTTCTTATATTATTAATATTATATTATAATTAATAAAAAATAAAATTGTGTCCTTCCTTTTTTAATGTTTTTTTTTATAATTTTCTTTTATTTATTGTTTATTTTCTTTCTATTATTATATGATTAAATCATAATTTACAAAAAATGAAATTGTGTCATTTAAAATTTTTTTATTTATTTTTAATTTATGTTTTGTTTTCTTTTATTATAGCATTATTTACATTATATTATGATTAATAAAAAATGAAATTGCGTTTATTTTTATTTGATTATTTATTTATTATTTTCTTTTATTTATTCATTTTTTTATATTATTTATATTGTGATATCATAATTAATAAAGAAAAATTAAAAAAATGAAATTGCGTCCTTGCTTTTTTTATTTATTTATTTTTTTATTTATGTTTCATTTTCTTTTATTATAGCATTATTTACATTATATTATAATTAATAAAAAATAAATTGCATCCTTTTTATTTTATTTATCATTTTCTTTTATTTATTCATCTTTTATTTTCTTTTTATAATATTTATATTGTGATATCATAATTAATAAAGAAAAATAAAATATTTAATTGTGTCCTTCCTTTTAATTTTTCGTGGTAGACAACAAACCTGTAAGATGAAGGCGAGGTGATTCACTGTTCTTTATTAATTTACTTATTTCGATTCAGTTTATTTATATAGCGCCAATTCACAACACATCATGGCACTTTACAAAGACAATTCAATCAGATCATCAAGTCAGATTGGTTAAAAGTTTTCTGAGGAAAACCAGCTGATCGCATTGACTGTTTGGTTCTTCAGCAATCTTTCACACCAACCATGCTTGTAGCGACAGTAGAGAGGAAAACTCCCTTTTAACAGGAAGAAACCTCCAGCAGAACCAGGCTCAGTGTGTGCGGCCATCTGCAGAGGCCGACTGGGGTTTAAGGAGACAGAAGCAGAGATAGAAAAAGAAGCAGAGATCCAAAGGGCAACTGTAAACCAGCTCCACAGGCGGCCCCGTCCAGGAAACACACAGCCAGACAGACGAGATCTGCACCAATTCTGCCAGGCACAGTAAAGGAAAACAGAAAAACACTGAAAACAGGCTGAGCTCCAACATCTATAAACGAAGTAGTTGATGGCGGCAGCACAGCTGATATTTCTCTCCAGGATGGAGTCACAGCCAATCAGTAAAGACCAGATGAAGCTACTATGATGAGAAAAAGCAAAGAGAGTAGTATAATGTCTTCTTCTTCTTCTTCTTATGAGATTTTATGGCGGTTGGCAAACTTGTGAAATGTGCATTACCGCCACCAACTGATATGGAGTAAAGCAAGGAAACAGGAAACGATTCACCCCCCCCCAAAAAAAAAAAAAAAAAAAAAAAAAAAAAAAAAAAAAAAAATACTATAAAATAACCTGTGTAACTTAAACCCACATAATACTAAATTATACTAAATTACATTTGCCCGTATAATTTTAATTTACTCTAGGTCATCGTACCTCTGCCAGTTTCCGATGGTCCCATTGGTCTTTCCATCATGCTTCCAACCATCTCCCATTTCATATCTTTAACATCCAGATATTTTTCTGCAGCCTTCACTATTATTTTGATTTTTTCTGTTTTTTTTGTCGTCTGAGCAGTACAATTAATCACTTCCACCATGAAAAGAACAAAATTTGTCTTTTTAACAATTAGTGAGTCTTCATCAATTTTTGGAGATTTCTCTAGAGATTTGAAATTTGCCGTGTGTTTGAACTATAGGTTTGGGTTTTTTCTGACTGAGATGGGATCCTTTTTGCATAGCTTCAGCATAAGATATTCCAACTCAAATTTCATTTAATTTTTTATTTTTTTAATTTAGTTTTGCTTTCTTTTATTATAGCCATTATTTACATTATATATGATTATAAAAAATTAAATTGCGTTATTTTTATTTGACTTATTTTAATTTATATCATTTCTTTTATTATTCATTTTTTTATATTATTATATGTGATATCATAATTAATAAGAAAATTAAAAAAAGAATCTCATGCTGTTGTTTATTTATTATTTTATTTATTGATGTTTACCATTTACTTTTATTTAATTGCTTATTTCCATGATATTTAATTATATAAAAACTCAACTTTGCATCCTTTCTTTATTTTATTTACATTTTCCGTTATTATCACTTCTTTTTCTTTTTAATCATTTATATTGTCAGAATCATACTTAATAAAGAAAAATAGAGAACTCTCAATGATCCTCCTTGCTTGATTTTTCGTGGTACACCAAAGCCTGAAGAATTTAAGGCGAGTCGTTCAATTTCTTTATTAATTACTTATTTGCATTCAGTTATTTATGGCCTCTCTGCAGTAATAGCAGTCATGCACTTGTACAGAAATCTGCAATCGATTCATCAATCAATGTGTTAGAATGGTTTTCTGTAAGGAAACCTGATTCCATTGTACAAAGTTTGCTGATTTCAGACTTTGAATACAGACCATGTTGTAGCACAGTATTGAGAAACTCTTTAAAGGAATGTATGAATTATCAGCAGACCAGGATGTTTGAACTAGCATTGCAAGCCACTGGTTAAGGATCAGACTGATTTAAGAACAAGATCCAGGAACTTGTAACCATTCAATGGCGCCCGTCCAGAACACACACCAGACACGTATTTCCCAATCTTCAGCACATAAAGGAAAACAAGAAAAAACTGAACGCCTGACTTCCTACACATAACAGTATATGCGGCGCACAGCTGAATTTCTCTCCAGATGAGTCACAGCCAATCAGTAAAACCAGATGAACTCATAGAAAAAAGCAAAGAGAGTAGTATAATGTTATATGTGGAACTCATTAAATACTGCAGAATCGGTCTTTGTCAGACACGTGACTGACACGCCCCCTAGCGCCATTTTTGTGGTGAGCGGAAGAAAAACAAAACAGCAGAAAACAAGAGGAGAGCGCTGCCAGCCAGCAGCGAGGATTATCACTTAAATGGAAAAGAACAAGAAAACTGAACGGATACCCTACCCAGACAAACTTTCTAAAGCTGCTAGGGAACGATATTATATATTATTATTACAGTGACAAGGCAGATGTTGTGGGCAGTTGCACAGATAGCTGCAGTTATTAGAGCAGTTTGTGCTGCTCATCAGACTGAACGAAAAAACTTGTCATAATTTTTGCACATTGATAAGTTGCACACTGTATTTGCTGTTCACTTTATCCAGGCCTGTTTTCACTGGGATCTGCAGGCTTCTTCACAGATATCACCTGTTAGGTCATATCTCTACGGAAGACTACAGACCACAGTGAAAACAAGTCCTGGGAAAATGAAAATCTTCTAATTTAATCATAAGAGCAATCTGTTATATACGAGGGAGGAAGAAAAAGTAAAACATTTGAAGCTTTGCACTGTTTTGCATTATTTATGTATTTGAGATTTTGTATTGCATTTTCATAAATTCTCTGCTTGATTGAAAAGATAACAACACTTGTTTCAAATTTCAAATCCACTCTTTATTGTACACACATTTTTACAACCTCAGAAACATTGTTAATATTTGAAGTGATGGTGAAACTTATATTTGTTTTGCTGTTGTTTTTCAAAAGTAACTTTAAAAAAAGCAAAATTCTATTTGTGTGAAAAGAAGAATAAAAAAAGAAGAATAAAGTTGAAACAGTACTTGATCTTGCATTCATTTATTAGCTGGTTTCTCTGTGAAAATTTAAAAACAGTCAATAATCACTGTGACTCTATGTCCAAAGGCCTCCACAAACTGATGAGGCATAATTTTGTGCAATTTGTCTCTATCTGGCCACACAATTGCACGCTTTAGATTTGCATATAAAAATGACAGCATTTCATTGAATGTTCTGTACACTGTCTTTGGTGAAACACGGAAGAGATAAGCAAGGTGTTTTGAGGGCAGATCCAATCTCAGACGCATGAAGGTTAACAGAAACATTTGAAATGGACTGAGAATTTTATTTTGAGCAGACATGAGAGGCAGCAGAAAATTAAACAAAGCCATAAAGGTTGCCAAGTTTGGTAGACGTACTTGACTTTTTCATTACTGTCTCCAAAGAAGCAATCAGAGATCTGCAGCTCATCAAGTTCACGCTGCAGCTCTCTGTTTTCTTCCAAAAGACGGTTAATCTCTGCACACCTGAGCACACACAGGTTACATTCTGTCTGTCCTTCCTGACGACCACCTTCTGTGTCATCCTTGGTGTTTGGCCGGCCAACGTTTTCAGCAGCCTTAGGATGACAGAGTGATGAAAAGTGGTTCCTATGTCCTCCAGCAGTCGAAGTCTATAGCAGCATAATTATAGAGATAACTAAGTTTTAAGCCTAGCCTTAAGTAGACAGGGTGTCTGCATCACGGTCGGGCCCTTGAAATAAGATAATTGTATATAATATGCTTAAGATTAGTTATTTATATATGTTCTTCGATTTCAGAAAAAAATGTTACTTCCTTTTAGTTCATTTTTTTTGCTGTGAAAATCTTTATAGGTCAAAACCTAAGAAAATTAATACTTTGATGAGGCAGGATCTCCCAAATTTCTTCACACTGTCATGGTACCGTAAAATTGTATTATGATGGCTTAAATTCCTTATTGATTTGTGTCTTTTACCTGTTTGTTGTGATTTTTGATTGTCTTAAGTCTTAATTTCAGAATCGTTTTACATATATTTTAAGATCATTAGATATTTACCTACTTTCTTCTTACTTTGCACATCACTTGTTCCTTTCTTCTTGCTGTCCAATCATTTACCCTATCTTTCTTTTATTAAGGTAAACTTAGAAATATCCATCCATTTTCTGAAAGTTGTTTATGTATTAAAACACATTTCATGTGCACAAAAACCTCAATACTTTGCATAAAAAAATTAACATTAACACTAAGAGTTGTAAAATAGCAATAAAGAAAATAATACACATGAAATAAAGGTTACAGTGCATAGTAATGGAAAAAGTCATAGTTTTGACTAAAAGCTGTTTAGAGTTTTAGCGGTCTTGACATATTCAGGGAGTTTTTGCTACCAATGGGGAGCATAAAAGCTCAATGCTGTCTCACCATGTTTGGTTCCAGCTCTGGACACAGAAATTAGACACAATCCTAATGAAAGGGGTTGTTTCATTAATGGTGGACCAGGACAGCAGAGATTTATATTGTCCCTTTACCATTCAAAGACTTTTTAAACCAACAACAGTATTTGAAAAATATTTTCAGTGAGAAGTATTCAGAGTATTCAATAACACTCCAGTGAAAAGTATTCAGAGAAAGCCAGGGTATAGATCATAGTCTTATTGCGGACTCTGGGAGCAGCATTTTGAACAAACTGCAGCTGTTTAAATGGATTTCTCTGGGAGACCAATGAAAATGGCATTAATGGAGCAGCAGATAAGGCAGAGACAGAGACAACAAAAAACAGCAAATTCATTTCAAATTAAATAAAAAAAAACACATCATTAATCCCAAATGGAAGTTTAATGTTGCAGTAACTCATGAGCAGTTTTCTATGTCAAACAAAAGCATTACTAAGTTGTTGCTTTTTTTTTAAAGTCCTGATAAGATATCAGTCCTTTAATGCACAATATGTTGTTCAGGTTATTAAATTCTGATCATTTTTATTTTATATTACTTCTAATTATGGATGTGCCATTTAAAACAGAAGAGTTAACATAAAAAAAGAAGAAAAAAAAAACAGAAAGAACGAGAGAGACGCCGCCCTCTGGTGGTGAAAATTGATTACTGCAGGATGTAGCTCCAATGAACTACAAAGAATCACAATATTTACGCGTCTTATATGCTTTTCTTTACATTCAAAGTAATTGTCAAATGCTAGCTCCAAATGTTATGTTGCTTTTCAATTGTTTTTACTTGCTGTTTTTTTTTTTTTTTTACATTTTTTCTTTTGATAACTTTACAGCTCACATCCATAAAAGATCTAAATAAAAGTAAAATCATGTCTAAGTTGTTTTTTTTAAAGTCCTGATAAAATATCAGCCCTTTAACGCACAATATGTTGTTCAGGTTATAAAATTCTGCTCAGTTTTATTTTATATCACTTAAAGCGGAAGAATAAAAAAGAAATAAACAGAAAGAACGACAGAGACTACGTCATCTGGTGGTGAACATTGAATACTGCATGATGTAGCTGCAAAGAACTATAAAGAATCACAGTATTTATGAGTCTTATAGGCTTTTCTTTACAATCAAAGTCTTTGTCAAATGCTAGCTCCGAATTTTACCTTGCTTTTTTGTTCTTTTTAAATGCTGTTTTTTTTTTTTTTACGCTTTTCTTTTGATAACTTTGCAGCTCACATGCATAAATATTTTTAATAAAAATAAAAGCACGTCTAAGTTGTTTTTTTTAAGTCTTGATAAGATATCAGTCCTTTAATGCACACTATGTTGTTCAGGTTATTAAATCATGCTCAGTTTCTTTTTATATTACTTAAAACGGAACAATTAACAAAAAAAAAAAAAAAAAAAACAGAAAAAACTACAGAGACTACGCCGTCTGGTGGTGAAAATTGAATACTGCAGGATGTAGCTCCAATGTACGGAAGCGCTACAAAGAATTATAATATTTACGTGGCTTAAATGCTTTTCTTTACATTCAAAGTCAAATTTTAGCTCCGAATTTTACGTTGCTTTTCTATGCTTTTTACTTGCTCCCATCCATGGAAGATTTAAAAAGAAATAAAAGCATATCTAATTTTTAAAAAAAAAGTCCTTATAAGATATCAGTCCTTTAATGCACACCATGTTCTTCGGGTTCTTAAATTCTGCTCAGTTTTATTTTATATCACTTCTAGTTATAGATTGTGCCATTTAAAACATTTAAAGAATTAACACAAACCAAAAATACAGAAGGAACAAGAGAGACGCCGCCCTCTGGTGGTGAAAATTGAATACTGCAGGATGCAGCTCCAAAGCACTATATTATTTATGAGTCTTATAGTCTTTTCTTTACATTGTCATTGTCAAATGCTGGCTCCGAATTTTATTTAGCATTTCTATGCTTTTTACATCCTGTTTTGTTAGGCTTTTCTTTTGATAACTATACAGCTCAGAGCCACGGACAATTTAAGTCGTTTTACTTCGTATGTCACTCTCCTTTAGCATAATTGACAGTTTTCGTTATTAATCGCATTTAAACGCTTAAAATTTGTAGATTTCGACCCAAATTTGGATTATAACTTCATTTCCTCCTTAAATTAAATGTAACTCCTTTTCATTTTACTGACCGGTCAGTGAAGCTTACGCCGGGTGTACGTCATCACTCCGCGACACGTCACTGGGAGTGCATTGCATGAGCTAACGGTGTGAAACTCAATTTAGAGCGAGTAAAAATATTTTCAGACTAAATTGGAGTTTTTAAACTCTCGCTTTTGATTATATTAAAAACGTAAAGCATATTTTTATAGAGGTTTGGATAATTTAAAGAAACAGCGTCGCAGTTTGTTTGGTTCTTGCAGCACCCTGACATCTGGGAACTGATTGACTTCTTTACATATCAATTATAGTTCTAGTGTTTGGGTTTCGGAGTTTGTTTTGACATTATAAATAGCTTTTAGGTTTAGTTTTGGGTTTGAAGATGAACGAAGAAGGTGAGTTTCTCTCATCCTGTGCTCTGTGGTTCTCAGAGATGCTAAAACTTGTGTCTGTTTGTGGTCAGAACTGGTGGAGTACTTCAGGGCTCAGATGAGCAAAGACCCAGACATGGCTTCAGCTGTGGCAGCCATCCGGACCCTGCTGGAGTTCCTCAAGAGAGACAAAGGTGTGGAGTTCAAATGCTGTCTGGAACTTTTGATGATTAACTAAAATATTATTCTTCTTCTTCTTCTTGTTGTGTTTATTGGCGGTTGGCAACAAACTTAATAGTAGCATTACCGCCACTTACTGGTATGGAGTGTGGCTCTCGTTGGTCTAACGCTCTTTTTGTATATATATATCTATATATACTCATACATACACCTACCAACCCACACAAACAAACTTACATCCATATTTATATTCTACTCATCACTATCATCCACACATTCACTCTTATGTCTACTCTATCAAATTCTACTGAATATCTTAGTTTTCTTTAAGAATCTAATAACTATTTGTATATGTTTGCTCTCCAAACTTTCCCTCAAAATATCTATTAACATAAATTTTACCTTAATACTTTCAAACTCTTTTATCATACATCTTCTCTCTCTTTCATATTTATCACATTCTAGAATAACATGTTCTACTGTTTCCCATTCTCCACAATATTCACATTTACCAGTTGCATGTTTTTGAATTTTAAAAAGTGAGTAGTTAAGTCCAGTATGCCCAAATCTTATCCTGGTTATCACTCTTTCCTCTTTTCTATTTCTTTTTCCCTTTCTTCTTTCTTTAACCTTCTTCTGAATTTTATAAAACCATCTTCCTGTTATTTCTTCATCCCACCTTTTCTGCCACTTTTCCATCAGTTTTTCCTTAACCATACTCTTTCCTTCAGCTTTACTTGTTTTAACTTTAATGCTAATTGGTTTTTGAATTGCCCCTTTTGCTATTTTATCTGCTCTCTCATTTCCTTCTATTCCAATATGCGCTGGAACCCATACAAAAATAACTATCACACCCATATTTTTAATTCTATATAATGTGTGAAAAATTTCTAATAATATGTCCATTCTACTATCCGATTGCTTGTTTTTAATACTTAATAATGCAGAACTTGAATCTGAACAGATTATTGTTTTTAATGGTTTTATCTCTTCTACCCATTGTAAGGACAATAAAATTGCCATCATTTCTCCTGTGTATACTGATAAATCGTCTGTAATTCGTTTTCCTATTCTTATATTGAATTCTGGTACAACAAACGCTATTCCTACTTTTCCAGTTATCTTTGATGCATCTGTATAGATTTGAATATACTGATAGTAATTGTTTAAATGTACCTGTACTGAACTACTATCAATGATGAAAGATTTATCCTGCTTCTTTTCCATGATTGTCATATCTACTGTTGCTTCTGGTAAAATCCATGGCGGTATTACTGATGTTGGTGTTGTATGACTAATTTCCAGATTATTCATGTTAAATTCTTTTATTTTATTTTCAATTGTCCATCCAAGACTCCCCATATCTTTTGTTTCTTTTTCCCAACATGGTTTTAAAATTTCCATAGCTGGATGATCTGAATTATTGCTCTGCAAATTTAACCAATAATTTAATTCCAACCTTAATCTTCTTAATTCTAATGGCATTTCTCCCATCTCTACTTCCATTGCTGCTCTTGGTGTGGTTTTAAACGCTCCAGAACACAATCTTAATGCTTGATGTTGTATTACCTCTAGTTTAACCAAATGTGCTTTTGCTGCTGAACCGTAAACAATACAACCAAAATCTATGTTAGCTCTTATCATACCTGTATAAACCTGTTTCAAAGATTGCCTATCTGCTCCCCAATCATTTCCAGCCAAACATCTCAAAATATTTAAGATTTTCTTACTTTTATCAACAACTTTCTGGATATGTACATTCCATTTTAGTTTATCATCAAACCATAATCCTAGAAATTTAATACATTTTACTTGCTCTAACTCTTGACTATATAATTTTAATTTTACTTCCCTGTTTATTTTTTTCCTAGTAAATACCATTACTTTTGTTTTTTCGACTGAAAACTTAAATCCCCATTGCCATGCCCATCTCTCTAGCTCATTAATAACATCTTGTAATTTTTTAACAATGAAATCTAAATTCTTCCCTCTTTTCCAAACCGCTCCATCATCCGCAAAGAGTGAACATCCCATTTCTTTATCAATACCTTTAAAAATATCATTTATCATAATAGAGAACAATAACGGACTTATTATACTCCCCTGTGGTGTACCGTTCTCTACTCTATATACTCCTGATGTTACTTCACCGATTCTAACTTGAATTTTCCTATTTAGTAAAAAGTCTTTAATCCATTGATATATCTTTCCTTTAATGCCCAACCTATATAGTTTAATTAATAATCCCTCTACCCACATCATATCATACGCTTTTTCTATATCAAAAAATACTGCCACCACATTTTCTTTATTAACTTGTGCCTTTCTAATTTCATGCTCTAGACATAATGTTGGATCATTAGTACTCCGCCCTTTTCGAAATCCACTTTGATAATTTACTATATACCCCTTGCTATTTAAATAAAATATTAGTCTATTGTTAATCATTTTTTCCATTATTTTACACAAATTTGATGTTAAAGCTATTGGTCTATAATTTCCTGGTATTGATTTATCTTTCCCTGGTTTTGCTATTGGTACTATAATTGATTCTTTCCATTCCATTGGTAATTTCCCCTCCTCCCAAATTTTATTATAAAATTCCAATATTATCCCTTTAGATTTTTCACTGAGCTGACTTATCATTCTATACCATATTTTATCTTTCCCTGGTGCTGTATTTTTAAGTTTTGTAAATGTAGAGTTCAATTCAGCTTTTGTGAATTCAACATTTAACAAATTATTTGCTTCTTCTTCATTCTGCAACACATCTTTATATTTGAGTTTTGTATTTTCTCTTCCTTTTCTACCCTCCTCACTAATATTGTCAGAACTGTGGATTTTACTGAATGTTCTTGCCAATATTTCTACTTTATCATCGTCTTTAACTATATTTATATTATCTACTTTTAATATAGGATATTCGAATTCTCTTTTAATGCCATTCATTCTTCTAATCATTTTCCAAATTTTTTCTATTTTTGTTTCCTTCCCTATTGTGCTACAAAAATTTCTCCAGTATTCTCTCTTTGTATTCTTAATTATTCTCCTTACCATAGCTTGCTTTCTTTTATAATCAATTAAATTCTCATACTTTAAGTTACCTCTTAATACCTTAAATGCTTTGTTTCTTGCTTTTATTGCTTCTTTACATTCATTTGTCCACCATGGTACTATTTTCTTAGAATTTTTACAGCCTACTTTCTTCACAGATTTATCTGCTGCTTCCAAGATTATCTCACAAATTTTTAAATTTATATCATCTATATTCATTTCCATATCCACTTTTTCTAATTTTATTTGACTTAAAAATCTAAATTTAATCCAATCTGCTTTATTAAAATCCCATTTTTTACTGACCTTTCTATTTTTATTATTTATATTTAATCCTACTTTTATTGTAATGGGATAATGATCACTACCTATTGTTGTATTTTTATCAATGATCCATTCACAATTACTAGCTAACCCATTTGAGACTATTGTTAAATCAATAGCTGATTCCATCCCTGTTCTTATATTAAGTCTAGTTCCCCTCCCATCATTAATACATACAAGATTTTTACTTTCTATTAATTCTTCTATTATTTTCCCATTTCTATCATTACATTTACCCCATAATGTACTATTAGCATTAAAATCCCCACACCAAATTACATTTCCTTCCAAATATTCAGTTAATTCCTCCATTATTTCAATTGATAATAATTTACATGGATTATAAAAATTTATTATTTTAACTTTACCACCTTGTTCCCAAATTTCAATTATTATATATTCAAGTTCTTTCCCTTTCCCTAAAACCTGATATTGTATCCCTTCTTTTACAAATATACCACATCCACCTCCTCCTCCCTCCTGCCTATCTCTTCTTACACTACCATATCCGTTAATCACAAAATCCAACGTTTCTTTTAGCCATGTTTCTTGAATACAAATAATTTCTGGTTTTTCCTCAAGACTATCAATATATCCTTTAAGTTCCTGTCCGTTAGCAATCAAACTTCTTGCATTCCATTGTAGTATTAACATGAATTATTTCCACCAGACGTTCCTGGCTTCCCGTCTACCTCCAATTTTTTGTTTATGCTCTCCCATGATCCCTCTTTAAACCCCAAAAACTTTTCCGCTCCCCTCACTATAATTTTAATCTTCTCCGTTTTATTCTTGGCTTGGTCAGTACAGTTGATGACATATGCCATGAATAATATTAGTTTTTCTACTGGTATCACGATCTTTTCCTCTGTCTGTATCTCACTTTGCAGTGGAATTTGCCTCGTTTTTTCAACCTCTCTTATTTTCTGTTCTTTCACATTTTTAACTGCCTCTGCATAGCTTATATTTTTGGTCATTTTAATCTGAGTGACTTCTTTTGCTTTCTTCCTGACTTCACATCCTCCGAATGTAACTCTATGATTCCCTCCACAGTTACAACATTTTTCTTGTACTTCTTCTTTACACTCTTCTAATTTGTGATCTTCTCCACATTTTGGACATCTCTGCTTTCCTTTGCAAACTGCTGCTATGTGACCATATCTTTGACATTTAAAGCAACGAAGTGGTGGAGGGATATAAGGCCTGACCTGAAAACTGAGATAACCTATTTTGATGTTTAGTGGTAATTCTTTCTCTTCGAATTCCATGAGTATTGACAGACTCCCTACTCTTTCCCCGTTTATTGTTTTTGACAGTCTCTTTAAGTTACTCACTTTGGCACCAACTACACTTTTCTTGATTTTATCAAGATCTTCATCTAGAGGGATCCCATAAATCACTCCTCTAGTTTTTTTATTTTCTCCAATGATTCTTTTCTCTAACACATTCTTTTTACAAATACTCTCCACGTTAAGAGCCTTGTTCTTTTGTTCTTCGTTTTTACAAACCACCAACAGATTCCCATCTCTCAACATCTTTACCATTTCAACATCCCCAATTTTCTTTTTTATTTCTCTTGACACCACAATGGGGCTAATGTTATCTTGTCCTTCCTCATTTTTTAGTTTTAATATTATTTTAAATTCCTCTCGTACAACTTTCCTCCTAACTATCCTTTCTTCCTCTGAGCTACTTTCTTCCAGTTCTCGTTTACTTCCTTGACTTTCACTCATTCCCTTTCCTTCGTCTTTTTTGTTTCTTTCACGTCCTCTCCCTCTTCCTCTCCCCACTGGCGTCCACCCATCAAAACCCATATCTTCCTCATCTCCTAACTCCATTACCAACCGAACCATTCACATACCAGTTTATGCTCAATCCGCCTTTGACAATTTCAATTTGTAATTTGATTTTCCGCCTTCTTCCCTGGGCAGTTTTTTCTCCGAAAAACCTCCGCTCCAAGCACAACCAACGACCTTCTCCTGCTCGCTGCACCCCTAAAATATTATTAGATAGGCATTAATCCTTTATAGTATCCTTCAGTGAAATACTGTGAAAGTACACATTTCAAGCCAACAGTGTTATTGGAATCCAGGATAAGACCGTATTAGCTTTGTAACATAAAAAATATGGATATTTTGATGGCAAAAATTGATGTCAACAAGAAACGCCAACTTGCCCAAAAATGTTTCTATAAGAAATTAATGAAAAACATTCTGAGTGAAAGAAACACATTTTCTGGTAAAAAAAAACATAACCTTAGAGGCATTAATGCTGATACTAGCACTTACATTCTTTAGTTTATAAGCCTAAATATAATTGTTAAATAGGCTTATTAACTTTAACTTTTTTAATTAGCTTTTTACCTCTTTTTTATTGAATTATTAACTTTTTTTCAATTAAATTTACAGTAGTTAAAATCTCATTCAAGGGCTCATCTAATTGATCAAATACCAAAATAAGATATACAGCCATGTAGCAGCATCTTTGCTGAATGCCTGGATATAGATCTTGTGCTTCTAGACCTCACTGAGGGACGAGGGGGTATGCAAGTGATCAAAAAGAGTAACTTGCCCTATAGAGGGTTAAGAGCAAAATGACCAAGCAGTCGTATCAAAGCACATTGAACAGGCTAAAGTGGCCTGTAGGAAACTACAGCTACATGACGACGTTTTCAGCAGAAAGTCTAAGCAGATGTTCAGAGCTGAATGAGAAAGCTGTGGGGTGAGAGTCAACAAATGTGGATCATTAGGTATCTAAATCAAGAAATGAAAGACTTGTATTTATTCCTCGTAGATAGAGCAATAAATCAGCCAGAAGATATTTCTGACCAATACTGGTGTTTATTACCTTCACCAAGGAGGCCTTTGTTTTTAGGAGAGTCTCTCTGTGTGTACAGGACAGCTTGAACAGCTATGGACGGATTTTAATGAGATTTGTATCAGATGTGTCCCTCAACCCTCATAAACCTAAATATAATTGTTAACTAGGCTTATTAACTTTTAAACTTTTCAGTTAGCTTTTTACCTTTTTTTCTTGACTTACCTTTTCTTTAACTTAATTTCCAGGAGGTAATATCTCATTCAAGTGCTCATTTAATTGATCAAATACCAAAATAAGGTTTACAGCCATGTAGCAGTATCTATGCTGAATGCCTGGATGTAGATCTTGTGCTTCTAGACCTCACAGAAGGACAGGGGGAGTCCATTTGTAATGGGTATGTAAATGATCAAAAATGTTAACTTGCTCTATAAAGGCTTAATGGGGTCATCAGGTCCAGGTGAGTTTAGGTCGAACTGATTCTGATCCAGATTCAGTATTGGATCATAAATCTCAAATAATACAACACTAATAAGATGGCAATCCTTCCATAATGCTTGTTTCTGGATTATTTTCATTTAGGTGCCCTAAATCAGCCTGTTCATTTTATGTTTTTATTTTTTTTTTATATACCTTAGAGCAGGGGGTGTCAAAGTGGTTCCAGAAAGGGCCGTGTGGCGGCTGCAGGTTTTCTTTCCAACCAAGCAACACTTGACCAGACTCCATTCATCTTATCAAGTGAGTTCAATCTGAACATGATGACTCGATGAGATGAATGGAGTCTGGTGTGGTGTTGCTTGGTTGGAAAGAAAACCTGCCGGCCGCCACACGGCCTTTTCTGGAACCACTTTGACACCTGTGCTAAAGTATCGCAGGAGAACTAGTGTTTGAGAGCAAACAAATGCATCTCAACAGCAGCAATACTCTTAAAGCATTAACACAGCAGCAAATGAAAGTACTATTGACCCAAACTTCTTTTCCACTTTGGTCCTAAAAATAAATAACACCCTGCCTTTTTAATACCAACTCCACCGACACCAAGGGTGTAACTTTGTGATGAAAGTTGGTGAGGACACTCTAAGGGTGGCAGCTGATGGAACTACAGTTACTAAACCCCAACGCTTTCATTGGGTTTTTATATTTTCCAAAAATGAGCTAAAATATATATTTATTGAATGCTTTCCTATTGTTGAGAACCCAAGAGAAAACCATAATATACTGATATTTATATTTATAGATACAGAGATGCCTTTTAGTGTATTATATATATAGGGCCCAAAAACAATGTATAAAAAAAAAACGAATAACAGCCGATTCTGATGCTGAAATCAATTTATCATGCGTCCTTAAAATGCATAATTTCATAATTTCATGCATAAAATACCACCATTTAGTGCTGATCGGGGCCCCGCCCGATACTGGCATCTCAAAATAAAACAGAATTCAGTAAATCCAGAATTGTAAAATAAAGGAATCTTTTAAAAAAACTGCTTTCCATTTGTCCTTAGAGTAATTGAACCAGCTGCCTTTAGATGTTAACATTCAAAGCGGAGCAGGATTTCTTTAACTTCTTCCTGATTGTTTTTAACGGGTCGTTCCAAATGTGTGCCTCCGTCCCTTCAGGTGAAACCATCCTGGGCCTGAGGGAAAGCCTGACTTCAGCCACAGACTGCCTGAAGGGAGAGGACTCCTCTGTGGCCGTGTCCTCTGGAGGAGAGCTCTTCCTGCGCTTCATAAGCCTGACGTCGCTGGAACACGAGGTGGGTGAAGGTTCACTTGTTTATTAATCCTGAACGCCTCCAACAGGAACTCCAGCTGGCGTGTTGCTAAGTGTATAAGCAAACATTTCACAAAGTGTTGTCCTCCTTACAGATGTCATGCTTCATTTTCTCCCTGAAATGTTTCAGATCATCAAAGCATCAGGATTGCTAAACGAAAAAAAAGTTAGAAAATGTAGTTTTTTTCATTCCAAACTAACATGACTATGTGTCAGAGGAGCTGCCTCCAAAGTCTACTTTCATTTCTCTCCTTTTCTTTGTTTTGATTTCGCTGGACATGAGAATTTCACAGAATAAAACAGCAGTTTAGGATTAAGCTAAATAATCTCAGTTAGTTTCAATTCCAGGCTTTGATTGGGACACACTAAAACCTAAATCTAGTTGTATTTCTTTAGAGGTAAACTTTTTGTTGTACTGAAGTAGTGTTTAAGCTTAATGTCTCAGAATGATAGTAAAACCTGCAGCATTTCTGCTGTAGAAAAATTGTGGTGCCATAAACTTCCCGCCTACATTTGACCGCAAATTGAAGCTAAAGTACGTTTGGTTCTTAATTTCCCCCAATTATTAGAGAATAGTAGGATTTCTACGCAGTTTTACTTCAGTGGCAGTGAAATCCTTTTAAAATCCAAATTTCAAACCAATAGTGTTATTGGAATCCAGGACAAAACATTACTACATTTGTAACTTTCAAAAATATGGATATTTTAATGGTAAGAATTAATGTCAATTTAATAAGAAACACCAACTTACCCGAATATATTAAGAAAAATAACAAAAGTGCTTTTATAAGAATTTCATAAAAATAAAAAAATAAACATTTTTTGTGGTTACAAGATAACCTTAGATACATTAATGCTGATACTGGCACTTGAACTTTTTAGTTTATAAACCTAAATATAATTGTAAACTTATTAACTGTTCAATGAGCCTTTTACCTTTTTTCTTGACTTTTTAATTTTTTTCCCAACTTAATTTCCAGCAGCTAATATATCATTCAAGGGCTCTTCTAATTGGTCAAATGCCAAAATAAGATGTAGAGCCATGTAGCAGTATCTTTGCTCAAAGGCTGAATATAGATCTTGTGCTTCTAGATCTTACTGAGGGACGAGGGTAAATAAAATGCTTCTGCGTTTTATTTAGAGTAAATAAAATGCAGAAGCAGTCTTGAATCATTTTGTTAAAGAAGCTGAGAACCTTTTTTTTTTTTCTCTTCTGTTGCTGAATCTCTATTGACTGGAGGGTCAAACCGATTCTAGTGACGTAATAAGGCTTTGGTGCTGCTGCAGCTCTCACCACACTAACATCCATTTCTGTCTGCAGGATTTGTCTCGTTGTAAGAAAGTAATGGAGGAAAGAGGAGAACTATTTCTGGAGAAGATCTCCATGTCCAGGACCAAAGTAGCTAAGCTCTGCCACACTTTCATCAAAGATGGAGCCGTAAGTACCAGCCACGTCTTATTTCTTGCTCTTTGCATGTCATTAATCTGGAGCATTTCCTCTCAGAAAATCCTGACCCATTCATACTCCAGAGTGGTCCTGAGAGTGTTGGAGAAAGCCGCCGCAGAGAAGAAGCGCTTCTCGGTCTTTGTGACCGAATCGCAGCCTGACGCCACCGGGTGAGCGACAATTTAAGCTGTGCTCTGCTCAAAGGATGCAAAAAATAATTCAGTTTTCTTCTTTCTTTCTTGAAGACGGCAGATGGCTGAAGCCCTAAAGAAACTGAACGTTCCAGTGACGGTAGTGCTGGATGCAGCTGTAGGGTAAAGAAAGCCGTTCGGGGAAAATAATTGGTTTATTTTGTCTTTCATCTCCAGTTGAACTTTACAACTGAAAAGATCAGTGAAATATAACTCTAAGCTAACGATTACAGCAGTATTTATTTAGCACGATATAAAATAACAAAAATTACTTTGAAAAACTTCCATTATAAAGGCAGTAGAAGACCATTTAAATGGTCAAATATGAAATAGAAAGTAAAACCAAAAATAGCATGGTACCTTAAGGTAAATTTTGTGGAACTCCAGTATTGATTCAATATAAAATGCTTGATTTTATCTGTTCAAAATATATATTTATATATATAATATATATTTAATATATATTACATCCCTTGTCTATAATTAAAATGTAATTCTACATTTAAAATTTTCACAGGCAGTGAAAGTGAATCCAGATAATTTATAGATTTTTTTATATTAACGTTAGGAATAATATAAACAAGGAACCTTGTTTTACCTGTTTCTTTCGTCCCTCAGGTACGTGTTGGAGAAAGTGGACCTGGTCATCGTTGGTGCTGAGGGCGTCGTTGAGAGCGGAGGGATCATCAACAAGGTGAGCTCCTTTTTACAGCCTCAGCAGAGATATAATCAAATGAAGCCTGGACTATCAGGCTATCAAACATAATCTGCACCTTTTCTCATCCAGCGGATGTAAACTATACAGGAGACTGTTTCAGAATGGGATTATTTACCCAGGATTCATGTTGCTGAGTTAGCATTTATCATAAATAGGCTAATATATTACCATAGTAAATTAGCCCCACCCACCAGCGGCCAAAATCATTTCTGCCTGCGAGTGGTCTAGCCTCGATCAGTGCCCCAGGCCCTAGAACTGGCGGGCCAATCACAACGCAGAAATGTATTTTGAATGGCAACTATTGAACAGTTGTAGTTTGACTCAGCTTTGGAATCGGTTTTGGAAGGATTAGACTTGGGGTTTTCGTTGAAACGTGAGCAGGAAGAGACTCTACACTCATTAATTTTTAAGAAGGACGTATTCGCCGTTTTACCGACAGGCTGCTTGTTTACACTCCCCCACCAGCTTTCTGTCGCTCTTACAACGTCACAGTCAGTTGCTCTCATTGGTCAGAGCATTGGCCAATAGGTACAGACAGCGGTCTGAAAGACAACAGGTTGTTCTCATCAACAATCTTCCGATGTCTCATTCATCGGGGCCAGACTAAATTACATATTTAATCTCACATTTAGTCTGGCTTATCAGGCTACCAATATATAATAAATAGGCATAAAGGTGGAACTGGATTAGGATTTAGAAAACAGCTAAAATAAAAGCTTAGATTGTGTTCGAAGGGAATTTAATTCAATGCAACTTAATGTTGGCTCTGAAAGTGAGCATGGTACCTTAAGGTAAATCTTATTTTCCAGCATTTTATATTGAATCAATACTGGAGTTCCACAAGATTTACCTTATCTTTTATATTTTCCAACATTTGACGGAAAATTGGAGCTAAAGTAGGATTGGTTCTAAATTTCCCTGATTGTTAGAGAATAGTAGGATTTCTACGCAGTTTTATTTCAGGTCATGATCCGGATTAAGATGATGGTGTGTCTGTGTAGAAATTACAAAGCAGCTCAACATTAACTCAAAAGTTGTGTTCAAAGGGAATTACAGATCCAACTCTGTAAACTCTTTCTTCTAAACACTAGGGGTGTAGATAATCGTTTTGTATCGATGCATCGATCCAACAGCCGACGATCCGATGCATCGATACGTCCGCAAGAAAATCGATTCATGTTTTTTTTTTCCTCCGGTCTATTTTTATCCATTTGCTCCTGGGCGTAATTCTCCCTCCCGTGCTGGGGTGGCACTAAACCTATTTTGCCCTCCTACCTCGCTTCCTGGTTATACTCTTACAGCAGTGTGTTGCAGTGAGCTTGACACAGACATTTTTGATTTATGCTCAATATTGAAGCGTGGTCTGAGCTACACACTGTGGGTCTAGATATGGCCGATGCGGCGAGGAAGTGGGGGCGAGTTTAGTCCGATGACGGAGGGACATGAGGGCCAAAAAGAGCGGAGATCCAGGTGGAAAAAGGGTCCCAGCGTTCTTGTGCACCTCACTCTTCTAGCTGGTCAAACTTCACGACTTGTTTTCCGCAATTTTGGTCATAAAAACAAAACTAGCCGGCCTCCTGTCTGCGGTCAGCTACAATTAGGGAGAGGAGCAGCTGAGCGTCTTTCAAGGGGGCGGGGACGTCTGCAGCCGAGGTATTGCGTTGCACACATTGCACTGATTTTATGCAGTATTTTTTGATGCAACTTTTCTACTTCTGTTATTTGCTGTTTCATTGATTTATTTGAAACTTTAAACTTTGTTTAGCCTGTAAGGTGTAAAAAAAAAAAAAAAAAAAAAAAAAAAATTCGCATCGTGGTGTATTCTTCAGTATCGAAAATAATCAAATCGTTGGGTCAGGATATCGATACTAAATCGAATCGCCATGATGGATGTGATTTTTTTTACACCCCTACTAAACACATTGTCATATTTTATTTTCATTTGTAAAAAATCTCCCAACCTTTTCTGATTATCTTGTGGCACTAGCTAAATTTCGCTTATTTTGGTGCAGCTTCATGTTGTCATGTAGCTGCTTTCAGCATAAGCCCCGCCCCCTGCTGGCCGTATTAAAAACAGGGAGGCTGCTTCTGTTTTGTAACCAACTCAGCGCCTTTTCAGACTTATCCGAGGACTTGTTAGCAAAAAATCAAATAAGCCACAATTCTAGCAAGTTTTTACTGTCTTATTGACTTTGGTGTTTTTCCCGCAATTACGGTCATAAAAACAAAACAGGCCGGCCTTCTGTTTGCGGCACTGTCTGCAGACAGCTACAATTAGGGAGAGGTGCAGCAGAGTAATAATAATAATAATAATTTTTATTTATAATGCACTTTACATTTGATTTCAAATCTCAAAGTGCTACAAAACAAGTTTAAAAGACCATAACATTAAAAACAGAGTAAAAAGACAGTCATTAAAATCAATACATTAACAGGCATACGTAGCCTATTAAAAAAATCTAAAATCAACAATTGTAGGAATTTCTAAACAGGAAAGTTTTTAGTCCTTTCTTAAAACAATCCACTGTCTGTGGGGCCCTAAGGTGGTCTGGGAGGGCATTCCACAGATGGGGAGCTGCGGCTTCAAAGGCCCTGTCGCCCATTGTTTTTAGCCGTGTCCTGGGTGGGGCCAGACGGTGCTGTTGGCCTGACCGGGTCCGGGAAGAGGTGTGTGGTGTGAGCAGCTCAGTGAGATACATGGGGGCCGCACCGTGCACACAGTGATGGGTGTGCAGAAGAATCTTGTACTCTATACGGGCGTGAATGGGCAGCCAGTGTAAAGTGTGAAGGATGGGAGTGATGTGCTGGTGTTTCCTCACCCTCATCAGGACCCTGGCAGTGCTGTTCTGTACATACTGGAGCTTCTGAAGGCTCCTGCCAGAGATCCCGACGAGGAGAGCGTTGCAGTAATCCAGCCTGGAGGAGACGAAGGCGTGGACGAGCTTCTCTGCAGCAGGGAGGGATAGGGAGGGACGGAGTTTAGAGATATTACGGAGGTGAAAGAAGGACGTTTTGCAGATGGAGGTGACATGATTGTCAAAGGAGAGGTGGGGGTCAAGCTTGTTGACCCCAAGGCTTGTAACAGAGGGAGAGAGGGGAATGATATGACCACAGAATGAAACAGAGGTGAGAGGAGAGGAACGGAGTTGATGAGGAGTACCAGTTTGGATGGCCTCTGTTTTTGAGGCATTAAGCTGCAGGAAGTTTTGACTCATCCACGCCTCTATATCCTCCAGGCAGGAGCTGAGGCGGGTGACAGAGTTGGCGGGGGAGCTGGGAGGAGTCATTTTAATGTAAAGTTGTCTGTCGTCAGCATAGCAATGGAAGTTGACCCCATGCCTGCAGAGTGTCTGCAGAGGGGGCGGGGACGTCTTTGTGTTCACTGCGACACCTACGCAGACAACCTAGTTTCGAAGTATAAATCAGTCTCAACAAGCCCCTCCCACCTCCAGAACAAAGGGACTCCGATGCAGCAGCTGCAGCCCGTCGGCCCAGAGGGAGCAAAGCAATTCTCGTTTCCCCATTCAGTTTTTTTTTCTGTAAAACTGTTCCAGCGAATCAGAATAGCATGTGGGCGTGGTTTCAGCACCCCCAGCATCTCAGGGCAGAGAAAACAGATGTTTTTTCATTACTTTAAAGACCTAATTTTATTTAATTAGTCGTTTTTTTTAATCATTGAATTTCATATAAGTGATTAATAAAAACATTTCTGTGGTTTGACAAACTGAGAACAGATTTATTTGTACTTTACTCTTTAACAATCGTCAGTACTAATTTACACACACACACACTGGCTGTTATCAGGTAGTTAGCAGGATTAATGGGGGCTGAACACATTCTTGCTGCACATATTTTATTTATAAAAACATTTGTAAAACTGAACCCTTGTTAAAAGTCTGTTTTGTCTTTCCAGATTGGCACCTATCAAATGGCTCTGTGCTCCAAAGCTCACAACAAGCCCTTCTACGTTGTGGCTGAAAGTTTTAAATTTGTCCGCCTGTATCCGCTAAACCAGCAGGATGTGCCTGATAAATTTAAGGTGCTGCTTCCTTATGTTGTTGGTTTTCCCTCCTTTTTATTCAGATGTACTGACTTGTGCTTCCTGTCCCTCCGCAGTACAAGGCAGACACCCTGAAGAGCGGACAGAACCTGTCAGAGGAGCACCCCATCATCGACTACACGCCGCCATCACTCATCACCCTCCTCTTCACCGACCTGGGCGTCCTCACCCCGTCGGCGGTCAGCGATGAACTCATTAAGCTGTATTTATAACTGTGCCTCATTGTTCTCTAATAAACACCCTTAAACAGACGACTGGTTCCTCCTGAGCTTTAATTTAGGGTCCTTCTGCTTCTTGCTTTGACTTTGGTCGATTTGCGATCTGCTGATCAAAGTCTTCCTCGCTGATTTGGCCTTTTTTGAGCTTCTTAAGGAGGCGCGTGTCTTCCAAAAGCTCTTTCATGTATTCGTCATCCACATCAGAGTCCTGCAGAGGCAGAAGAGAAGCCATAAGTATATCGGATCCTGTCTAAATGCTCAGTTTATCCCAACAGAATTACCTCATCGTGCTTCCTTTTAGCGGCCCGTTTTTTCTTGCGCTCCTTCTTGGTCTTCTGTTTGGACCAGGCCTTGTTCTTAACGAAGCTCTTCTTGGGAAGCTCTGTCTTTTCCTTGTCCTTCAGCTCAGCCAGCCTTTTCCGTCTCTGCTTTTCCCGGTTTTTGTCCTTGTAGCGTATGGTCTCTGTGTCCACGGTCGTCTCCGCGAATTCAGGAAACGATTTTCCCTTCAGCTCCGGCATCTTTGGGAGGCGGAGCAAAGCGAAGCCGCGAGCCAAGGACACAAAATCCAGATCTGAAAAAATAAAACCTCATTAAGTTTTAATTGTCTCTAAGGAAATGATTATAGCTTTGAGGTTTTCTCACCTTTTACTCTAAAGATGAGGCTACATTCATGTTTGGCGTATGCCTGGACGTATGAGACGAAGGCCTTCATCCCGCGGTCGAACATGGCTCGGTCAGCCAGGGCCATGGCCTTCACTTTGGGAAGCACGTCCACCACATCCTTAATGGGAGACATCTTCTGCAGCGGGCACTGAGCCATTAACGAGAGGAGGCCATTTCTCATTAAACGTTCTAAACAAATGCACCTTTTCTGACCTGCAGACATCAATGGCATCCCTTTCTGCTTTAAAGAAAACCATTTTTCACCATAAGTACAGTCTGAGATGCTCTGCTGTTAAACAGAGTCACACTGATAATGAACAAGGACAAAGTGATTATAAAGGAGTCAACTTCTAGTTTGTGAGGCCCGTCATTTGCTGGCAAAATCATTTTTCACTGCATCTAAAATTCTTTGAAATATTTCTCTTGAGAAATTGTAACATGAAAAGAAAATCTGGGATTATATTTCCAAAAAAAAGCTAATTTTAGTTTAGAAAAATAAACTGGTTTAGAAAAAAAAACCTAAGTTGGCAAAACCCCGTGCTCTTTGCTATTAGGGCTAGGCTAGAGTTGCTTTTTCTATTTCAAGAATAAAGTCGCAACAAGAAAAGACATAACATTGTAAGGAATAAGTCGTAACATTGCGAGAAAAAAGTAACACAAAAAACAAGTTGTATTTTATGACAACTATTACAAGAAACACTTTGTTCCCTAAAATGAGGAATGTGGAGCATCATGTGAACTTTGGCTCTGGTTTGACTAATAATGAAATCTTTTAGCAGCAGCATCAAATTGGGCAGAAGGTCAAAGTGGACTCAGGTTGCTGATTGGTGGAGCTGGTCGACCGTCATCTGCAGCTTTAAAACTTTCTTTCTGAAACGGGTATATACGGGATGACTTAATTCTCGTTATATTCAGAGATGGGAAGTAACGAAGTACAAATACTTCGTTACTGTACTCAAGTAGATTTTTCTGATATTTTTTACTTTACTACTTATTTTTATGGCAACTTTTTACTTCTACTCCTTACATTTTAAAAAATTGTCTTGTTACTTTAGTTTTGAATAATTTCAATGGAGTTACCATTATTATTTTTCACGTCATCAATACCAAATTCAATCTAATTGGATGGGAATCTACATTGCATTTGACGCACCACTACAAGATGAATCGACAGATTCGGCGGTATTCATTGGCGGCAAATCATTGCAGCTTGGTGGCGGTGGCGTTAGCATAGTAGCATGGACGACGAGATGATTGAAAATGAACACAACGGAGATCTAGTCCTATTGGCAGACATCCATTTAAAATGTAGGCAACGGCATGAAAAAAGTGGTTTCTACTTTTACTTTTATACTTTAAGTAAATTTACAAGCCTGTACTTTGTTACTTTTACTTGAGTAAAGAAGTTTAATCACTACTTCCACTTTTACCAGAGTATTTTTTAACACAAGTATCTGTACTTTTACTCAAGTACGGAAAGTGAGTACTTTTGCCATCTCTGGTTATATTACAACTTTAATCTAAAAATAAAATAAAGAAATCTCTAACCTGGCCCTCATAGTCTGTCCTACTTTGCTGCCACCTAGTGGACATTCAATTTAACAGGCTCTGGTTGTTTGTGTCGCTTTAAATTGGGGCTTAATGATTTTGGCAAAAATCTAAATTGTGATTATTTTTAACCAAAGTTGCGATTTTATTTTGACCTTTCTTTGCACCAACCTCAAGCTTGTAGATGTTTCACCCCAGGCTTTTGGTTTTTGAAAGCTTGCTTACCCAGAATCCACTGTTACAGGACTTTACTGCAACCTTTCTGCGAAAAAATGTTTACTTCTACTTGCAAGGTTGGGTCTGTGCTCTGGCTGCAACTCTCTCTTTTTGTAACAACGATCCCACTTCAACCATTTAACCACCACCATAAGGACTGTGATTTGAAAATAGCATTATGTTAAATTGCGTTTTTAATGCAAATTCATTTAATTTCCCAGGAAAGTCAGTTGATAAAGTAAAGTGGATCAGGTTAAATTTTTACATATTAAGAAAAAAAACATGCATTAATCAACAGCCGTGATAAATTTGACAAGTTAAAAATAAATTTTTAATTTTTCTTTTACTAATTCACTGTGATGAAAAACTGCATATGGTGATTAAATAAAGAGCAGGCAACAAGACGCTGTTAGAGATAGTAGAAATAAAATTAACTGATTTATTTTTTTATTAAGTGCCTATATGTAAACTACTATAGGAGGAAGATGCAATCCACCTTATGCTGATGATATTCCACTGAAAATGGTCACGGTGGAAGATGGCGCCTAAAAAGCGCTGCAGTTTCTGGTGGAACCCGGAGGTTAGACGAAACAAAAACGACTTTAATCCAGTCGTATCCAGTTTTGCTAAATCTCAACAGAACCACCAACTGTGGTTCTGACCGGTTTCAGTATATTCCTGCTTGGTGATACTGATCGTTATTATTATTGGTTAGATTCCTGAATTCATTGATTACCAAATTAGGTACAAAATGTGGAGGTTTTTTTTGTATTTTTAAAAAATTTGAGAGAAATCTATTTTTAAGAGAAAGTGTTCACTCTAAATGCATATATATTTATATATATATATATATATATATATATATATATATATATATATATATACTTGAGAGCAATAATATATATACTTATATTTTTTCAGCATTTTATTGTCATTACACCGTTGCAAGTACAGATCAACGAAATTCACCCCTGCAGTTAAGCCATCCCCTTGGGGAGCAGTGGGCTGCCATTGTGTGATAAAGGGTCTTGCTCAGGGACCCACAATGCAAGATGTGGGGATCAAACCGGGTACTTGCTAACTTCTCAAAGCACGAGCGCTATGCCCTAAGCACTAGGCCACCACTCCCCAATAATTCTGAGAGCTTCTTTCCCTTGTAAATCACTTTCCGACTGTCAGTTTCTTTTATTTATTCAAAATATTTTCTCTCAAAACTTTTTCTTTAGTCTCAAATAACATCAGTTTTTGCTATCAGTGTATTTTCTTCTCTCCAATATATTTATTTTATTTTAAAAATCATTTCCCCCTTTCAGATAATTTTTTTTCTTGAATAAATAACAATCACAAAAAATAACTTCATACAAAACAACTCAAAGAGTTTCTGAAGCGATGAAGTTCGATCCAGAAGGTTCTGCTGCGATCGGCCATTAAAAACACCTCAGATTAGCTTTATATGACTCACCTTCTGGTTGATGGATAAGAAGTTGACGTAAGTTTCCTCCATCGGCAGCAGGAATACGAGGGCGTTGCCATAGTTACCGATGCGCGCCGTCCTCCCGCATCGATGCACGAAAGCGCTGCAGCGGATAAACCAAGCAAACATCAGAGCTGGAAAAGTGAGATACTAAAATCTGTTGCGTCGTTTCTGACGGACGCAGACGTGGCGGCGCACCAACCTGGCGTTGCTGGGCGGATCGTACTGAAGGACCCAGTTTACATCAGGGATGTCGATGCCCCTGGCCATGACGTCGGTGCAAACCAAGATCCCGCTGCAACATTAAAACAGTTTAAAACAGTAAAAACGATTCATCTAGAACCACGCAGGAGGAGGTTCCTACCTTTTCAGAGACCGAAACTCTGCAAAAATACTGTTGCGCTTGTTTTTCATCTTTCCGTGGATGCAGTGGATGGTGACCTTCTTGACCAGCGACTCCAAGGCTCGGCCGAAGTATTCCACACAGGCACAGGTGCTGGTGGTTAAAACCGAGGGAGAAAAATATTAGAAATGAATAAATCTTATTTATTACGATCAGAGTTCACATCCTTTCGACTTTCCCACAATTTGTCACAAAGATGTCAAACTTATTATACATTTTATCTCGCAGACGAACAAAATGTGCTTAAATATCCCGAGGAAGGATAAAAAGATAAAAGTTTCAAGAGCAAATCTACCGGTAAATAAAAAATAAAGAAGCAGAAATAACGGCTGAATGTGAACTGATGGACCAAACCTGAAGAAGACCAGGTTCTTCTCATGCTTGTGTTGCCTTAGAAACGCCACCAGGTTGTTGAACTTGTCCTCCGCTCTGCAGATCTGACAGGAATACACCACAAACAGTTTTTTTGGGTCTCATCTTTTAGGGCAGGATGCAGAACGACGGCGCCGGAGCTCCCAAACTCACGCTGTAGTAGTTGGAGAGGCGGGACGGCGTCTTCTGTGCAGCGGCGGCGGCAGCCTGACCTTTCTCTTTGACTGTGATCCGTACGGGGTTTCTGAGGCCGGCCCTCACCAGCTTCTCCAGCTCCTGGGTCTGAGTGGCTGAAAACAGGCCGGTCCGTCTCTGCTTGGGCAGGTAGCCCAGGATGGTGTTCAGGCTGCGTACAAATGGAGACAGAAATATGTCATGTAGATCCCTTTATTATCCCACAATGAGGAAATTTGTTCTCTGCATTTAACCCATCATTGTGTGGCGCCCGGGGGAGCAGTATCAGGTTAAGGGTTTAACTCAGGGACCGCAGGCTGTGGGGATCGAACCGGTTACTTCTCAGAACACAAGTGCACTGCTGTAAGTGTTAAGCCAACATACATACAAGTACATACATCCAAAACTGGAGCAAACTGTTAACTGGCATCCAGAGAAGCTCTCAGAGTTAAGGGCTGGTTATCCTCCAGCAGCATTGTGTCGCAGATATTTTTGATTTATGCCCAATATTGAAGCGTGGACTGCGCTGTGTTATTCCACGCCACAACGCAAGAGGGGCAATCAGGAACTAGCTGTGGGTCTAGATACGGCCGAGGCGGTGAGGAAGTGGGGGCAAGTTTGTGCGACAACGGAGGGACATGAGGGTGAAAAAGAGCGGTGATCAAGGTGGAAAAAGGGTCCCAGCGTTCTCGTGCACCTCGCTCTTCTAGCTGGTCCAACTTCGCGTGTCGTTTTCCACAATGACGGTCATACAAAAAAAAAAAACAAGCCAGTAAGGTACCAGACAGGAAATACACATAGTGTAGAGTGGATGAGGATTTGACCAATCAGAGGCACTTCTCCGCCAGTCATCGATTTCAGCAGGATCAACATGTTACGTTTTTTTTTTGCCCTCTTTTTGGGTACGAAATAATTTTTGCAAACATTTGACTCAAACCTAAATTTATTATCTTTGTTCCTAGAAGGAAAGTTCCTTTTTTCAAGTTCACAACCCTAACTGTACCTGAACCCCTCCCTGCTGGATTGAAAACTAAAAAAAACCCAAAAAGTACAGAATCTGGATGTTTCAGAGCATGTGAAGGCTGCATTTACAGGACAATTTGTCCTTTAGTCGTCATTTACAAAGAAATCTCATTATTTGTTTTTTATTCATCACCTTTACACTGTTTTCCAAGATTAGTGCACACTCGTTAGATCGCCCTGTTTTTGTTGTGAATGTGGTTTATTTTTATTCTGGTTGAGTTTTGCAGTTTCTCCAGTCCCTTGATTGAGGAACCGGCAAGTGGCCAAGGGGCTGAGTTGATTTGGACCGTACCACATCAACGCTATGGGGGGAAATGGGGTTTTAATTAATTTGGTTTAGTTTTGTTTTTGTATGTTTTACCCCATGTGTTTGTTTAAGTTTCCCTTTATCTCATTAAGGAAGGTCAGTTTCCTATTCTGTTCTGTTACAGATGCTTTGAGTAGTTTTGGTTCCTTTGACCTTTTTCCTGGATCCATTTTTGTACTTGTTACTTATTATATTTTTTGGGTTAAATAAAAGAACCCTGTTTTTTTTTTTATCATCATTCAACCAGATGCTCTAAAACCCGGAACATTCTCTCCTTGATTGGAGCAAAAGACAAGCAAACCACCAGCAGCAGGTTTGGTTCTGAGCTCCTTCCTCCATCATAGCCGTAGAAATGTTTCCCATCGCTTCGTACCTGGCCTCAAAGCCCATGTCCAGCAGCCTGTCTGCTTCGTCCAGAACCAGAACCTCCAGACTCCTGACGGCGCTGGCCAGTTCAAATCCCTCCGTCTTCCTCCTGAACATGTCCTCCAGTCGGCCGGGCGTCGCAATCACAATGTTGCCTCTGAAAATCAGCACAGATTGGCGTTACTGCAGCATCATCACTTTTTAGATTTTCCAACATTTGACTGAAATTAGGAGCTAAAGTACGATTGTGAACCGTTTATTTTGAATCCAATGTTCTGCATTATGTTTTATAATTCAAATATTTATTGAGTTTTAGTATTTTATAACAAAGAAACAAAAAAAAATTGTTTTAAATTAATATAAAACTGCGAGGTTCATTGTAAATCTGTAAACTCATTTTCTTTCATCCAATCAGAATACTGTTTGAACAATTTAAATCCAGGCATTTTTCTCCTTTTTAATTTACGTTATAAATTCCAAACTATGCTCCGATTCCCTTTAGTTGAACAGAAGGATGTAATCATCCTGTTAAACCCCTTACAAACAAAGGAAGTCCTTTTGCTGACAGCTTTACATCCTGTTAGGGTAGAATTGCCAATCCATACATACCCGTGCTCCTTAAACTTCTCCACATCCTCTGCTGGGTTACTGCCACCGATCAGTAGAATCTGCCTGAGAACCAAGAGGTGAAACAGAGACATTTTTAAACTTTACCACTGATTAAACTCTGAGTCTCATATCTGCCATATTTCATTCTACACTCACGAGAACTCTGGAAACTTCTGGATAAACGTTCCCATCACTTCACTGATCTGCAGGGCCAGTTCCCGAGTAGGAGTGATCACCATGGCGCCAACCTGCAGGAAAAATGCTCCCAATGAGATCCGCCAAAACAGAGAATCCCTCTGAATCACAGAAATGAGAACAGACACGTTGGCGTCTCTTTTACCTGCTTTTTCTTCAGCTTCTCCTCTCGCTTCAGCAGCAGCTCTATGATCGGAATGACAAACGCTAAAGTCTTCCCGCTGCCGGTGATCTGGAACAAACAGAGAGAAGCTCATAACTGTCAGGAATGTCCAACTTTCTCATATTAAAAAAAAATCTCTACATAAAAACACAAAGCAATTGTTTGCATTATTTGTAATTAAATGATTACTGAAATAATCGTTGATTATTTTAATTTAACTGCTTTTAAGAGGAAAACCTTTGTTAGAAAATACGCTCTATGCAGAGCTCTTCAAGTTTAGCTTCACTTTGTTTAAACTCTGTATAAAATCTTCTTTAGGCCACTTTTATTATCTGATTAATCATTGAAAACAATAATGGAAAATGAATCGATTGGCAGAATAATCGTTAGTTTCAGCCCATGTTTAAATACCTCTCCAAATGGTTCATTTCACTTCCACCAAGCCCCCCTGTGGTCAGAAAATTTAAATTTATCTTAATAAAAGTTGAGTCAGTTTCACTTGCAAGGCCTCACAATTCGCCTGAGTGAGGGGTGTTTGTAGACAAGACACTTTATTCTCATAACAAGCCAGATTCTTTTTCAAGGTTTATTCATAACATGATACTGTTTAACCAAAGTGTCAGTCATTTGTTTTGACTCTGACTGCTTTCCATTGTTGTAAGTAAAGAGGAACACACTCTGTCCAGATCAGAACAGGGCTGATTACCATGCAATAAGGGGTGTATGATGAACTGTTCTCTCTTTGCAAACATAAAATAAAGTGCCGACTGAGTGAAATCCATCGATCTCCGTTTATTTAACTGGGGTGAATAGTTGAATACTTTTTTCCCCATTAAACCCCCTTATAATTAAAGATTATCATAACTGACAGTGGTGTCAAAAGTCCACACATTTGTTACTTAAGTAGAAGTATAGATACTGCAGTTTAAAAACAATCTGGTAAAAGTTGAAGTATCAACTTGACCTCTTTACTCAAGTAAACGTGAAAAAGTATGTGCTCCAAACAGTACTTAAAGTATAAAAGTATAAAGTAACCTTTAAAAAACACAGTCAGATGCCACTATATGAATTGAAAGCTCAAAATTCTTTGAGAAAGGGCCAAGGATGAGGGAGGTCTGTTGGTCTCCATCTCTGACCTTTCAGACATTTCAACATCTTCTTCTGAATCCTACATTGTAGCATGGCATAGATAATTCACGTTTGCAGTTTGAAGAACACCTGCTTGCTTCTGATGATTTCCTTTAGCTAACCAATGAGTGTTTGTCATGGTCTTGGTTATGTTGTGCTTTACTTTGCTCCTTGTTTTTTTAGTTTTATTGGTTTAATTCCTGTTTTGTTGTAATTTCTAGATTTATGTTAGTTTTCATGTTTTTCTGTTTTCCTCTGTTGCCCTCTTGTGTGTGTGTGTGTGTTCCTTTCCCCTTGGCTCCTTCGTTGTCTCCTCTCACACCTGCTCCTTGTCAGCTCATTAGCCCTGCCTTTGTCTCAGTCAGCTATTTATACTCTCCCTCTGCTGTCAATCCTTATTGGTTCCTTGTCTTTGCCGTCCTCCCATGCTGTTGTCTACCTACCTCGTCTCTCCCTGGCTCATCGTGTTTGGTTTCCCCAGATGTCTCCATAGTTCTGGTTTGCTTTTCATTATTAGTTGGATTTTTGGTTTCCTGCCTTTGTTAAACTGTTTCCTTTGATTAAATCCACAAGAAATCACCTCAGGCTCTCTGCCTCTGCATTTGGGTCCTAAACCACAACCAACCCTGACACTGTTTCCATTATATGACTGATTATATGGAGCCAATGATCTGCATTGGATGGCACACATGAAGTGAAATAAATATTTATAAACATTAAACTGAAGCCAAGAGTAATGAGTAACGTTTGTTTTAAAAATGTAAGGAATAGAAAGTACAGATACTTGTGTGAAAATGTAATGAGTAGAAGTCAGAAGTAGGAAGAAAAATAAGTAATGGAGTAAAGTATAGATACCTAAAAAGTGTACTTAAGTACAGTAACAAAGTATTTGTACTTTTTTACTTGACACCTCTGATAATTGAAGATTTCTTTACAGCCAGATTCAAAAACCCTATAACAACTGGCCTCTAATAGAGATGCACCGATCCGATACCTGGATCGGATATCGTCTCTGATATCGGCTAATTAACTGGATCTGATATCGGTGATTAGAAATCTGATATCGGAAATCCAATCCAGTGCACTTTATGTGTAACTGTTGCTTCCTTTCTTTGCTGCTTATTTGTTCATAAACAATATAAGGTATACTTATATATGTCTGAATGTGTTACAAACCTTTACCAACATTGTAAGATAGATGGTGCATCGCTCTCAGGGTCGGTAGAGCTACTGCAGGCTTCTAGTAGCTTAAATCAATATAAAATATTATCCGCTTTGCATTACTTATTAGTTTAATATAAATAACACGAGAGTACCGCAGTTCACAAGGAAAACATTAGTTTTTTTTTCAAAACATCTTGAGCTGTTCAAGCCTCCTTAATAACTTGTTGAAAAGACACTCACCGCCTCAGCTGCCACATCTTTATTGTTCATGAACAGCGGGATACAAGCAGACTGTAAAAGGGAACGGATCCAGCAGTCAGGCAGAGTTTTAATGACATAACAGATGGAAACAGGGAGTTTAAAGCTAAATCAGTTACCTGCACAGGAGTCATGTGAGTGAATTTCAACTCTTCCAGGGTTTGTAAAATCTTCTGGTTTATTTGAACAGGTAAGCTGTCCCACGTGCCGTCTGTAATGTTCTCCATGTTGGGGAATAAACCGAGAAAATGTTACAGCAGAACCATAAGATGTTAGATGGAAGTCAGTGAAAGTTTAGCACATGGCCAGAATGAGCACAACGATGGACCGGTGTTATGCCCAAAAGTGCATGCCTGCCGAAATATGCATCCCCAGTCGCGGGAGCGCGCCTCGCTCTGTTGAACTGCATATCGACGAGGAAAACGGATTAAAATATGTTCAATGGAGCTTAGGTTCTTATATTAATGATATAAAAACGTTTAAAAATACCTCTCGTGGGAAAAAAAAGTTGTGGTTATTTGGCAGATTAATTTACAAAAGTACGGATTTTTTGAACAACATTAAATCCAAAGATTTTGACCATGGTACGGCTGATTTATTTGTTGTGGTCTCTTGCTATTTACACACAACACTAAACCGTGATAGCCGAAGTGAGTTTTGAGTTTGCAAAGCTTTCTCTTAAGTGGAAAATCAAACGCGCACCTACAAAGCACAGCGTTCACAGACCAGTGAGATGCGTTCGCTGCGCGTCAGAAAGCTATGGTGCATTCAGGAGCATTGGAACATTTTAAACTTACAAGAATGAGGCATAAAACAGAACTGTATTTTTACTGAACTGTATTGTTTTTTTGTTTTTTTGTTTTTTTGTTTATGCACATCTGCTAGCTTTTTATTCTAAAAAATCTATAATATTACAGCAGCAATTTATCAAAGTTTTTCAAAATCCTGTTTAAAAGCTCCAAATGGGGCTTCAGATCATATGAAGCAACAATTGCACTGTCATTGTTTTACAGGGCAGTATTTGCATTTGCTGATCCTTGTACTTAATTACTGATGAATATACAGGAATACAGATGTACAAGTGTCAACTCCTCTGAGATAGCAGGGGATGGAATTTTTGGCAAGGACCTGCCAAAAAATGCATCCCCCTTGTTTTTAACTCAAAGATTGTCCCACACACATGAAATTCACACTGGTAGCTCAGCACACATGTGGAAGCAGGTAGAAATTGAAACATCAGCTACAAATCTATATTTCTGGAAAAAAGCAGGGGATGCCATTTTTGGCAAGGACGTGGCCAAAAAATGCATCCCCCCTTGTTTTTAACCTAAGGACCTGCCAAAAAATTCATCCCCCTTGTTTTTAACTTAAAAATTGTCCCACACACATGAAATTCACACTGGTAGCTCAGCACACATGTGGAAGCAGGTAGAATTTGTCACATCAGCTACTAATCTATATTTCTGGAAAAAAGCAGGGGATGCAATTTTTGGCAAGGACCTGCCAAAAAATGCATCCCCCTTGTTTTTAACTTAAAGACTGTCCCACACACATGAAATTCACACTGGTAGCTCAGCACACATGTGGAAGCAGGTAGAAATTGAAACATCAGCTACAAATCTATATTTCTGGAAAAAAAGCAGGGGATGCAATTTTTGGCAAGGACCTGCCAAAAAATTCATCCCCCTTGTTTTTAACTTAAAGATTGTCCCACACACATGAAATTCACACTGGTAGCTCAGCACACATGTGGAAGCAGGTAGAAATTGAAACATCAGCTACAAATCTATATTTCTGGAAAAAAAGCAGGGGATGCAATTTTTGGCAAGGACCTGCCAAAAAAATGCATCCCCCTTGTTTTTAACCTAAGGACCTGCCAAAAAATGCATCCCCCTTGTTTTTAACTTAAAGATTGTCCCACACACATGAAATTCACACTGGTAGCTCAGCACACATGTGGAAGCAGGTAGAAATTGAAACATCAGCTACAAATCTATATTTCTGAAAAAAAGCAGAGGATACAATTTTTGGCAAGGACCTGCCAAAAAATTCATCCCCCTTGTTTTTAACTTAAAGATTGTCCCACACACATGAAATTCACACTGGTAGCTCAGCACACATGTGGAAGCAGGTAGAAATTGAAACATCAGCTACAAATCTATATTTCTGGAAAAAAAGCAGGGGATGCAATTTTTGGCAAGGACCTGCCAAAAAAATGCATCCCCCTTGTTTTTAACCTAAGGACCTGCCAAAAAATGCATCCCCCTTGTTTTTAACTTAAAGATTGTCCCACACACATGAAATTCACACTGGTAGCTCAGCACACATGTGGAAGCAGGTAGAAATTGAAACATCAGCTACAAATCTATATTTCTGAAAAAAAGCAGAGGATACAATTTTTGGCAAGGACCTGCCAAAAAATGCATCCCCCTTGTTTTTAACTTAAAGATTGTCCCACACACATGAAATTCACACTGGTAGCTCAGCACACATGTGGAAGCAGGTAGAAATTGAAACATCAGCTACAAATCTATATTTCTGGAAAAAAGCAGGGGATGCAATTTTTGGCAGGTCCTTAGGTTAAAAACAAGGGGGATGCATTTTTTGGCAGGTCCTTGCCAAAAATTGCATCCCCTGCTTTTTTCCAGAAATATAGATTTGTAGCTGATGTTACAATTTCTACCTGCTTCCACATGTGTGCTGAGCTACCAGTGTGAATTTCATGTCTGTGGGACAATTTTTAAGTTAAAAACAAGGGGGATGCATTTTTTGGCAGGTCCTTAGGTTAAAAACAAGGGGGATGCATTTTTTGGCAGGTCCTTGCCAAAAATTGCATCCCCTGCTTTTTTCCAGAAATATAGATTTGTAGCTGATGTTTCAATTTCTACCTGCTTCCACATGTGTGCTGAGCTACCAGTGTGAATTTCATGTGTGTGGGACAATCTTTAAGTTAAAAACAAGGGGGATGCATTTTTTGGCAGGTCCTAAGGTAAAAACAAGGGGGATGCATTTTTTGGCAGGTCTTTGCAAAAAATTGCATCCCCTGCTTTTATCCAGAAATATATACTTGTAGCTGATGTGACACATTCTACCTGCTTCCACATGTGTGCTGAGCTACCAGTGTGAATTTCATGTGTGTGGGACAATTTTTAAGTTAAAAACAAGGGGGATACATTTTTTAGCAGGTCCTTAGGTTAAAAACAAGGGGGATGCATTTTTTGGCAGGTCCTTAGGTTAAAAACAAAGGGGGATGCATTTTTTGGCAGGTCTTTGCCAAAAATTGCATCCCCTGCTTTTTTCCAGAAATATAGATTTGTAGCTGATGTTTCAATTTCTACCTGCTTCCACATGTGTGCTGAGCTACCAGTGTGAATTTCATGTGTGTGGGACAATCTTTAAGTTAAAAACAAGGGGGATGCATTTTTTGGCAGGTCCTTGCCAAAAATTGTATCCTCTGCTTTTTTTCAGAAATATAGATTTGTAGCTGATGTTTCAATTTCTACCTGCTTCCACATGTGTGCTGAGCTACCAGTGTGAATTTCATGTGTGTGGGACAATTTTTAAGTTAAAAACAAGGGGGATGCATTTTTTGGCAGGTCCTTAGGTTAAAAACAAGGGGGATGCATTTTTTGGCAGGTCCTTGCCAAAAATTGCATCCCCTGCTTTTTTCCAGAAATATAGATTTGTAGCTGATGTGACAAATTCTACCTGCTTCCACATGTGTGCTGAGCTACCAGTGTGAATTTCATGTGTGTGGGACAATCTTTAAGTTAAAAACAAGGGGGATGCATTTTTTGGCAGGTCCTTAGGTTAAAAACAAGGGGGATGCATTTTTTGGCAGGTCCTTGCCAAAAATTGCATCCCCTGCTTTTTTCCAGAAATATAGATTTGTAGCTGATGTGACAAATTCTACCTGCTTCCACATGTGTGCTGAGCTACCAGTGTGAATTTCATGTGTGTGGGACAGTCTTTGAGTTAAAAACAAGGGGGATGCATTTTTTGGCAGGTCTTTGCCAAAAATTGCATCCCCTGCTTTTTTCCAGAAATATAGATTTGTAGCTGATGTTTCAATTTCTACCTGCTTCCACATGTGTGCTGAGCTACCAGTGTGAATTTCATGTGTGTGGGACAATTTTTAAGTTAAAAACAAGGGGGATGCATTTTTTGGCAGGTCCTTAGGTTAAAAACAAGGGGGGATGCATTTTTTGGCCACGTCCTTGCCAAAAATGGCATCCCCTGCTTTTTTCCAGAAATATAGATTTGTAGCTGATGTTTCAATTTCTACCTGCTTCCACATGTGTGCTGAGCTACCAGTGTGAATTTCATGTGTGTGGGACAATCTTTGAGTTAAAAACAAGGGGGATGCATTTTTTGGCAGGTCCTTGCCAAAAATTCCATCCCCTGCTATCTCAGAGGAGTTGACACTTGTACATCTGTATTCCTGTATATTCATCAGTAATTAAGTACAAGGATCAGCAAATGCAAATACTGCCCTGTAAAACAATGACAGTGCAATTGTTGCTTCATATGATCTGAAGCCCCATTTGGAGCTTTTAAACAGGATTTTGAAAAACTTTGATAAATTGCTGCTGTAATATTATAGATTTTTTAGAATAAAAAGCTAGCAGATGTGCATAAACAAAAAAAAACAACAAAAAAAACAATACAGTTCAGTAAAAATACAGTTCTGTTTTATGCCTCATTCTTGTAAGTTTAAAATGTTCCAATGCTCCTGAATGCACCATAGCTTTCTGACGCGCAGCGAACGCATCTCACTGGTCTGTGAACGCTGTGCTTTGTAGGTGCGCGTTTGATTTTCCACTTAAGAGAAAGCTTTGCAAACTCAAAACTCACTTCGGCTATCACGGTTTAGTGTTGTGTGTAAATAGCAAGAGACCACAACAAATAAATCAGCCGTACCATGGTCAAAATCTTTGGATTTAATGTTGTTCAAAAAATCCGTACTTTTGTAAATTAATCTGCCAAATAACCACAACTTTTTTCCCACGAGAGGTATTTTTAAACGTTTTTATATCATTAATATAAGAACCTAAGCTCCATTGAACATATTTTAATCCGTTTTCCTCGTCGATATGCCGTTCAACAGAGCGAGGCGCGCTCCCGCGACTGGGGATGCATATTTCGGCAGGCATGCACTTTTGGGCATAACACCGGTCCATCTTCCGCTACGTTGCGTTGTTGTTTACACGCCGGGTGGGAACTAAAATTCTACTTTATGGTTCCGCTTTCTAGTATACCTTTTTTCTGGGTCTCAACTTTTATTTTGTATTATTTATTAAATCTTAAAAGCGGTAAGAAAATCCCTTCTACAGTCTACAGTGTACTAAAACCTTAAAGCATTGGCTTACTCACGTTTACTTGTGCTTGTTCAACTCACTTTTCACCACAATATTACCACAAACCCTTATGTGTGCCATAAAAATTCAACATATTATTGTGCATAAGTGTAAAGTAGAAGGAAAATAATACAGAGTTTTTTTTTAAACATTTTTACAAAAACAAAACAAAAAAACACAAAATAAAGCATGCCACAGGGTATTTAGCCCCTTATGATGCCATTACGAATAATACAAGCCTGTGAGGCCTTTTTTTTTTTTTCAGAAATAACCTATCAGTCTACTTGTGTAATTGATTGTCAATACAAATCTATTATTTTTGTGAAGATTTGGTAGATAAGATTAAAAAACAGCACTTAAGGCCATGAAACACTGGAGATAGTTTACAGTGAATGTTGTTAAACTTTAAAGCAGGATTAGCATTTATTAAAATATATCTCAAGCTTTGAATATTTCACATAGCATTATTCATTTCATAATCTGAAATGTGAAAATGAACTTGCTGAAGGTTTATCCAGACTTGTTTATGATTGTCTTTTATTGAATGTTGGACAAAAATATTTCTTTAATTAAATTACCCTCTGCCAAAAGGATGGATTTAGTTCTTCTTTGACTGATTCAGCATTTTAGTTAAGGTTCTGTCAAATATTGACCCAATGTGATCCATCCCGCTGCTGGGTTTACACCATTTTAAGACCTTCTGGGGAACAAATAATCTTTTATTCATATATTGACAACAAAACCTTAGAAATTATTGTGGTTCTGCTCACTTTTGACCATCATTAGTTCGTATGGATCATTTTAGTTCTTGTATATAAATTTGATATCATGCTGTTTACTATTTAATCACATAGAGGGACATAAATCTCCATCAAAGAAGAGTCTAGTGCATTTCTAGTTAAAGCGGATATTGGTTCTATCAGACATGGATCAACAGAACATCAATGAATCTTTTCAAGCAGCATGTTTGTGTTTAAACTGAGATTTATGAGAAGGATTCATGTCCTCAGCAGGTTAACTTTTCTCTGACTCCCATTCAGTCTGACCCATTAGACAAGTAACAGAAGTAACTCTTCTTAGACTCATTCCTCCAGATGACACCAGAAAGAAGCATTTTTATCTGAACTCCTCTCCACTCTCGTGGATACTTTCTCAAACTCCCTCTAAAATCACTGTAGACATTCTACTTTTATTGTGTTTTGGTTCTCCATGGTTTTCAGTTCTTTTGTTTCACTAATCTCCCCAAAGAACAATAAAATTACCGAAACCCGAGGCTGCTTTTAATCAAGGTCAAAACATATTTGTTTAGAGTAGCTTTTGACTGTTCTGTTTAAACTTTTTAGTAAAACATTATCAGTTTTATCAGTTTTAGTTTGCTCGCCAGCTTTTTGTTACCGGCCTCTAGGCCACTGCAGTCTTTTTGCTGTTTGTTTTATCTTCTTGTTTTTTTGTTCATGCTCCTCAAACTGTATTGTTGCCGAAATGTGGTATTAAAATAAACCTGCCTTGCCTCGTGGAATAAATAGCGAAACCAAACGGGCTTTAATTTTATCAGCAACATTTGAGGAACACGGTTCATTTATAGCAGGACTCTTTCTGGCCACAGTCTTGCCAGGAAGACTTGGAATCCTAAGGTTGTGAGGTCGAAACCCACTCCCACAGGCTGCCACTCTGGGTCTCTCAGCGAGACCCTTCACCCCACACTGCTCCCCGGGTGCCTCACGATGGCAGCCCATTGCTCCCTAAGGGGATGGGTTAAATGCAGCGGGAAATTTCTCCACTGTGAGATCAATAAAGTTAAATTATTATCATTTTATTTTATAATAAGGAACTTTTCTGCTTTATATTTACTGATGTTTAGAGAATGCATCCACTTCTTATTCTAGTAGAAATGTAATCTCTCTGCTGTTTAAAACCAATCTACAGGATTATTAAATTATTGATAAATAGCAATGAAGCATTATGGACATCTGACTTTTCTTTGTTTTTCACGTTTTTATTTTCTGGAATCAGACTTAGGTCTCATCACTGAAGTCAGGCTCAAAAGCTCCCTGCTGCTTCACATCAGTTTCAAAATAAAAGCCCATCAATGTTAAAATGTATTTGAATTTTTAAGATAATTACAAATGTCAGTGTAGATTATAGTATAATCTACACTGACAATGGACATTTAAAAGTATAATCATCATACTTTTAGACTTTGATGATTGTGAAGTCAAAGTGAATCATTGTCCATGAATGGAAGTGATCTTCCAGTGTTCCACCTAGTGGATGGATAGTGGTAGCACAGCAGCTGACAGCAGCTTTTGCTTCCTCTGCCTCACGCTGATGTCCGACTGCATTCAAGGACATTGATTCCAAGAGAAAAATAGCCAATCAGAGGAGAGGCAGCTATTTAGGATGATTACATTTGATGAGAAGATAAATTATTTGGGTTTCCATCCATCCATCCATCCATCCATCCATCCATCCATCCATCCATCCATCCATCCATCCATCCATCCATCCATCCATCCATCCATCCATCCATCCATCCATCCATCCATCCATTTTCTTCCGCTTTATCCGGGACCAGGTCATGGAGGCAGCAGTCTAAGCAAAGATGCCCAGACTTCCCAATCCACACACACCTCCTCCAGCTCAGAGACATAGTCCCTCCAGCGTGTTCTGGGCCTTCCACTAGTCCTCCTCCCAATGGGACATGTCTGCAACACCTCCCAAGGGAGGGGACCAGGAAGCATCCGGAACAGATGCCCGAGATACCTCAGCTGGCTCCTTTCGATCGGAAGAGCAACAACTATACTCCGAGCTCCTCCTGGGTAACTGAACTCCTGATTTGGGTTCCTCCTGCAGATAAAGCTAGAAAGTGTGTGTAAGCTGATGTGGATGTGAATTCAGCAGCATGGATCAGTACAGGGATGGAGAGAAGAGAGTCCCTCCCTCTAAACAACTTTGGAAGCATTTGAGCCAAAAAAAAAAAAACTCTCAAAGATGACACATTAAAGACCTGTGGCACAGTATTTAACATAAACTTTTAGACATATAAAAATGAACTGTGTGAAAGTGTGTGACAATCCACCCAAAGATTTTCAATCTACAAATGAGATCAAATTTAACTGTTCATTAACAATTAAACCCTTTCAGGCTCAAATTAAGTTCTAGTTGCAGGAAAAATCTGATATTTGGAGAAAATGATCATATGGGGTAGTAATATACAATCAGACTTTTTATTGAGAGAGACCTTCACATGCAATGAATTCTGGAATGTTGCAGATTTGCAATAGTGGCCCAGAGTGGTAAATTAACACTGAAGACTGAATCTGATATGAACGTTAACTTTATTTGAATGTCATAAACAAAAAATGAACAAAAAAAAAAAGAAATTCTCTCACAAAATTAGATACGTTTTCTCAAACTTTATCTCTACCGACATCTCAAAACCTCTTGAGAAGGCCGTTTCTGTTAAACTGTTGCTCAAAATATAGGCTAACTAGTAGATAAAGCATGTAGCATCCATTGGTACCTGTTTGGGCACACGTTGCGAATCCACAACATTGAAATCAAGATGCCTCTGGTTAAAAACCCAGAGGAGATAAAGTCTACAAATTGGCATTTGTCATATCTATGCACATTCATGATTCATCTTATGTAATATTGATTTCAAAATAATGGAAATTGGTAGTGATACTTACATGAAATTGGTGCTTAGAAAATCTGTTTCAGTGACACCAAGGACTCAGCCATGTTAAAAGTGAGTCAGCAGTGCCATCAGGTGAGCTGGAGAGAAACTGTTTGTTGCAAATGCACAACAAAGTCCTTCTGTTGTACTTCTGAGTAACAAAAGCTCTTAAAATATGGATGTGGAGTAATATTTACTAATAAATACTAAGTAGTAGTTAGCTGTTGCAAATCTGCAACATCTGCCTGGAGAGGGTTAAATTAATGAAATTACCGAGTTACCACACTCCGAAGGTCATACTGTTATTCTCACCATTATTGACAGGTTCTCCAAGATGGTTCATTTAGTTCTGCTGCCTGAACTCCCATCTGCAAAGGAGATGGGGGAGACCCACACTCGGGAGGTTTTTTGCCTGCCTAGTCTCCCCACAGACATTGTTCTCTCAGTTCGTTTCTCAGTTTTGAAAGCAGTTCGGTTCTCTGTTGGGGATCTCTGTCAGTTTGTCATCAGGTTTTCACCCCCAAACAGTCAGACAGAGAGGGCCAACCAGGAGGTTAAGACGAGGATTCGTGATATCAATTCTGCTCCCTCTAGCACCACTGCACTCTCTCCGTTTTTTGTTGTGTTCGGTTTTCAGTCACAAGTGTTCACCATTCAGGATAGAAACTCCAAAGTTACATCTGCCCGTTTATCTTCCCGCAGGTGCCAGCGAGCCTGGAAAAGGGCTAGAAAGACCATTTCCAGCACACATTTACCAGGAGGGTCAGAGGGTTTGGCTATCCACCCAAGATCTGCCTCTTAGGATAGTAGGAAGCTGGCTCCTCGCTTTATATGGCCATTTCCTATCGCTAAAGTGGTGAGCCTGGTGGCCTTCTGCCTCCAGCTTCCTCGTACAATGAAGGTACTACCCACATTTCATTTTCCACTGGTCAAGCCTGTGGTAACCTTTAGATTTGTGCCTACCTCAAGGTCACCGCCACCCACCTGATTCAGCGATGGTGACCCTGCCTACACGTCAACCTCTTTCTGAAGTCCAGGAGGAAGGGCAGGGGGATCTGGTCCTGAGGAGAGGTTCTGGGTTTCTGTTGAGCTGATTTTGGATAAGGCTCGGATTAAGGCCTTCCATAAGCAGCACCTTTGGTTGTCTGTCATGTTCTTGGCACTGATAACTGGATTATTAGTTCATTCCCATTTTAACCTGCCCTCATCTGATCCACCTGTTCCAGCTCCTATTTATGCTCCCTGTTTCCAGCCATCAGTACCAGATTATTCGAGCAGAGTTTTCTAGCGAACCTTGTTGTGTTTTGACTGCCTGATTCTGACTTGTTTCTGCCTCTGGATTCTTGAGTTTTGGCTTGCCCCTGATCTGGTCTGTTTTTCCCTGTTCCTGTGTTCCCACTGCTGTTTGGACTCTGCCTTTTAACGACCTTGGATGTGTTCCCTGACTCCGGTCTTGGATTTTCCCTTTGGTACCTCTCTTTGATCTTCTGGTTTGGACATCTGCCTCATCACCTGCTCTTGATTTTGCCATTGAACTCTTGTGTGTCTGCTGGCTTCCGCTTATCAGTCTGCTCTGCCTCACTTCTGTAACTTTCTAGGTAGCTCCCGCCGCTAGCTGTGTGAAAGGCATCTGACTGGTTCCCAGTCCTTCCTCTGGACATGGACAGAACTAAAAACGAGGTTAGTGATTCACATGCTTGTTATTGTTTCCCATCTGAGTCTAGTGTTCACTAACCTGAGTGTCTGTCTCTACAGTCACGGTTTTGGTTCTGTTTGAGTTTTCAAGTTTACTTTGACCCATGTTTTTTTTTTTTTTTCTGGCTTTATTTTTTCAATTCATTATCTGTGCTGTTTTCTGGATGTTTTTGAGTTCTAAGGTATTTCTAGTTTGCCCTTTGTTTCCCTCTTGTGTTGGTCTTCTTTTCCCTAGCTCCTTTCTAGACCCCTCTGTTCACTTCTGCTCCCAATCTGCTGTTTAGCCTGCTCTTTGTTTCTCTCTCCCCTATATACACCTCCTGCTCAGTTAATGTTGCTGATTTGTCGTCATTTCTTTGCCCCCTTGTTGTGAGTATTCTTGGTATTCAGTATTTTGGGATTTTGTGGCTGTATATTTTTGGATTTTTGCTTCTGTTACCCTTTTTGGTTAATTAAATCTGGTAAGAAACCCCTTCGGGTCCAGTCTCTGCATTTGGGTCCTGTCAAACCTCAAACCAACTTGACAACAAAGAATCCAGCAAGCCAGTCCCAGCTGACGAGCCGCGCAATCCAAAGTAGTCAACAAAGGGTTTAACTTTATACTAACCAGTTATTTCTGCCTTACTTCTGGGTCCTATTTCCTGAGTCTTGAAACTGTTATTCTTCAAACATGTTTCTCTTTCACAATAAATTATTGTTTTATGGTTTCCAGTTGAAGCAGAAATTGGTTCCATCAGATCTTAACCAAACCTGAGTCAGCAGAACATTAATGAACCCATTTCACCAGCAATAGCTTTTTTCTGCTCAAACTGGGTTAATGTCCTGAAATGTCAGAAGGTGTACTTTCCAATTACACCCACCCAGTCTGACCAGTCAGACCAGTTACTGCCGCAAGTAGCAACCGGCAGGCCTGTTCTCTGGACACTTTTCTTCTTATGACACCATAATTTATAGCACAATCACCAGAACTTCTCTTCTTTATCATAAAGACTTTATCTAACTGCCTCTTATATCAGTCCTGATATTTTACGAATAGTGATTTGATTGTATGAAATAATAAACTACAAACCAGTTAAACTGTGATTTTTATCAATTGCGCAATGTTACTCGTAATACCTGTTCAGGTGAGGCACACCGTCTGGTTCTACCAGGGCTCTGTTTGCCCACAGTCTATTGTTCAGATCTTGTTCTGCTGTATTCTGGACCGTTTGAACAGACTGTAAGTTTACTTTCTATCATACTTGAACTTTGCTCTAGGAATTTTGGTTATTTTCCTGCTCTGTGATATTTGAAGAACAAGTTCACTTCTTATTGTAGCACAATTTCGATCTCTCTGCTGTTTAGATTATTGATAAACTGAAATCCAACAGCATGATACACTGCTCACATTTCTTTTTTTTTTGCATTGTTTTTGTATTGAACTAACTGCTTTATATTTTTATTCCCCTGCACCAAACTCTGCTCCACTCCACTATGGTCAGGAAAGTAGCTCCCTGTTGCCTCTTTCTAGTCCTCTTGGGGGAAAAAATGTCACTAATCTTAAAGCTTTTTGATTTTATCAGAGAATTTAATTATTCTGGTTGCATAGTGCAAATACTCCACACTCAAAATCAATTGGTGTCAGTGGATAAAAAAAAAATTGAGCTTAAAGACTCCATCTGGTGGATTGATGATAGAGGTTGTTAGGATTGTCCGTTGATTATTTTTTTTGAATTAATCAATTAATAATCGGATAGCCAAAGGTTCTTTATAGACGATTTTTTATTTATTAAATTGAACCAGGTGATACTAAAACTTTTCCCCTCAAGTTCTAGATAGAGCATATTGACTGACAAAATCCAATATATTTTTTTACAATCTTGGTATATTTAATGCTCTAAATGGGTTGCTCTGTCTGCTGAAAACATGTTTAACAGTCTCTATTAATTTTAAATAATTATTTATATGTATATATATGTGTATATATGTGTATATATATCTATAGATATATATATATATGTATATATATATCTATATATATCTATATATATATATATATATATATATATATATATATATATATATATATATATATATATATATATATAAGATTCTGTTATTTGGGGCTCTCTTACTGATGATGAGAGCCCGGTAGGGCTGCTGTATTTAACCGGAGCCATTTCTCTGGTCTGAGTAACATTACATTTTGTTACACTTGCCATCATGTTTTATAGTCATTTTATATATATATACATTGGGAAGTGTTAGTGAAAGTGTGTGTCTCAGTGATCTCATCCAGGCAGAATCTGGCAGAGATAGTTTAGATAGTGTTTCAAACTCTGTTCTTTCCTTAAAATTGTAAACACACAGCTTTTCTTTTACAAAGTACAGCAGCTAATGTCAACTTCCTCTGCCTCACCTCACACTGATGACTGACTATATTCAACTGGCACTGATAGAAGGCAGAGCAGAAGAGTTGATATGTGGAGGGAAAATGTATATGTTTAAAGAACAAATTATGTAATGGATAATCAGCTGTGATGAGAACATGAATGATTGCTGTGTCCTTTGCAGGTGAAGGTAGAAAATGCCAGTAAGTCTGATGTGGATGTGAATTCAGCAGCATGGATCCGTGTGAGCATAGAGAAGAGGAAGTCTCTCACTCTAAAATCACCCTGTGTGGAGAACATGAGAGACTGAGCACAGCTCAGAGGTGAGATCAGCAGCTGTAGCTGTCCATGGCTCTTTTCACACACCGTTCACTATATATGGCCAAAAAAGCAGTGATGAAGCTGCTGCTGTTCCTCCTTTGGTGCTTCATCCAGGCTGAACAGAGGCACCTGAGTGTGGTATCAGTGGGTTCTTACAAACAGGAAGTCACTGCTGCAGAAGCAACTTAATGAAACTAGCCTGTTGCTTAGAGCATCTCGGTTTCAACAGAATCCACCTGGACAAACTCACCATTTTACATTTTCTAAATCTTGATGACTAAGATCAGAACTATTCTTTCTTGAAAGAAGAACAGATTGACCCTTACAGAAGAATCTTTACATTAATGGCTGGTCACTGTAAGTTGGTACTGACTGTTCTACGGAAGGGCTTCCACATTTAAAACTCAAAAACTTGTCTGAAGGTTGACAAGCAGGTACTTTTAAGGCTGCTGGCAAGTGACTCAAAAGGAACCAGATAATCCAAGGACACAGAGGCACCGCAGGACCGTCCAAGGAAAACACAGAAGTGCAGAGTGACTGGGCTGCTGAGAGTGCAGAGACATGAATAAATCTTGAGTATAGGAGAGCTACAGTTGTCCCCACTTGGAATTGCAATAACCATCTGGCACTGGTCTTATGGCACCAGCCTCCGATATAAAATAGAAGAACAGAAAATCCCTTTATTGTCTCACAAGGGGAAATATCTGGTGTTTACAGCAGCAACAATATTATAGAAAAACTGGTCACACAAATGTGAACCTTAGGAAAATGTATAAGAATAACATACTAGTGAAGAGTTAAAAGATAAACAATAAAATACTGTTCTGTAAAGTGTTTTAACAATATAAAACTGTGCAACAGGAGAATCATTAACCAATATACAGCTATGTGTCATGATCGGTTTAAGGAATCTGACCCACATGCAGAGTAACCACTTAGAGAACCAGGGGAAAAGTTCAACAAGTTTATTGGTGGTAAATGAGAACTGCTGTCTAGTCTGGAGCTCAGTAAACTGGTGAACCGGAACTGGTAGTGAGGAGGGGAGATCACGGAGATCAGTTCAGGGACCGTGGAAATCTTGGATGTTGTTAAGTTTATGCAGGAGAGGGACTCACGTTTGAGGGGGCTCTTATCAATCCTTGAATCCAGTCTGTGTGGGATTATCCAGAGAATAGGGAACACGTTGGAGAGTGGACAGGTAGACAAATGTTCGACCCGGAGGAGTAATGGAGCGGACTGTCACATTTCCGATGGGAACTTGAACGGGTCATGTGGAGGTTTTCCCCAGCTCAGTGTGAACTCAGGCTTTCCTTCCAGGGGGAGAAGGTCCAGGTATCCAGTTAAACAGGAAGGCTTCCTGCCGAAAAACAAAGATTAAAAAAAAAAAAAGTCTCAGAGAAACAAAGCTCAGGTTAGACTCTGTTAATCTCAGCTTGGCTAGGGTACCCAAAACCAGCAAACACTCCGGCATCGAGGTAGTGACAGTCCACTGCTCAAATACTCCTCCAGATAATGGTCCAATGAGCTGCTGGTGTGCAAGGAGGCCCACCGAAGACAGGGCACCTCCTGGTGGTGGTTAGAAGGGAACACACAAACAGACCACACAAACTGGATTCCAAACACTATGGACATTTTTACAGTAATATGGATATTTGAAAATAGTAGCAACATCAGAGATGTGCAAAATGACAGCAGGATATTATTTAACTGACTAAGATAGAAACTGTGCAAAATCCAAATGAATGTAACAACTTATTGAGGTTGTTGGGAATTGTGGTGGTTATAGAGTCTTATAGCTGCTGGAAGGAAGGATATGTGATATGTGAACGCTTCCTGGTGCCTTAAGCGTGCAGCAGTCTGTCACAGTCTGCCCTAGCTGCAGAGTACATAGGGAGTGAGGACCAGCTGTAGAGTAATCTTATTCCTATTGCACCCAGTAGAAGGGTGAGGATATTTGTATTATCTTTATACCACTGCAATGTACTGTGGAATTATTCCTACTTTATATGAGATTTTTTGTTTAACAATTAGGAAAAAAATTATATAATTGCAAAAATCATATACATAGATACAAATTTCAATGGCTGAGTGTCAAATAAAATCCAAGCATAAATCCATGACAATGTTCAATTTTAAATCTGAGTTTTTCTATCAGGTTTGATCTCAAAGATGAACCAGAATCAGAGGCAGAGCCAGAACCTAGCTGTGTGTCCTTTAAAAGTGACAGGTCAAAGGAACCTCCTCTTCTCTTTAAATCATCTGGACCTTCATCCTCAGAGAGGTGAGTTTTATCTAACTTCCAGGGACGCTGATAGACATTGGTGTGTGTTGAGTGCAAATTCTTGATTGAGGGTGCAGCCTCAATCACTCCTGCTTAGGGAACATTTTTATAATAAGGGTGTAACAGGCTGAACATGGGAATGTAAAGAACTGTACTCAGTTTTTATACTGGTTTATCATCAGTTTACAAATTCTATTGAATAACATTAAAAAAACAAATCTTTTTTAGATAAAATGAGCTTTTTTGCAGTATCTTGGTATGAAACATTTGTCTTTTGAAAAGGTCAATGACATGTGGTAGATTGTCTATGTGTAAAGAAATGTTATCATCATCATCATCTGCTGTCTAGAATAACCTCTATACTGACTCAGCTTTGGTTCCACAAGAAGTGTTTTCAGAGCGGGATTATCCTACACAGATGGACTCGGATCATACCAGGATTGCATCACTGCACTACAGTATTGAACTTGTAGGCTTTTAATTAAAAACAAAAGTATTTATTGAACCTGTTCTACCAGCCTTGCCCATACCTGATCCCCTTATATTTAATTATATCTAGTTTTTTAGCTATTCTTTCCATCTAATGTTATATTTATTATCGCTGTTGATTACTTGCCTGATTAAAATTTAGAATTTCATAAAAGTAGGAAATCCAAAGTTGGCACGTGCAGTCTTCTACTTGTAAACCTGACCAGATCCACTTTGCTTTTCATCAAATGACTTCCTGTCTGAATGATCCACTCTGTTCTAGATTGATGTGGATTTCAAGCAGAAATAGTCCTGTCACCTATTCTGGAGGAGCGGCCAGCAGCCAACGTTTCTGGGACACTTCTGTAACGCTTTAGAATGCACCGTAGCTCTTTCAGTGGAACCACTTACTGACTAAGCTGCTGTGATCAGCTGCGACAGCTCACCAGAGCCACACCACTGTGTGGATAAGCCACTCCCACTTCTAGTAGAAGCAGGGGTTACAAACAGAACACCAAGACTTAAAGAATTTCCATCAGCCCTCCTTGGATGGTCGTAGATAAAAAGAAGCTTTTTAAAGAACTTCATACTGTCATGATCTTGGTACTGGTGACTGGCTTAATAACTCATTCCATTCACCTGTCCAACTCTGCCCGGTTTCTAATCACTGCTCATCTGATCCACCTGCTCCTACCTCTATTTAAGGTGCTTACATCCAGTCATCAGGGCCAGATTATTCTTGTTCTCTCTAGCCAGTGGTCAGAGTGTTTTTAGAGTGCTGTTTCTCTTTCCTGATCCTTACCTGTTCTACCTCTCAACCACTAAGCTTGCTCCTTCCTGTTCTGATCTGTTGCTTGACCTTGCTTCAGACTTCTGGGGCATTAAGACTACCTGTTTCTGTTCTGATCTGTTTGCCTGACCACTCTAAGGGACTCCTGCTGCCAACTCTCTGGGGCTGCAGCATCTGGGACACTTTGGGCGGCACCCGCCAGAATCTTGTTGGGGACCCACCAGCTGGATCCTACCTTGATCTCTGGGCATGGACTTAACTGTTAAACCAGAGGTTCCAGCCTTAGACGCCCTAGCTGGTGCTACTGCTGATTCACAGATCGTTAATTTAGAAATAAAAGCTTTTTGAATAATCCCACTGTCTGTCTTGCCTGAATACTGGGTCCTCTTTTTTTGAGTCATTACACATTCTTCTCCATGCCAGAGCTCAACATTGATCCCAATAGCCTTCCTGTTCCTTTGTGTTTTTGAACCAGTAGGATTGGTGATCAGGAACATGTTGGATGGTTAGAACATTTGTTTTCTCTTATTTGGATTCATTTGGAGCATTAACATTAATATCTATCTGGTTCTGTTGTTTCTTACAGCATTACAATTTACCATCGGTCATAATGAAGCAAAGCTCCATCAGATTTGTTTTTTCCGCTTTATTTTTGGATTATTGTTTTACATTTAAACTAATGCAATTACAACAAACATTTTTTCGTCAGGTTTGATCTCAAAACAAAACCAGAACCCAGCTGTCTGTCCCTTAAGAGCAACAGGTCAAAGGAACCTCCTCTTCTCTTCAAATCATCTCAACCTCTATCCTTAGAGAGGTGAGTTTTATCTAGCTACCATGGGCACTTCTAGCTATTTGATTATCCAGACTTTAAAAAGTTTTGGGTGCAGAGCACATAATTTTGGTTAGAATGTAAAAGCGTTAAACATTTCTCAACAGACTGTGATAATATCTTAAGACTTTGTTGACCGTGCTGTTATCAGTTTTGTTGTTTTTCTTTTGATCAAAGTTTAGTTTTGCTTCAGCAGTGAATTACTGCATGGAAAATTGGGCTTTGTTACACTGTTTTATTTACAATGGAAAAAAAACTCAAAAGGTTATTCCTGTTTCTCCCACTCTGAAGGGCAACCATATCTGTCCCAAGCATACGGAGCAAAAAAGGTGCAGAGGAGACGAAAAAGATTCAATCTGTCTACCTGACTTTGGAGAGAATGGGAGAAAAAAAAAGCCAAATAACACTTATACTTTATCACAGATAGCAGCCCAAAACCACAAAAGCTAATCAGACTTATAATAGAAATATTTGCATTTAAAACAAAGTCTTTCAATGTGGTTTTACCTGTACTCTGCTGGCCTCTCTTAACCTCTTACACCCTAAGGGGAATAAATAAATTTCTGCCTGACAAAAACACGCAAAAGTAAATAACTTATAGCCTCACAGCTATTAGATTTAAGAAGAAACTTTTGGTACGTCTGTAAAGGTAAGATGTCATAGAATGGTTTTCTGGTGTCAGCACCATTGTAGCTTTGACCCTGCCTGAAATATTAGGGACAAAATACAAAATATTTTGCATTTTTTGAACCTCGCCAAAATTTTCCTTGAAATAAACATTGCAAAACACTACCAAAATATTATTTATAGCACAAAAAAGTAGTACAGACTTTTAAATCTAAATGTTGTGTAAAAATATACCAAATTTGGACTAAATCAGATGAATCATATTTATTTTAGAATGGTATTAGTGAGAAATGTCCTAGGCGGAGAGGCCATTTTGGCACATTTATCCATAAATGTCACCAAACTGTGCCAAATGTGTTTTTTACATCAATACTGGGGGTTTATTAAAATTACGAGGTCACGTAGCAGCTGGACCCACCGGTGGGTCCGTAGGGTTCTAGGGGTTAATGTAGAAAGAAGGGGCTCTACGTTGAGTGTCTCTTTGATGGACAGGCTCCTCAACCTATCACTAAAGAAGTACCTGGTCAGCCAACGAAGGAAACTGGTTTCAGCCGCTTGTATCTGGGATCTTGTTCATTTGGCCATGACACAGCATCTACATTATGCACTAATCCACCTGTTGTTCTCCTGCTCTATTCCCTCTTCACCTATAGACAGGAACCCAAAATATGTGAGCTCCTCCACTTAAGACAGGAGCACTCATTCAACCTGTAGAAGGCAAGGAAACTTTTTGTGGTCAAGAAGCATGGCCTTGGACTTTGAGGGGCTGATCTTCATCCAGAAAAGCTTTGCACATGGCTGCAAATTGCTCCAATGCATGCTGTAGGTCTTGGCAGGAGTGAACAAGCAGAGCTAAGTCATCCCCAAAAAGAGGATACAAAATCTTCTAGTTTAACCCATGGCTTTGCCCAGAAACCATGTTTATAACCTTACTAACAGGACCAGTGGGAGAGGGAGTCCAAAACATGCTTGAAATAGATGCAACTTAATCCTGGCAATGTGGACCACACTTTTGCTCCACTTTTACAGATTACACAAGTGGCCCCTAGTAAACAAAAATAATCCATACTCAGGGAGCAACCCCCACAGGGCACCAAAAGAGACATGGTTGAATGTTTTCTAAAGGTCCACAAAGCACATATAGACCAGATCGTAAAAAAATCCAATGACTCTTCGAGCATCCTGTAGAGGGTGTAGCTGCTCCTCCAACTGCTGCTGATCAACAATCAGCCTGACTCTCCACCACCTTTCCTGAAAGGCTTAAAAGTTTGATCCTCCTACAGTTGTATCACACCCCATAGTCTCCTTTTTGGGAAAGGGAACCACCATCATGGCCTGCCATTCAAGCACTGTCTCTGACCACCATGGGATGTTTAAGAATCATGTTAAACACCGGCAGCTCAAACAGATCTATGTAGTACCTCATGTCTCAATCCAGAGACATGAGATTCTATAGGTGGCGTCATCCAATCAAGAAGTTTATGGCCAGCTCAATAAATTCAACCTGGGTGATGAACAATGTACAATTTTGCCTGTTAAGGTCAGCAACTCCCTGATCCATTGTTAGCAGGGTTAGCAAAGTGCTACTTCCCCATCTGGAGGTACCAGACACTATGCTAGAAACATTTTTAGCCTGAACAATAGTCTCTGTGTTCTCTTAGAACCTCTCCCAGGCCTCAGTTTTTGCCTCTGCCACCTCCCGGGAAGCAGCACATTTGCTCTCATGGCACCTTTGTGCTGCCTTGGTAGCCCCAAAGAACAGTCAGGCTCAATAGGAGTCCTACTACAACTTGACAACATCTGTTACTGCCCGGCGTCAACGACTGGGTTCTGGGGTTTCCACCATTGCAGAAATTGCAGGCTTACAGCCAGAGCTAGTTGCAGCTGCATGCTCATTATAAGAACGTATCTATGTGAAAAATATAGGATTAATATTGTATTTCATCCTATTTGTTCCTGGTTCCTCCACAGAGTTGACCAGCAGAACTTAGAGGTTCCCAGTGGTCCATCAAGCCCACCTGGACTCCATATTTAAGGTCTGCACATCTACAGTACAACAATTCAGTCTGTTGGCAATAATCTCCATTCTGCACTGTAGTTTGGCTCCATGGTCTCCATCTGATATTTCCTTCATGTATCATTCTATTCCAGCTGCTGGAGGACAACATTGTAGATTTTGTAAAAAATGAGCTCAAGAAGATCCAGAAGGTTCTCAGTCCAGACAACCCAGGATGCTTGGAGAATCAGACAGATAATGAGGAGTTGTTGCAAGATCAGAATGAAGAGCAGAGGAAGAGTAGCAGAGAATCATTGATGAAGATCACTTTGAACTTTCTGAGGGGGATGAAGCAGGAGGAGCTGGCTGACCGTCTGTGGTGCAGTAAGAACATTTGTAGAAAGACTTACACTGATGGATAAGTAACATATTTACCAATGTCTAAAAAGATAGAATCACAATTATTAAAACAAATCTTCATGATATTTTGTTTCTTTTTCATTTTTTATTTTTGTATTCATTTAGAACATCTTGAAGGGGTCTGTCAACATGAACTTAAATCTGGTCTGAAGAGGAAGTTCCAGTGTATCTTTGAGGGAATTGCTAAAGCAGGAAGCCCGACTCTCCTGAACCAGATTTACACTGAGCTCTACATCACAGAGGGAGAGACTGGGGAGGTCAATGATGAGCATGAGGTCAGACAGATTGAAACAGCATCCAGGAAACCGCACAGAGCAGAAACAACAATCAGACAAGAAGACATCTTTAAAGTCCAACCTGGAAGAGATCAACCAATCAGAACAGTGATGACAAAGGGAGTGGCTGGCATTGGGAAGACGATTTTAACACAGAAGTTCACCATGGATTGGGCTGAAAATAAAGCTCACCAGAATATCCAGCTCATATTTCCATTCACGTTCAGAGAGCTAAATGTGCTAAAAAGTAAAAAGTTCAACTTGATTGAACTTGTACATCACTTCTTCACTGAAACCAGAGAAATCTACAGCTTTGAAAACCTGCAAGTTCTGTTCATCTTTGATGGTCTGGATGAGAGTCGACTTAATCTCGACTTCCACAAGAAGGAGATCCTGACTGATGTTACGGAGACCACATCAGTGGATGTTCTGCTGACAAACCTCATTAAAGGGATACTATATCCCTCTGCTCTTGTCTGGATAACCACGCGACCCGCAGCAGCCAATCAGATCCCCCCTAAGTGTGTTGGCATGGTGACAGAGGTCAGAGGATTCACTGACCCACAGAAGGAGGAGTACTTTAGGAAGAGGTTCAGAGATGAGGAGCAGGCCAGAAGGATCATCTCCCACATGAAGAAATCACGAAGCCTTCACATCATGTGTCACATTCCTGTCTTCTGCTGGATTACTGCTACAGTTCTTGATGATGTTGTTAAGACTAAAGAGGGAAGAGAGCTGCCCAACACTCTGACTGAGATGTACATCCACTTCCTGGTGATTCAAACCAAAGTGAAAAAGGTCAAGTATGATGGAGGTGCTGAAACCGACCCACACTGGAGTCCAAAAAACAGGAAAATGATTGAATCTCTAGGGGAACTGGCATTTGATCAGCTGCAGAAAGGAAACCTGATCTTCTATGAATCCGACTTAACTGAGTGTGGTATAGATATAAAAGCTGCCTCAGTTTACTCTGGAGTGTTCACACAGATCTTTAGAGAGGAGAGAGGGCTGTACCTGGACAAGGTGTTCTGCTTTGTCCACTTGAGTGTTCAAGAGTTTCTGGCTGCTCTTCATGTTCACAGGACCTTCTTCAACTATGGCATCAACCTAATGGAAAAGAAGCAACAGATACCTGCTATCATCAATCCATTTTTCAACAAAGCAGATGAAAATGTTCTCCACCAGAGAGTTATTGACCAGGCCCTTCTTAGTCCGAATGGACATCTGGACTTGCTCCTCCGCTTCCTCCTAGGACTTTCACGGCAGACCAATCAGAAACTCCTAAAAGGTCTGCTAACAGAGACAGGAAGTAGCTCCAGGTCAAATCGGGAAACTGTTAAATACATCAAGGAGAAGATCAGTGAGAATGTGTCTGCAGAGAAAAGCATTAATCTGTTCCACTGTCTGAATGAACTGAATGATCGGTCTCTAGTGAGGGAGATCCAACAGTCCTTAAGTTCAGGACGTCTCTCTGCAGATAAAATGTCTCCTGCTCAGTGGTCAGCTCTGATCTTTATCTTGGTTTCATCAGGAGAAGGTCTGGATATGCTTGACCTGAAGAAATATTCTGCTTCAGAGGAAGCCCTTCTAAGGATGATGCCAGTGATTAAAGCCTCCAACAGAGCACTGTAAGGACTCAGAACGTTACTGCTTTGATACTCAGAAATCAGTTAGAGATAATGTAGCAGCCATTCAAAATGGCCCTTCCCAGTCAAAACCCAGTCGAATGGCAGCAAAATAATCTCCAAATTCCAGCCACTGGCCTTCTCATGGGCATGCATATTTTTTTTTTTTACCCCAAATCTACCCTTTTACTGAATTACAGGGTCTGACCAGGAGATAACACTTCTCTTTTGATCTTAATGTCCACAAATCATGACAGTATATTTTAGTACAAATATTGATGTTTAAAAAGGAATTCTAGGGGACCGGCCAAGGGCCCATCATGAAAGTGGAAAAACTTTGAATGGCTACTACTGTAAATATGGGTTCATGTTGTTTCACTTTATTTACAATGATCCAGTTTTAAAAAAGGAAGCCCAGTCCTCATTTGACATAGTTTTTAATCATTAATTTTGGTTAAATGTTTAATATTAGATATTCCTCCTCATCTCCTCAGACTGAGTGGCTGTAACCTTTCAGAGACAAGCTGTGAAGCTCTGTCCTTAGTTCTTAGCTTCCAGTCATCCAGTCTCAGAGAGCTTGACCTGAGTAATAACAACCTGCAGGATTCAGGAGTGAAGCTTCTATCTGCTGGGCTGCAGAGTCCAAACTGCAAACTGGAAACTCTGAGGTACAATGTTCTCAGTCCTTTTCATATCAGATCTCTATCCTTTAACTGCTTTTAAAGATTATGCAAATATTGTTTCAATAGATTTTTCTGACTGATATTTCCTTTAAATACCAACCCCTGCTGTATTCTTACTGTGGGTTTCATTTATTGATCAAAGAAATTGTAATAAGATAGTAAAAAGGTGAAAAGGGTAAACTACATTGGTTCTACTGCGACCAGCAGTTTGTCTTTGGTATTTTAGTTTTAGTTTTTTTCAGTTCCCAGGATTTCCATCCAACCGGATATCTAGATCAGATTGATCCAATAAAATATATATAATATCTATTAATCAGATAAGTAGGCATATAAAATTTATATTTCCCTACTTAATTATTCTATTTATAACTTGGGTTCTACCTCAAGGTTGTCATCTTCTTATCATGTGTGCTGAATTTTGTTTCTGCAGCTTGTCAGGCTGTCTGATTTCAGAGGAAGGGTGTGCTTTTCTGGCTTCAGCTCTGAGCTGCAACCCCTCCCACCTGAAACAGCTGGACTTGAGCTACAATCATCCAGGAGATTTAGGAGTGAAGGTGCTGTCGGCTGGACTAAAGGATCCAAACTGGAGACTGGAAGATCTCAGGTATGGAGGAACCTACTGCAGGTGTAGAAATGATTTGATAGAGGAGGAACAATGAGATGTGTCTTCTTTGACTCTTAATTCAGTTTTACAAAAACAGTCAGGAATATATATATATATATATATATATATATATATATATATATATATATTTTCTTGAGCTTTTACAGCACTAGTGGTTCGTTTTTTTCTGACAGTAGGCTGACAGGAAAGGGGGTATGAGAGAGGGTAAGAGACATGCAGCAAAGGACCACAGGCCGGATTTGAACCTGGGTCGGCCACGTCGAGGACTAAGGCCTCCGTACGTGGGTCGTGCGCACTAACCATTGCCCCACCTGCACGTTCTACAATCAGAAATATTTATCCATTATGTGGTGAAATGCATTGACAAAATTATACTATTCAATTCAGTTTATTTATATAGAGTCAATTCCCAAGACACCAGCTCAAAGCACTTTACAGAGACAATTCAATCAGATCATACACTCAGATTGGTTCATAGAGTTCTAAGAAAAACCAGCTGATTGCATCAATTCATTGACTCAAAGGCGATCCCTCACAAAAACCATGCTTGTAGTGACAGTGGAGAGGAAAAATACCCTTTTAACAGGAAGAAACCTCCAGCAGAAGCAAACTTATGTGTGAGCGGCCATCTGCCGAGGCTGACTGGGGTTCAAGGAGACAGAAGCAGACATAGAAATCAGACATAGATACAAAAGGTAACTCTCAACCAGCTCCACAGGCGACCACCGTCCAGGAAACACACAGCCAGGCAGATGAGCTCTGAGCCAGCTCCCATGTCAGAAGATAAAGAGAGCACATACAGTTAGTCACAGTTTTGACTAACTGTAAATGGTATTTATATTGATAAAATAATCAATATAAAGTAAATCAATTCTGTGGTGCAACATGGAATTGAGGTATGGAGTGAGACATAATGACCCAGGTTAATCAGATTCAGGTCTGGGAAATGGACAGGCCAGTCCATAGCACAAGTGTCTTTATTATGCAGGAACTCCTGACACACTTAAACCACACGATGCCCAGCATTATTATGCCAAGCTACTAAACGGTATACCTACATTTCTTCAGAACCCAACAATCTTGAGTGGCAAATCATCTTTTTAGTATGTAAAGAAATGACTCCATGATTTCTGGAATACATCCTATTTTTGAGCAACATGTCAATCAAGACATAAGCTCCTTAAACAGCAGAAAGATAAAGAGTTTACTCCTAGATTTCTTGTTTAAGGCAATTTTGGTTTTGGCTTATGAACAACACATATTTATGAACTCTCTCAATTCGATCTCCTACTATTTCTTAAGGTTCCTAAGAGAACCCTAGGATCACAATCCAGTCTAGTGGGCAGAATCTCCTACACAGATGTTCTGAATTCCTCCCTAAAGTCTCAGTCCAAAGGCGTTAAAGTAGGATGCCCTTGTTTACCTTATATGCTGCACACATCTGGTATGTCTGAATTAAATTAAATATATTCAACTTGTTTACATTCTCATTAACCAGTTATATTATAATAGCTTAACATAGGGCTTTCCCTCATTTATTGTAAAGCTGCTTGTAGGACAGCCCAATCAATAGCAGGTAATGTACCAACTGTGAATCTGTTTTCTATTCATCTAGTTTAGAAATGAAAGAGTATAGAGAACTCTCTCAGCAATTAGTAAAATTCTAAGAGGATGCCTTTTCAGAAGGGATACTTTGATTATTTTTTTCAGGGGGTTATTAAAGGCCACAATATGTCATGATACAGGACAGAAGGACCCAGTATTCAAGGCAAATCAGACAGTGGGATAATACAAAGTGTTACTGAAACAAGATTGACGAGTGGTGGATCCGCAGTATCAGCAGCTAGGGTGTCTATCACTGAAGCTCTGGTGGAGAGAAACACGGGTTAGTTATCCTGATAATCTCATGGAGGATAATTATCCATGAGAGTCACTAACCTGGTTTAACAGTTCAGTCCATCTGTGGCACCTGAGAGGTATATTTATGAAAAAACAAACTGCGGTGAATGTGAGCAGAGGTCTAAAAGAACGAGCTGGTAAAAGTTAACAATGATTTATTTAAAAGAATAAATTAACTAAAAAAAGAGAAAATGCAGGGCAGTAAGGATCAGCACAGTCAATGGATGAGTCTGTTTAAAAAGGATGAACTCTTAGCTGGCCCAAGGGGGGCGCATTCCTCTCTGGCGCTTGGTCCCCTCCAGCACGCAGTCCTTTCTGACGCCAGGCGGCCGATCCTCCACGGCCACGGGTGAATCACAGCAGTGATCCAGCCACTCGCACTCCAACACCCATCCGTTCCTCGACGGCGAACAGTTGGAGGAGTCTCCGTGGCAACTAGTCCTTTAATTCTTCCATCCGCCACTCCTTTACCTGTTCTCTATCCAGCTTCAAATCCCTTCAACTGCACAAAATCAGAAAAACATGTAACACAGCAACCCAAGCTAAATCTAACAAGAAAAGTAAATAACTTCAAAATATAACAAGCAAATCCAAATCAGAAAAAAAGAGACATGAAATTAACTTCAAATAGAAAAAAAAGAGGCCAGATCATTCACATCCCCAGAGAACGAGGTAGGATCCAGCTGGTGGACTATCAACAAAATGTGGCGTGTGCTGTCCAGACTGTCCCAGATGTTGCAGCCCCAGAGAAAATGCAGGGGTCCGAAACTAAATCAGGGAAACGGATCAGAACAGGAAGCCCAGCAGTCCAAAGCTAGGTCAGAACAGAAACAGGCTGGTTCAGAGGTCCAGGAGTCCAAAGACAGTTAAAGCAACCCGTTCAGACGGAAACAGACTTGTCAGTGGTTGAGGGGCAGAATGAGTCAGGATTAGGAAATCGGAATCACTATGGTACACTGAAACCGATTCTCTCCACTGAGATCAGATGAAAACCGGCAGGCTCAGTGGATAAGAGTCATAACATGCCAGGATTGTACAATCCGAAACACTATGGTACAATAAAAAAAAAACCCTCTCACCACTGTACAGCGAAAACGAGAACTACAGAGAGCAATAATCTGGCCCTGATGACTGGGACTGAGCATTTTTAACAGAAGCAGGAGCAGGTGGATCTAGGGATGCAAATTATCGATTAATTCATTAATCATTAGTTGATTATCTTATCGATCGACTTTCGATTAATTGATAAGCGGCGTTTTTCACCTGAATTTCAGGGCTTCAATAGGGCCTTAATATAATTGAGGTATTATATTACATTAGCCAACATTATGATACCATAATTATATTGTATTATATTATACATTCCTCAAGTAATTATGCATTAGGAGAAGAAAGCAGACACGTTTTTAAGGTAAAACAAAATCTTTAATTAAAAAAAAACCTGGCTCAGTTCTTGCATTTGAAACAGACATAAAAAGAGAATAGAAGAAATTAAATAGAGAGCCAAACAGAATATTATTGAGCCTATAGGTTAGAAAGAAACTGCATAGGCTATTAATTGGGTAATCCTCAACAATCCTAAAATGAAACATCCACAACATATTTCTACCTCAATTTGTATAGGGTTACAGCAAAATAGAATGAAACGTTCACAGGGTCACTGAACACAACAACATAGCATAACATTACAGGGCCTCAAACCAGAACAATCAAATAAAGTGGTGATTCAATATTACCCTCTCCTAACTGAAATGTGGCACATCACAACTTGACCTAGGCCTAGGTTCTATATATTTTTGTTCAAGAAAATTAGCATGTTAACGTGCTCTGGGGTAAGGCGTGTACGTAGCCTGTTTACAGTGAGCCCAGCTACTGAAAACACACGCTCAGAGGGGACTGATGTGCCTGGCGTACACAAATACCGTTTTGCTAGTGTTGCCAGTGTCGGAAACCTCCTTTCATTCACTTTCCACCAGCACGTGGGGCTAGACTCAAGTGGTGCAGGAGGGTCCTTTAAGTACATATCCACTTCACTCTCCACGTCATCTTTGCGGGCATCGGAATAGGTTTCACCCAGAAGTAAACTCATAGCAGATGTAGGCTTAGCCCCATGTCGCTGAGGCCCTGTATGGACAGTGTTACCGTCGTCTCCAGCGGTGGCGGCACCTGCAGTGATGCTGTCGCGTTCGGCTGTAGCCATTTGAAGCAGCATGGAATGAGCTGACTTCCTGGTAGCTGGAGGAAGAAATCCCAGGTGTTTGTGACGAGGGTCAAGCATTGTTGCGATCATAGGGGTGGATGTGTTGAGGTCATCAGACTGAATCTGTTGAAAATAGAAAGAATAGGCATAGGCCTACAATTACACATATGAAAACGATACAATTGAATGACAATTACGACCTATTTGCATCATTATTTATTTTATTCATCATTATTATTAGTCTATTGGATAGACCCTATAGGTAGTTTTAATAATTAATGGATGCATACCTTCATGCGCTCGCCCAGCGAATCTCGCACTTTTTCCTTGAAGTCTGCGACTTTGGGGCTGTCCTCGTCTGAAGCGCTGAGGTGAGTGTTGATTAGACTGAACGTGATGGGGTACGTGTTTGAGATTGACACCTCCGACTCCGCAGACATCACCGTAGTTGCACACTTCAATGTTCCCAACACGGGTGCCATATCTTCCATTAGCTGCCAGTAGTCGTCTCTCAACTCCAGCGTCCTCGAATCTGCCAGTTTTGTCACGGATCGGTCTGATAGCACGGCTGACACAGCCCATCGCTGTTCAACCAGGCGCTCAAACATGTCGCAGACTGAATTCCACCTGGTTTTACAGGATTGAATGAGGCGATGCGGAGGAAGCGACGTTTGGTGTTGCTTTTCTTCCAGGGCTTTGGTTGCGATTGTGCTGTGGTGGAAATGTTTGACCAACCTTCCCGCTGCCGCGATTGCTCTGTCTACCCCAGCAGAAGCAAAACCATCATTGACAGCGAGATTCAGGGTGTGCGCGAAACACGCTACTGATTTCCAGCTGACTCGTGTAGGATTGTTCGCTTGGACAATATTCCTAGCATTGTCGTGGACACATGCTGTAACGCGGCCGGAAAGTCCCCAAGTATCCACTATATAATTCAGCTTCTCAGCCAAGTTGTCGGCGGTGTGTCTGTCAGAAATGCTCGTCGTAATCAGGATTGCAGATTTTAACAGCCAGTTTTCGTCGGTGTAGTGGCAGGTAACTGTGATGTAACTTTCTGTTGTGAGAGCCGTCCAACAGTCTGTTGTTAATGCTACAGCTGTAACAGCAGCGAGCTTTGTTTTTAGCTCACCTTTCTTTTTTTCGAACCGAGCTTCGAGGCGAGAAGTTATTGATGTCCTCGAAGGGATGTTGTAACCTGGCTCTATGAACCCAATGAGATCCTGAAATCCTGCACCGTCAACTGTGTTGATTGGCATCAAATCCCTCTCGATCATGCAGCAAATCTTCTCTGTAATGCCCTCCGCCCTTCTCTCATCACACGCTCGCCTTCCAATGGTAGCTGTGATTTTAGGTTGACCAGGTGAACTGGTGGTGCCATGCAAGACAGCAGCATGCACGGTGTTCAAATGATAACTGAGTGAGCTAGTGGAACTGTTGTATTTCAACACCGCATTACAAAGAGAACATTTGACTTCTTTGCCTGAATTAACAATATTGAAGTGGTCCCACACCGCACTTCTTTTCGCCCGCTTCATTTGATTTTCAAACCTGGTCTCTCTCGCGACACGAGGCGTGTTCTCGTTCTCACGCTGTGTTCAAGTTACAGTAAAGCGCTAGCACCCTCTAGCGGTTAATCGTGATTAATACATTTTGATCGAGCAACCTCTTGATCGACAATTAATCTAAAGTCGATTAACCGTTTGCATCCCTAGGTGGATCAGATGAGCAGTGATGAGCAACAGAGTTAGACAGGTGAATGGAATGAGAAATTAAGCCAGCAATTAGTGCCATCATGAACCAATATATATTAAGACATTTTTGCTTTGATAAAATCTTTAAGAGTAAAATCTTTTAAGAGTAATAAATCTCACAATCAGAGATGTAGGAAGACATCACCACACTGTAATTGATCTGGAGATAGAAGTTATCACTGGGTGCAGTAGATTTTCCAAATACGTAGATGGGGATGTTGGGGATGCAGCACCCACACTTTTCAGATTTGTTCACATTAATGACATATCTTCCTTATGCTCAAGTTTTACCTATGGAGTACCACAGGGATCAGTGCTAGGACCAGTTCTCTTTACTATATATATGCTCCTAATGGGTAGAATTATTGGGCAGCATGGGATTAATTTCCACTGTTATGCTGATGATACTCAGCTTCATCTGACTATAAATCCAGATAAAGTTAACCACAATCAGTAGTTAAAAGCCTTCAGCTTATAAAAAATGCTGCAGCATGAGTTCTAATTAAAATTAAAAAGAGAGATCATATCTCAGCTATCCTAGCTTCTCTTCATTGGCTTTCTGTTAAATCCAGAATAGAATTTAAAATCCTTTGCTTAGTGTGAGGGATTGCCTTCGAGTCAATGAGTCAATGCAATCAACTGGTTTTCCTTAGATAGAAAACTTAGAATCAATTTGACTGGATGATCTGGTGAACTGTAAAGTGCCTTGAGATGAGGTGTGTTTTTTACTTGCAGTCAAAGTCCACTGATTCAGTTATTAAATAGCATGCTTTATGTGAGACAGGTCTTTCTCTTAGGATTTTTTTCCTTTCTCCGTGTGGGGCAATGTGGTCAAACATGATGGTCCATGTCTGCACGCTAAACGACACTGATGGTCTGACCCCCTTCTCCTTTCAGGATGGAGCCTGCTGGAATCCAATGGTTGAAACCAGGTCTGGGAAAGTGTAAGTAGTTTTTCCCAACACTTCAGGAGTCATAATCAAAGTGTCAGTCAATTATCAATAACTGCAGATGGGTTGTGTTTGTTCTCCTTATCAGATTCCTGTCAGCTCACAATCGACACAAACACAATGAGCAGGAAACTCAAACTGTCTGAAGATAATAGGAAGGTGACAGTCTTGGAGGAGCTTCAGTCATATCCCGATCATCCAGACAGATTTCATGTTCCTCAGCTGCTTTGTAAAACGGCTCTGACTGGTCGCTGTTACTGGGAGGTTGAGTGGAGTGGGGGAGTGGAAATATCCGTGAGCTACAGAGGAATCAAGAGGAAAGGAGAGAGTAGAGACTGTAGGTTTGGTTGGAATGATCAGTCCAGGAGTCTGAGCTGCTCTGATGGTGGTTACTCTGTCTGGTACAATAACAGACCAACATTCATCTCCTCCTCATCTTCATTGCCCTCCTCCTCCCCTTCTGTCACCAATAGGGTAGCAGTCTATGTGGACTGTTCTGCTGGAATCCTGTCCTTCTACAGAGTCTTTTTTGACTCTCTGATCCACCTCCACACCTTCAACACCACCTTCACTGAACCTCTGCATCCTGGATTTGGGTTCAGTTCTGGTTCCTCAGTGTTTTTGTGCTGAGTTGAGTCTAAAGAGTCTTTTTCTGCCAGAGAATTCCTCTAAATGTTAAACAGTGTGGTCAATACTTGTCTGTCTCTTTAAGTCAGAAACGTTTTCAGATTTACAGATTGAAACTATTCTAAATGCTGAACTGTTACCAGTCATGCCGCAAACTATAATTTAAATTTTGAACATTAATGGACCAATGTCCATTCAGTTTCTCTTTGCCAACTTTAAAAGGCTCTATTTATTGGACTTTATTGATCTCACAGTAGAGACATTTACCTCTGCATTTAGCCCATCCCCTTGGGGAGCAGTGGGCTGCCATTGTGGGGCACCCGGGGAGCAGTGTGGGGTTAAGAGTCTTGCTCCGGGAGCCAGAGTGGCAGTCTGTGAGAGTGGGGCTTGAACTCACAACCTCAGGATTCCAAGCACTATGCCCTAACCACAAGGCCACCACGTCCCAAATTCCTCATCAAACACGCTTAAAGAAACAAATCCAAGGACATATTCTCTACCCAATAAGCGGGACACTGCCAAAAGGAGTTTGACACTCACTGGGAAATGTGATGCCCCCCTGCTGAGCTTGGTATAGAGGCTCTGCTCACTCCCACACTTAAGACATGAACACACCGGTTGCATACATATGTTTAAATTCTGATTAGATTTTTTTCCATGTCACACTGACTGCATATAGAAAGGCTCCGACTAGGCAGGGTGAGCAGATCTGCGCAGATTTTTTTCCACATCTGTCACAAATTCAAAATATTTCCCATATTTGAGTTGGGCAGGTTATGAAAAGTTATTATTAATAAATAAATAAATATAAAAACACTGGCACAGCTATAAAGCAAAAGCACCACTTAAAGACTCGGGGCAGTATCTCAAACCAGAACAGGTAGAGAATGTTTATATGCCTACATCAGAAATATAATTACAACTATGTTTAAAGAAAAGTACACAAAGCAATAAACACCGTGTTTCTATGCTGACTGAGGCAGAGAGGTCATTTTCAAGGGCTGGTTATACTCCTGCAGCAATGTGTCGTAGTGAGCTTGTCGCAGATATTTGATTTATGCCCAGTATTGAAGCGTGGTCTGCGCTATGTTACAACGCCACAACGCAAGAGGGGCAATCACGAACTAGCTGTGGGTCTAGATACGGCTGAGGCGGTGAGGAAAAGGTGGCAAGTTAGTGCGACAGTGGGGGGAGAAAATCAGCATGGATCCAGGTGGAAAAAGGGTCCCAGCGTTCTCGGGTAACTCGCTCTTCTAGCTGGACCAACTTCAAGAATTTTCCGCAATGGCAGTCATACAAACAAAACAGGCCGGTAAGGTACCAAACAGGAAATATGCATAGTGTAGAGGCCTCCTGTCTGCAGCACTGTCTGTGGTCACATACAGTTTTGGAGAGGTGCAGCAGCAGAGTGTCTGAGGCAGGGGCATTTTGCATTCACTGCGACTTACAAACAGATGACCTGGTTGCTGTATATAAATCAGCCTTCAGAGAGAGAGCTATGAAGTTTATCGAAGTTTCAGTTTTTCTTCTTTTTTTATTAAGAGGTGAGAGAGATATGCTGCACTTACCTGCTCTCTCTGAGAGAATCACTACTTTTTCCATTTTCTGGTCTCTTCAACTCCTATCATGGGTAAAGTATTATTTTTATTTTTCATGTATTGTTTTTGAATGAAACACTTCCTATATACGGGATTTGAGACTCCAAAACTGACTATTTCGCTGCGCAATTAACAGATTTATTTTGTATTTTCCATCAAAGCTGATGTGTTTTACTTTGTAACAGTGTCTCTCTTTCGGTCAGAAAGAAATTTCCTCTGAATCTGCATATTCTGACTGAAATAGACCTTTGGTCTATCTCAGTCAGACCTATACAGCACCCTTGTTTAAAATCGTATTGGGTGTAATCATTCCCATTGACTTTCTATGACTGTTGAACGTCACAATGACATAATTTTCTGTCGGATCGGGCTCAAAATCGGATTTGGTGTGTTCTGGCCTTAAGGGGTCCCTAGCCTTAAATATCTCCGCAGGAAAAAATCCTTGACGGTTAAGTGTCAGGTATATAAAAAGTTTTTAATTTCTAATCAGGCAAATCATTTATTTTTTTATTCATCTTTATTTACCAATTGGATTTGCATTGTAATGGGATTTTTTTATTCAAGTTAGTTACAGTGTTGTTAATTGATTACAATCATTGCTGTATTTTTAAGAAAGCTGAAAATTCAGTCAAACTCAAGTTTTTACAAAGAATAAAATAAAAGAGAGAATGAATATTTGGAAATGTTTGGAAATTCAATTCATCTGAGTTGATGGTGAGTTGGTGAAAATAATGTGGAACATACTAAACGCAGATAAACAGCAAGTTCTGCTTTGTAGGAGTTAATATCAGAAACATTTAGATATTATTAGAATAGGAAAAAAAGAAGCATAAATAAACCAATTTTATATGTTAGTTTTATTGATCCATCATGTCTTTAAATCGGGCCTGAATATTGTCTGGCATTGACCAGCAAATGCCTTAAGATCGATAAGCCCTTAGCCTTTGTTCCAAATCAGCAATGTTTTGTATAAATGCATAGGGTGAGGGCACTGTCCGTGGTGCTGAAAGGAATCTGTCCTCATATTTCAAAAGGTGCATTCAGGGTGAATGCAGTAAAGATGACAATAATAACTTTCAGCAGCACTTTCATCCTTTCAGGACCTAGTATCAGGAAATGCTGTACTGCAGCAAGGAGATGTCTCAACCACTATGTTTTTTTTTACAGAAAAACTCAATTCTGTGCTCCGTCACCAATCATGATACCATAGAGCTTGCCCGAACTTTGAACTTTAGCCAAACCTCATGTTGCTCTATTCACCCTGGTCCTTTTTCGCATAACAACCAGTTTTCCCCATTTGCATCACTGAAAGGGCCTAATCTTCAAAAATTCCAAATAAGAGGTGCTAAAATGAATGTGTTTTTTTTTTAGCAAGTCTAATAAGTCGGTGTGTTGTGGGTGATCTATAATGATGGCTGTACAAATGTTAAGACATGCAAACAGTTGTGGTTCCACCCATTGAAATCAGCACATTGCGTGTTCTACAGGCAGTTTACGAAAATAAAAAAAACAACGAATGGCCTTAAAGGAAAAGTACACCCAAAACATGATTAGCCTTCATTTTCTACTCACCCCCATGCTGAACAACACTCTGGAGTACTTTTTTGATATCTCAAATGCATCTGGAGATCTGGGAGGCTTCTTGCTGTCTGCTGACATTCAAATAATGGAGGTCTATGGCGCCCGAGACAGAAAGGTCCATAAAAGTCCACAAAAAACGTGTCACTATTCCTCCATACTGCTCGTCCAATGTATTCCAAGTGTCCTGAGTTGGTAGCGTCCAAAATTTACTCGAAACGAAGTCATTTAGAATGTTTTTAGAGCATAAACAGTAGTGTATAGGATTTCCTAAAAGCGCGCGCCTGCGCGTTCACGAGTCTACGGAAACCGCGGCAGACCAAACCAGATGAAAGTGCACATTCAGCGTGTGCTCTGCCGATAATGCAAGCGTAGAAGAAAAAATGTGCTGTTTACCTGTGCAAAGAAAGAAACAACGAAAGAAAAATGTCTGAGGACTTCAGTGTTGAGGAAGAGCATGAGTTCTTTGCTGAGCTGAATGCACACTTTCATCTGGTTTGGTCTGCCGCGGTTTCCGTAGACTCGTGAACTCGCAGGCGCGCGCTTTTAGGAAATCCTATACACTACTGTTTATGCTCTAAAAACATAAAAAATGACTTCATTTCGATTAATTATGGACGCTACCCACTCAGGACACTTGGAATACATTGGACGAGCAGTATGGAGGAATATTGACACATTTTTTGTGGACTTTTATGGACCTTTCTGTCTCGGGCACCATAGACCTCCATTATTTGAATGTCAGCAGACAGCAAGAAGCCTCCCAGATCTCCAGATGCATTTGAGATATCAAAAAAGTACTCCAGAGTGTTGTTCAGCATGGGGGTGAGTGGAAAATGAAGGATAATCATGTTTTGGGTGTACTATTCCTTTAAAGGAAAGAGGAAGTTCAATGCCATGGATATGCTGGTTTTAATAATCATCATTAAAAGATAATAATTATAATACTAAATGATGTTTATAGTGCATGTGGAAGTATGGAAAATAAACCATAATCATGCTTCGTGCAAGATTGATTCATTTAAGAGAGAAAAAAATCCCATTTGCAAAGAGCTGCAAAAACTACACAAAAACTGTCAGAAATTGAACTTCCGATATGAAAAAGAAAAACGTTTTGCAAGTGAAAATTTATTACATTCACTTGATCCCACTCATGAATTTGCATGGCTTGGTCATTAGATTGTGATCTATATATTGATGAATTGTTTGCATATACTGTGTCCCAAATTGTAAATGCAAATTTTATTTTACAAATTCTTTGAAGATCTGCCCTGCATGTTCAAACACATTTGCACCTGTTTTAAGACAAGAAAGCCTCATTAACAAATGAAATTTTATACTTAAGAAGAAAACAAATATATCGGCACATGTTTAATTTTATTTCATATAATTGTTGGAACATATTTTTGTATTTGCAACATTTTTCTTTCTTTGCAAAAAAAAAAATCACTATTTTCCTCGGTTCTGTTATTATTCCTAAACAACTTGTATTTTTGTATTTCATATTATATTTTTTCATATTTTTGAATGTCAGCTGTATGTTTGTATATGTGTGTGATTTTATCCCCAAGGTAAATTCCTAGTATGTGTAAAATACTAATTGGTATAAAAGATTTTTCGTATTCTGGAAAATGAACAAAAAAAATGTATCCTTGCAAAAAATAATAAAAAATAGGATAAATCTTTATTCATCTCCCCTTTTAGGCAGATGAACTTATTTAAATGGATGGTGGGCTGGAGACTGGTCATGGAGACCGTTTTTTTCCCGGTGTTAGTCTCTGCCTCAGTTTTTAGGCCTTTAAAAATTCAGTCAAGGCATTTTTTCCACTAATGCACATTATGGAAAAAGAAAAGTTAACTTAATGTCATTAAAACAATGGAAGCATAGCTGCATGCTACCATCTCAGGTAAAAAAAAAAAAAAATAAAAAAAAAAAAAACAGAAAAAAGAATCGCATTGTTATGGAAGAGGATTAGGGCCAGTGAAAAAATAAAAAAGAAGTTAACCGATTTTTACATTTTATTTCAGTATGTGAAAAAATACTGAATTCTGACTTTTTTTCTCAGAATTCTGACTGAATTCTGACAGCTAACAAACATGTTAGCATCAAGCAGTAGCCATGACTGTTTTAGAGACTAAACTAGCTCTCTTGTTTTAATCACCTTCTGCTCTTCCATTAATGAAATAGCATCACCGGGGACCCCTCGGGAACATAACAAGTCGCCTAATTCTGTCATTTTCCACCAATGTGTTACTGGCCCTCCCAAACAACTCACATCTTTTTCAATGAAGCTGAGTGCTCCCACATCTCTTCCTTCATGGTTCCCATATACATTAAGATAGATAATTCTGAGATTATATTCAGAATTCTGAGGAAAAAAAGTCAGAATTCTGAAAAAAAGTCAGAGCTCTAAGATTAAAGTCAGAATTCAGACTTTTTTCCCATATTAAACTCAAATAATATTTAAAAATCAGTTAACTTTTTTTTATTTCTTCAGTGACCCTGATTCTCTTCTGTACATTGTAGTCAGCACTTAAATTTAGCACCAGAGCAGATTACATCACCTGTCCAACAATGGATTGTAAAAAAGATACTTTTTTTCCCATCGGTTTATCAGTCCAAGGGTAATAATTTGTCATTTCTTGCCTTGTATTTTAAACCTGGTGAAGGAACCTTATTGTGAAAATTTTGTTTCTTTGAAATTAAATTAGTTACTTTTAAGGACAATAAAAAAAAAAAAAAAAAAAAAAAAAACAGGTTTTATTGGTTGAAATGAGAACTGGGATGCAATGTATTTAGCGTTCAGTATTGCACATACACTGCAAAAACGAGCTAGAAATAAGTAAAAATTTCTTAAATTAAGTGTATTCACCCTTAATTTGAGTAGGTAAATTAGATAGTTTGCCAATGGAATGAGTATTTTTACTCTTAAAATAAGATAATTAGATAATATGCACTTGAAATAAGAGAATTCAACTGTGTTTTCTTATTTCAAGTGTAAATTGTCTTGTTCCATTGGCAAAATGTATCTTTTACCTCCTCAATTCAAGAACAAATGCACTTATTTTAAGAAAAAATGACTTATCTAGATCTAGATTTTTTGCAGTGTAGAATTTAAGTGCGTATCACTTACTGCCACTACCTAAAGGATTAAATGGCTTTTTCCATAAAGAACAGTGGCCACAGCCACTGAACCTGAACTTCAATTCATGCATTCAATAAAGTATTCAAAATTCCCAAACAAACTGCTTCACATGATAACAGGAGATGCATAAGTGTACAGAAAGCTAAGTTTGTGGGGATATATGTTACAGTATTGGACTGTTTTCTAAAATATATGGTAACCCCTTATTTGTTTACATTGCATTTTAATCCCATTAATCACAGTCAACTTTACAGTTAATTTTATTCATTTAATTAGTTTTAGTTGAACGAACAAACCCTTTTGCTCTCAATCCCCACCCCCCCAAAAAAATGTAATTCTGAGATTCAGCTTTGACTCAATCACTCCAAAATGTTTGTGCATTTTGGTGATCTTAAAAAAAAAAAAAACAGATCAATTCCTTTTCTTGAAGTTAGGATTTTTTTAAAAGAGTTTTAGTACAATATAGACAAGGAAAAAACATGACTGATCATCTTTGCAATTTCAAAATTTTTTGCGAAAGATAAAGCTGTGGCTCGTTCTCTCTGAAGCAGCCCAAAGGTTTTTGGGCCAAGATTTTCCTAAACATGGCGCAACTGTAGGTTTTTAGAATACACTGTGAGTTTGTTACCCCTGCACAAAATGGGTTTATGTGCAGTACTGATCAGAGTTGGATTCTAGATGGATGAACTGTAGCCTCTTTATATTTTATGTTTTTTAAATTACCATTTTCCTTACATTTTGCGTAGCATCAAAAAATATGAGACCTCCTCTGTGGAAAACACTAAAAGGTCTTATACACTCACCGGCCACTTTATTAGGTACCCCATGCTAGTAACAGGTTGGACCCCTTTTTGCCTTCAGAACTGCCTCAATTCTTCGTGGCATAGATTCAACAAGGTGCTGGAAGCATTCCTCAGGGAGTTTGGTCCATATTGACATGATGGCATCACACAGTTGCCGCAGATTTGTCGGCTGCACATCCATGATGCGAATCTCCCGTTCCACCACATCCCAAAGATGCTCTATTGGATTGAGATCTGGTGACTGTGGAGGCCATTTGAGTACAGTGAACTCATTGTCATTTTCAAGAAACCAGTCTGAGATGATTCCAGCTTTATGACATGGCGCATTATCCTGCTGAAAGTAGCCATCAGAAGTTGGGTACATTGTGGTCATAAAGGGATGGACATGGTCAGCAACAATACTCAGGTAGGCTGTGGCGTTGCAACGATGCTAAATTGGTACCAAGGGGCCCAAAGAGTGCCAAGAAAATATTCCCCACACCATGACACCACCACCACCAGCCTGAACCGTTGATACAAGGCAGGATGGATCCATGCTTTCATGTTGTAGACGCCAAATTCTGACCCTACCATCCGAATGTCGCAGCAGAAATCGAGACTCATCAGACCAGGCAACGTTTTTCCAATCTTCTATTGTCCAATTTCGATGAGGTTGTGCAAATTGTAGCCTCAGTTTCCTGTTCTTAGCTAAAAGGAGTGGCACCCGGTGTGGTCTTCTGCTGCTGTAGCCCATCTGCCTCAAAGTTCGACGTACTGTGCGTTCAGAGATGCTCTTCTGCCCACCTTGGTTGTAAGGGGTGGTTATTTGAGTCACTGTTGCCCTTCTATCAGCTCGAACCAGTCTGGCCATTCTCCTCTGACCTGTGGCATCAACAAGGCATTTCCGCCCACAGAACTGCCGCTCACTGGATGTTTTTTCTTTTTCGGACCATTCTCTGTAAACCCTAGAGATGGTTGTGCGTGAAAATCCCAGTAGATCAGCAGTTTCTGAAATACTCAGACCAGCCCTTCTGGCACCAACAATCATGCCACGTTCAAAGTCACTCAAATCACCTTTCTTCCCCATACTGATGCTCGGTTTGAACTGCAGGAGATTGTCTTGACCATGTCTACATGCCTAAATGCACCGAGTTGCCGCCATGTGATTGGCTGCTTAGAAATTAAGTGTTAACGAACAGTTGGACAGGTGTACCTAATAAAGTGGCCGGTGAGTGTAGCTCATGGGTTAAAATGCTTGACTAAAAACCAAAACTTTAATCATTACAGAATATTTTCTTTGACCTTTTCATGTTGTTGTAAGTATTACGTACCTCCACTAAGGAGGTTATGTTTTTAGAAAAGTTGTTTTTTGTCAATCCAACAAACAATCCATTACATTTCGGTGATGATCCACATCATGAAATGGATGCAAAAATTTTAAGAATTCTTAAACATTATTTGGCAGAACATGTAGTTCCCCTCTAAGCCAGAGTGTCAGCAGTGATTATTGACAGCTTCAGTATCAGACTCTAAAAGTCCAGAAGTATTACACTGAAGATAAAAACAGAAAAAGTGAGCGATGCCTCGTTCAAAGTCTAGAGCAGCTCATTAACAAGAAAAGAGTGAATAAAGAAAGTGAGAGCAGGACAAACACCAGAGGCTGCAGCCACACGCTGCCTCATTTATAAACTTATGAAAGGATTTTGAGGAAATTGTTACCGAAGATGATCCTCAGTCCAAGGAACAATTCAATAAAATTTCATGATGATGTACCAGTTTTAGCTAGAGGTGCAGAGACAATATGGGGCAAAAACTTGTCTATAAATAAAAACTTTAAGACCAACTTCACAATAAACACAAGAAAACCAGGTTGTGAAAAATTTATCCTGATGCTTATTTTAACATAACCCATTACTTTCTGGCCCAGTAGAAATGTTTACAATTTGGAAAAACCTTCCATATAGGAAGAAAGCTAAAAACATAACAGATATATTTTAGCAACTAATGAATGAAATTCACAAACTTTGTTTTGATCCCTACTAAAAGTCCATAATAGTTCTGCTTTCATTTTAGGCGAACCACTGAACATTATCCGGAGTTTTGGTGCTTCTCTTGATGTCGGAGATGGCTGTAGAGGACTTGCAGAGACATGGGTGCAACAGAACTCAGAAATAGCTGCTGCTTCTGTGCAACTTAATTTTGGCGCTTTGTTTTTCCCTCCTCATGTCTGACTCCACTGCTTTGATTCCCATCGTGCCGAGCTAGAACGACTTCTTGCTTAAAATACGCCATTCCTCATATACGTTACCTGGTACCGTTTCTAGCCATGCAGAAAAATCTGGGCTGGATAGCCAATTTTCATAAAATTTACTCTTTCCCACATTGTCCAGATAAATAGTTATTGGCACATCACCCCATGGTCTGTTTGCAACATGGTTTTTATTGGAATTAATAATGGTTCCAGCTAAGCCGTTTGGGAAATTTCAAAAAATTATCGTGAATTATTTTAATTTTTTATATGATTACAAAAATAAAATTCAATTTATGACTTTGTGACAATTTTAAGACCTATGAAAGACTGATTTAATACATTTTAATACCAATTAAGGCCTTATTGGAGAATTCAATGCGTTTCAAGACTTAAGGTTCCGCAGGAACCCTTTGAAGGTCTGTGCTTAGAGTCCTTTCCTAGTTTTTAATAATATGGGTAAATATAGATTAGTTTTATTAATAATGAATGCTTCTGTTACTTCTCCAAAGTCTTGGGATATGTGTCCTTATAATTGACAATAAAATTATAGAATCAATTTAGTCCTGATCTTCTATATTGAGAATCAGATGAAAATGTTGGTTTACCAAGGTGCCTTAAAAGACAAGGTGTTTAAAAAGACAACAATCATACAGAATATTGGCTTTATTATGAAACCTGGGGCGTTTGTTCACATAGAGCCATCCTACATTTGTACACACCCACTAAGCAGATCTTGTTGCAGTCACAAAAAAAAAAAAAAAAAAGACCTTATTCCGAGCACGCAACCAGCCTGAGATCGCTGAGGATTTTTAATACAAAACCAAAGCATATTTCCTTACATGCAACTCACAGCGACTGCCACAAATGTGTTTGACTGTGGCATCCTCTTGATGGCTGCATACTGCTCCACAAATAAAACTATGAAAACAGTATGAACCAGGATTATTGTAAAACCCAAACCCGGACAAGTATTTCAGACAAAAAAATTATATGAAGTTCATAACCCCCTCCCCGAATTAACAAGTAGCATGGATTCTCGTATTCGTTCACTTTGAGAGCTGTAACCAAAAAATTTCAGTTAAAATCCGACCCTCAACTCAACAAATGCAGTCGTTTTAAAATTCTGTGAGCAAATAGGTGGCCTGGTCAGTTTTCTTAATACATAGGGAGCACAGACAAACCTCCAGGATTACAGTGGGTCCACTCTGGCGCCCCCAGGTTGTTTCATCCAATAACAGCAGTAGAGGTTGCCTAATATTCTGCAATGTGCATCCTTCAGATTTACAAACAAGGAGTGCAATTAGTTGAGAGCATGAAGACAAAGGACCGTGAATTTTGTCACAAGGGGAAAAAAAGCCTTCTGCGTCTCAGATACTGGGTTTCAATTCATATTATGACATTCTTCTGTAGCGCGCCCTTCTTTTTTTATGTATTCATGAGCCTTTTTTGTGTTGCAGGTACAGAAGTCACTTGTAAAAGTAAAAAGTGTATTAGCACTAGTAACTGGTGCTTAACTATAATTATCAAACTTTGACCAAAAAAACTGGTAAACCCAAAAAACAAGGAAACACTAAAGGACTTCTACGAAAAACCTGTGTGGCCGTTCATTTCCAAACATACAGTTAAAGAGAGAATAAAGCAGAAAAAAACAAAAACATCGGAGATCAAATCACATGTTGGCTTTTCTCAAAACTGCCAGTCTTGTCTTTCAGATTGTAAATAACTGTCTTGGTGTTGGAGAAAACAGTGGAGGACACAGAGGGATGGATTCAGAGGACTACACCACTCGTCGCACTTCAAAAAATCTCTTCAAGTAGTAAATCTGTCCAAGTGTCATGGCCACCAGAACGAGAGCTTCGAAGAAGGACCACAGGACCACTCTGCTGTTTGTGTTGTCGTTAACTACAAAAAACAAAGAGGAAAAGGTTGTCATGATTCAGTTTACTCCGTTCATCAAATCAAGCTGCTCTCGGTTTCTGTTCTTACTTGCTCTGTGTATCCTCTCACGGACCTCCATGTACTCCTGCTCATGCTTCACTGCAGTCATAGCAACAGCTAGTTCGTTGATCATCTCCTCCAGCTTGTTTTGATGCGCTGAAACAACCAGTTAATAATTTATCAATATTCAATTAAAGGAAAACACCATGCAGAGAACATGCATTTGGTTTATGCAGAACATGCAAGACCTTCTAACATCTGTGACCCGAGTGGCAGACGAAAATTCCTTTACCACTAGGGGTCTGTGGGAGCATTTACTCCTTTACAGATTTGTAATCATTACTTTGCGGTCACACTTTAACGACTCGGGTCAAACAGATTTTAGAATCAGAGACAACCTGAGTAAATACAAAATACAGCTTTAAATGATTTAAATTCATCCAGGGTGTAAAAAAAAGCTAAAACTGCTCTTATCAAACCAGCCCTGTGAGAAAAAGTAATAAACCATGAATTAACTGAACTACAAGTCAGAGCATGTGAACGGAGCGGAGCGCAATTCGCGCTCCCCTTTGTGGAGGATGTTTGCTAGTGATATTAGTAGATAAGCATGTATAAGGTGGGATTCATTTAGAGGAGGGGCCAAAATTAGTGACGCCCGAAGCCTCGCTACACTGATACCACGTCACCGCTTTCTGGAAGTGGTTCAGAAAGAGCAAGAACAAGCATTTAAACAGCGTCACAACTCAATTAAGTTGTGGGAGTTTGTAGGAGGATTGCGGTCAGTTGGATAGATACTGAGAATAGATTGGTTGTTCTTCCAACTAATCTAGTTGATTAAAACTATTTTAGTTAATGTAATGATGAAAATCTGAGCGAACCGCTGGATACAGTTGTAACTTTAGTGTTAATATTACTGTCTGACAAATAGTTGTCAATGTTTGTGGCGTCAGATGTAAGACAGTGACTTCCACTCCTGAGGTTGATGGTTCAAGACCTATCTTTGACTTTTGAAAGTTGCGATTATACTATTGAGACAAATTTTTATTAATTTGTCCTAGTAAAAATATAGATTGGGTAAATACACTGCCAAATTAGATTAGATGATTTAACCAAATTATTAGTTGAAGACATAACTTCCAACACAATTAAAACTAAAAACTGTGGAAAAACTATTATGTTTGAATAAAAATGACAAACACCTTTCATTTTGCTCAACTTTGCGTTTCCAACGCTTTCCCTGTCTGCTTGAGCTTATTTCACTAAAATGGCAGAAAAACAGTGAACCTTAAAAGATTGTTCTCTTCTAAGAAATTTTCCACTTCCAAAAAAAAAAAAAAAACCACAAAGTTTTTATTATACACACCGAATCATTAACAATTTCAAAGGAACTGAAAATGGCCAAAGTGGCGGCGGATGTAGGAGTTTGCCCTGAAATCGAAGGATTGATGGTTCAAGCCCCGGCTCCGACTTTGGGTGTTGATGTGTCCTGGGGCAAGACACTTCACCTGTATTGTCTACTGATGCTGGTCAGAGCGCCCGGTAGCGCCAGTGTACGGCAGCCTCTCTTCTGTCAGTGAGCCCCAGGGCTACAATGTAGCTTGCCACCATCAGTGTGTGAGTGTGTGTGTGAATGGGTGAATGAATGAATTTAGTGTAAAGCTCTTTGGTCAAGTCTCCTGACTTGAAAAAAAAGCTCTATATAAGCTCTCGTTTACAGACCCCCGAAACGCCGGCTTCGTATGGATGAGAGGCTGGTTTGGTGAAAAATTTGTGCGTTTAGGCCAGGGTTTGACTTCGTGTGGACGGGGCCTAAAATCCTACTAATCTCTTAACATCTCCAAGTTAAAGTATTTATAACTGAGGCCAGCCCTAGTTTGCTCCCTCCACTTCCTGTTTATAACAGCCAAGTGTAACCCGAACGTATGACATCATGCTTTGCATCACCTGGTTAATTCCCTCCAATCAATGGCAACACATCTAATTCACATTTTCTTAATTTAAAAACTTTGCTTTAATTTAAATGACTCTTAGATGGGATCACTAATGTGGGCTCTGGGCACGGCGCTTAACCTCATTATGACTGGCTGAAGGCAGCTTTATTGGAAACAGAGCTGCAGCTGTCCTTTATTTCAGTAATTGATTAATCTTATTACCCCTAGTCAAATCACGTTTTATGATGAAAAGACATTTGACCTTAAAAAAAACATACAATTATTTTAAACAAAGAAAACATAAAAGATATCTAAATTAAATACTCGCAACACAGCAGTTTATTCAAAAATGGCTTTTATATAGAAGATTAAAGGATTAAGAATCAATCCAATTTTATATTTACTCAAAAATACAAAAACTTCCAAAAAAGGTTTTGAAAAATAATCTGCAGACTAAAGTGAGAATATAACTTTTGGCAGGCCTTTGTCCTGTTATTGTAACAAATGACATGTCAGAATAAGAGCATCAAACTAATATAAAAACAGGGCTGGTATTATGATTGTCTTCCACATCGATACAAAAGGCACATCTTTCACTGTTGATGGTCGAAAGGGTCGGAAAGCTTGTTACTGAAGAAATTACTTTATCCGACAGGACCTGGTTGGTATGGCTAGCTCTCGCCATCTCTTTAAATTAACAATGTGCATTTATAATGTTTATGTCCAACAATAAAATGTGTTTAATCCATTTAAGATAAGATAAATCATTAGAAATCTGTAAAAGATAATTTTTTTTTATTTCTCCGACGTTTACACTGCAAGCATTTAAATCATTAAACACCAAAGCTGCCTCTGTTGCAGCATAACCGTATTATTAGTTTATACTATGAAAACAATGCTGTTAGAGAAAACTCCACAGTGCATGTCAAACAAAAAAAATGCAGTATTCTTTTAGTCTAGGTTTTTTTTTTCCTACCATCCCAGCTGTCACCACCTACAAAGAAGGAAGATGCACCCAAAATAAAGTCAAAAGGGAAAGAAATTCAAAGGAAGGTTCAACAATAGAGTCTATAGCATAAAATATTATCTTCAAACGGCCTGTATGGGTACCTTCTGTCTCCATGTCTTGGCCTTTAGGGGCCTCTCCGATGTCGATGGTGAACATGACGATCTTGGGTGTCATGGTGGACATTTTGTTACTGAAGCAGAACTTATAGGTTCCGTCCATGTGTGCGGCCACCGAATATTTCCCACTGGACTCTCTGTCCCCTTTGTAAATCTGCTTCCCATCAGGCCCTGTTATCTAAAAACAAAAAAAAAAGGGGGGGGAAGCTGTGTTAAAGGTGCATTTTTTGTGTTGTTCAGTTACTATTTGGAGGCTAAACCAGAGGTGGAGTTACAGGACACAGCATTACCCAGAGCTGTGTTCGGGCCTTGTCACACCTTGCCGTTTTAATCAGAAAGCTGAACTTTCTATGTGTATTTTTCAATTTTTGGTGTATAAATAGAGTATTAATAATGAGTCAAGAACTTATGTCCGACAACAGCCAAACTTATGCATAACACAGGACAGCATAATGCCCATTAAATGACGCACAAGCATATGGGCAATAATTAGATCAATCAGATTAATACATTTGCATGATAAACATTAGTTGAAGGCCTGCACAGATGTATACCAACCAAATACATTGATGTATACGTGTTCTTGACCTCTGAAAGTTTAAATGTCAACACGAAGAAAAACAGAAGACTCACTATCAGTAATACTTGATGGATCGAGCCAAAGCTTAAAGGAATAGTACACCCAAAACATGATTAGCCTTCATTTTCTACTCACCCCCATGCTGAACAACACTCTGGAGTACTTTTTTGATATCTCAAATGCATCTGGAGATCTGGGAGGCTTCTTGCTGTCTGCTGACATTCAAATAATGGAGGTCTATGGTGACCGAGGCAGAAAGGTCCATAAAAGTCCACAAAAAACGTGTCAATATACCTCCATACTGCTCGTCCAATGTATTCCAAGTGTCCTGAGTGGGTAGCATCCAGAATTTACTCGAAACGAAGTCATTTAGAATGTTTTTAGAGCATAAACAGTAGTGTATAGGATTTCCTGAAAGCGCGTTCACGGCGCTACGGAAACCGCGGCAGACCAAACCAGATGAAAGTGCGCATTCAGCTCGGCAAAGAACTCATGCTCTTCCTCAACACTGAAGTCCTCAGACATTTTCTTTCGTCGTTTCTTTCTTTGCACAGGTAAACAGCACATTTCTTCTTCTACGCTTGCATTATCGGCAGCGCAGACGCTGAATGCGCACTTTCATCTGGTTTGGTCTGCCGCGGTTTCCGTAGACTCGTGAACGCGCTTTTAGAAAATCCTATACACTACTGTTTATGCTCTAAAAACATTCTAAATGGCTTCGTTTCGAGTAAATTATGGACGCTACCCACTCAGGACACTTGGAATACATTGGACGAGCAGTATGGAGGAATATTGACACGTTTTTTGTGGACTTTTATGGACCTTTCTGCCTCGGTCACCATAGATAGACCTCCATTATTTGAATGTCAGCAGACAGCAAGAAGCCTCCCAGATCTCCAGATGCATTTGAGATATCAAAAAAGTACTCCAGGGTGTTGTTCAGCATGGGGGTAAGTAGAAAATGAAGGCTAATCATGTTTTGGGTGTACTATTCCTTTAATGTTGGTATTTTGAAAAACATTGTTCATATACCAAGAAAAATTATTTAAAAGAGGAAATTCTGCTGCCTGTGGCTTTTAATTTGCCCTAAATGCCACAGGTGTCTTATGTCCCATTTTCATTACTTTCAAAATTTGTATAAAAATAAATTATGTTTAAACACCATTACATTTGAGTATCAACTCAATGGGGACAGCATCTCAAATTCAAAGATGACCCAACAGTCCAAAATTATGTTATTTTTAGAGAAACAAACAGCAGGAGCCTAGACTGTTGCAGTTCACATACTAACAGTAAAAGTCCAAGAAAAGCTAAGGGCAGCTAGATGAAGCCCGATTGATATGTACAGGACAGAGAAAGGAACATGAGGTGTAAAACAGAAAGATTAGAGGATATGTAAAGAAATGCTAAGGCTACCAAATGTAAGCTTTCTTTAATAGCATTAAACAATAAACCCAATATAAACTGCTGTGAAGGTTAAAGATAATGGTTATTAAACTATTTGGGACTAGTGACAACACCCCTAACCGACTGACGAATCGATTAATAAATTAGTTGACAATTGTTTCAATAATCTATTAATCATGATTAATTCAATTATTTTGTTTCATCCCTTGTCAGAACTGCATGCAAGCCTAGCCATTGCTAATGGAAAAGTCAAGAAAGTGCGTCGACCTGTAGCATGCTGGTAGAAAAGGAACTTAATAGTGGCAGCTGTCAGACCTCCTTGATAGGAAGAGTCGACAGGTATACTTGTTTTAATAACAACCCCTAGTGAATGCTAACAGAAATCAAATCTTTAAGCTAAGAGAAAGCAGCTACTTTTGGACATAAGTAAATAGAATAACCAGACCAACATCAGACTAATATGGTTTCACGTAAACATTTCAATCAGAAAATTCTGATCAGATTTGGCAGAATCCTAATGAAATAGTAATCTGGGTAAGCAGGATGGGGTATGGCAGTCAGCCAGTTACTCATAATGAGGCACTGTGTTGAGTGTTTATGTCCGTCCTGCTTCAACGAGATGCATCTCCACCATGAGTAGCTCACCGCTGTAGCTAGCCTTTATCAGAATACTATCATTACATGACAAATTCTTAGTCCAACTGGCTGTTTTATTCTAATTACTCATTTCCATATAAATGGTGCAATCTGATTATGATATTTTTTCTGAATACGTGTCACTGCGGACTAGGGGTGTGCAAAATAATCGTGATGATGATGCATCGTGATTCTTATTTTCGTGATCTACTGCATCGATTCTTGATACCAAGAATCGATTATTACTTTCAAAAAATGAATAAATAAAATTGCATGAATGGTTGGCGAACATCAGCCAAAAACAAGTGTAATACAACTTCCAGTCCAGTAGATGTCGCTGCAAATGTGTTGACGCACGCTGCCTTGTGTCACAAGCATTTCCAGCCGCGGGATACTGTGCCGAGTCATTCAAAAACAAAACATGGAGGATAAAATATTGCAATGCATCGCAATAATTCAAGTATCGTGATGCATTGTGATAGAATCGCATCGTGGCCTGTGAATCGTGATTCGAATCGAATCGTGACTTCTTTGGCACTACCCACCCCTACTGCGGACCTGAAGTTTGTGCATGTAAACAAAGCCATTGTTTGGTGATCATAACTAGTCGATTTCTAGCTAAAATGACTAGAACGGGTGCTTAGATTATGAAAAAGGTTTAAGATTCAGGTTTTGAGGAGAAGTGAAAAAGAACGAAAGATATTTTCACCCTAAGATTAAGTTTGAACAATTTGCCTAATTCCAAAATCTTATTTGTGGTAAAGATTGGGATTCAGCTTGTATTCCATCATGTTTTTAATTAAAGAGGGTATAACAACAAATACAAAGAACTCTTGTCAAAAATCACTTGGCTTTACTGTGGCTGCTGATGGAAAAGCCAAAATCTGAATGAACAAACCTTGACCTAGTAAATATTCTTGCACATAGAAATATCTAGAAAAGTCACTGGAACATCAGACAAATGTATTTTTTAACTGATCAATGGATTCCAATAGTACTCTTAACATTTTGTTTATAATCATTTGGTATTGTTCTGCCAGAATTAAATCTAGGATCAGTTTCAGGAAGTAAAACGTTTGAATCTTAATAATTCTGTGAATCAGTTCCACCTGCTTTTATGCAAATTAAAGAAAGAACAGGTGGAATAGAGGCATTTAGGCTCCGTTCACACTGCAGCCTGAAGTGACCCAAATCAAATTTTGTTGCCCATATGCGACTTGGATCTGTTCTTTTCATGAAAGTCTGAACAACAGAGATCCGATTTTTTCCAATGCGACGCAGGTCATTTGGCTATGTGGTCCTGACATGAATCAGATTTTTTTAAATATGACCTGTGTCTGAACGACCAGGATGCATTTATCCGACCTGAACGCCATTATTAACCGACAAAGGTCACTATTCTGCTTCTTGCTACACAGAAGCGGTAAGAAAAACAAACACCATGGCGGATGATGATGCGGAGAGCAGTATTTATGCCTAACCATCTTCAAAAGGTTGAGGTTTAAAGGTTTGGAAAGATCACTAGATGCGCTCCAGCTCTACATCCATGTTTACTTCTGTAAACACGAAGCACGCTGGCTTTCGACGTCATTGCGTCCTCTACTGCGCATGCGGGAAACTCAAGCTGTCTGAATGCAGTTTACACAGGAGATCACATACAAGTCGCATATGTTTGGAAATGGGAAAGGCAACGCAAAAAAATCAGATTTTACAAAAAAATCTGAATTGAGCATCAAGGCCTGCAATGTTAACGTAGCCTTAGAAAGAGAAGCCCTATAAATGGAGCGGTTCTGCAGTTGGTGATCACAGACCATTTCTCTTTTCTTATCCTTTCTGACTGAGGTTTTCATCACTTTTACATGTCATACTGTCAGTGCTCTCACCCCTAGAGGTAGTAAGAGGCAGTGTCTAGAACTGACGGATGCCAATCAAGAAAGCTTGTAGTCTGACAGCCCAGTGTACATAGCATGGATAGCATAAACACAGACAGGCAGATCTAAGCGCAATAGAGTCATTTATAGGGCATAGAGAACTTCAAACTGTAAAATTTGACTCAGATTTTAAGTGAATTTATGTTTGCCTTATTAGAATAAAGAGTGTGATCAATCAAGAGTCCCCATTTTGGAGGAGCTGTACCTATGCTCCAAGGGGCTACCCACGTGTAATAAAAAATATATATATATATAGACACACTCAGATTTTAATCTCTTCGAATTTCTGGATTATATAATTGTTATCAAATACCTTCCCGTATTATCCTCTTGTAAAACATGTCAGCATTGAAGCAATTGTTTTTAACAATGGATATGTTGACTTGAGGAGAAACATATGGCAGGAGCCAGCAACAGAAAAAGAAAAGCAAGCAGATCCTAAAAAACCCTTGCAATAATACTGGATCCTACTGAAAGCTGCCATATTATATGATGCAAAATTATACCCAGAAAGATGAGGTCAGTGTGAGCCAAATAGTTAGCAGCATATCCAAATGAAATGCTATAGCCGCATCCAGATCATCAACCCCATATCATATTTGCATTGACTAAACAGCCATCAGAAGGGCGTATTAAATATCAATCAAAGGACCTAAATGCCATAAAAACAAACGGATAATAGCTAAGCATTTGGGTGACGTTTCACAGAGAGACGGCTAGTCGTTAGCGGCTAATATTAGCATGGGGCCTTGCTATCCGGTTGTCAGTTAGAGAAGTCAAAGCGGCAAATCCTTGACATGACACCCTTGTGATACTCGGACACACTCGATAAAGCATATTACCTCCACGTCGATGTCCAGGAAGCCTCCCTCGGCCACCTCAAACATGAGGCCCATCTTTGTGCCGGAGTTAACCCGCTCATAGAAGCACTCCTCTGCATGAGCATCTATGCTAACGAAGTAGCCCGATGCGGTAGCAGACAAGGCGGCGAGCAGGATAACTAGCTCTGAGGCGGTGAACATTATTTAAAAGTTGTGCTGAGAAAGCCGAAGGTATAAACAGTGTCCTCTAAAGGAGTAGTCTGTGATACACCGACTTTCTTGTAGTGGACGGTTGAAACGGGGAAGGCGCAACACTTCCACAGCCGTGTTCCGCTCTCTGATTGCCACGTACGGATTATTGCACGGCAAGCCGGAAAGGCCAAATTTTACGACAGCGCCTGAAAATTCTTCTCTGTTTTTTTTTTAACGGCAGTTTGCACCCAACTGCATGTTGCATTACTGCCATCCTATGAATTCATGTTAATGTACCATTTCTCAAAAATACTGATGAGACTGGTTTTTCTTAAAAAGAGAAAAAAAATCTTTAATTTCCCTACTTCATGATTTAACTGTGCAGCAATAAAAACTCAAATCTAGCTTAAATATTTCCTTTGAATACTCAAAAACAATGTTCTACTGGTTCTGTAGTAAACCCACACCAACAACTGTCACCCCCTTTGCAGATGACTCATTAATTGTGAAAAAGAAAGATTTTGTACTTGTCATGGTAGACGTCAAAGAAAACCGAAAAAATAAAAATATTAGTGAAAGCCGAAGAAAAGCATTGGTGTCAAAAGTACACACATTTGTTACTTAAGTAGAAGTATAGATACTGCAGTTTAAAAACACTCTGGTAAAAGTTAAAGTATCAGCTTGACCTCTTTACTCAAGTAAAAGTGAAAAAGTATGTGCTCCAAAAGTTACTTAAAGTATAAAAGTATAAAGTAACCTTTAAAAAAACCAGCCAGATGCCACTATATGAATTGAAAGCTAAATTTTTCTGTTCTTAAAAATTCTTTGAGATAGGGCCAAGGATGAGGGGGGTCATGTTGGTCTCCATCTCCCGATACGCTCTCGCCTGTGTCCGACCTTTCAGACATTTTAACATCTTTTTCTGATTGCGACATTGTAGCATGGCATAGACAATTCACGTTTGCAGTTTGAAGAACACCTGCTTCCTTCTGGTGATTTTCCTTTGACAAATAGCGAACCAATGAGTTTTTGCGTTATATGACTCATCCAATTAAACTAGTTTTTACTAGATGTGGATGGCGCCAATGACCTGCATTGGATGGAGCACATGACGTGAAATACATATTTCTAAACATAACCAAATTCAAGTGTAACAAGTAACGTTTGTTTTAAAAATGTAAGAAATAGGAAGTACAGATACTTGTGTGAAAATGTAATGAGTAGAAGTCAGAGGTAGGAAGAAAAATAAGTAATGGAGTAAAGTATAGATACCTAAAAAGTGTACTTAAGTACAGTAACAAAGTATTTGTACTTCCTTAGTTGACACCTCTGCAGAAAAGTACATAGAGGTGAGAGATTTAAACTGGGAAAAGGTTGAAAGTATGATGGGAGAACGAGTAGGACTGTCAGAAATTGGTAGACTGACAATAACTTAAAGATAAATTAGAAATTATGAGGACGAATTTGATTAGGTATTTTTTTATGTTGGGTTAAATTAAACAGTTCGGAAAAATATCATTACATTTTTATTTATTTATTTATTTTATTTAATTATTTTTTCTGGGGAGTCTTGTTTCCTGTTTCCTTGTTTAACTCCTTATCAGTTGGTTGCAGCAATGCACTTTAACTAGTTTGCCAACCGCCATAAACCTTTCAAGAAGAAGAAGAAGAGATGCCCATCTTGAAATCGGTGCCATTTAGTAGACAATGAGCTGTTCTTATTTTGTTTATCACTACCTTTTCCATCCTATTCAAACCTCTATTTCCTCTACTCTCAAATGTTTTTTTGAATTATTCTATATAAATGTATTCCATTTACCCCATTATCCCACCTTGTCTTAAATAACTTTTTACTTTCTTTCAAAACACTACTTTTGCCCTCAGAACTATATAGTGATATCTCAATTCAGTTCAATCAGTTTATTTATATAGCACCACTTCACAACACATGTCATCTTAAAGCGCTTTACCGTTCACCAGATCATCCAGTCAAACTGATTCAAAGTTTTCTATCTTAGGAAAACCAGTTGATTGCATCGACTCATTGACTCGAATGCAATCCCTCCCACTAAGCATGCTTGTAGTGACAGTGGAGAGGAAAAACTCCCTTTTAACAGGAAAAAACCTCCAGCAGAACAAGGCTCAATGTGAGCGGCCATCTGCCGAGGCCGACTGGGATTTAAGGAGATAGAAGCAGAGATATAAAAAGCAACTGTAAAACGCGGCCCCGTCCTGGAAACACACAGCCAGGCAGACGAGCTCAGAGCCAGCTCCCAAAGTCAGAGGATGAAGAGAGCACATCCAGCCAGTCACAGTCAGAGAAACAGGACTACACTATCAAACAGGCAGATCTCAAACATCTATAAACAAAGGTGTTGATAGCAGCAGCACAGCTGATATTTCTCTCCAGGATGGAGTCCCAGCCAAACAAGAACAGACGAGGCGAGGCTACTATGAGAAAAATCAGAGAGAGCATAACGTTAGAGACTGAACTAACAGATTCTGCAGAGTGGGAGAATAGAGATATAATGAAGCAGAATGATGAAACAGGGGTCCCTATGTCCTCCAGCAGTCTAAGCCTATAGCAGTATAACTACAGAGATAGCTCAGGATAACCTTTAGCCACTCAGTAACATTTTAAGCCATAAAACTGTTGAAAAAAACTCTAATCAAGTCACAAATTGTGACTCTGCATCACACTAATAACTAATAACACCGTATTTGCACAACATGGTGAATCTACAAAACAAAATTCAACTCAGTGTCTCTAGTGCATTTTGCATCATATATATTTATTACCTTTTTTGCACTGCTCTTTACCTCCAAATCAGTGCCTTTTGCACCATGTCTCTCCTACATGTTTACATTTTGATCACTGCTGCTCATTCACTGTCCAAAATCTGCATGTAAAGAATTTTAGTTTTGTATACACTCTGTGTATACAAAATGACAATAAAGTTTGTCTAAGTTGAAGTCTTGATAAATTCACTTCAGTCAATTGTAGAGTAGGGAGGTCTCAATCTAAAATTGATATGGTAAATCTGTCCGAAATCAGCTGAAAAAAGATAATTGGAATATATAAGGGCCTTCATCTAAAATACCACATATCAGCAGTACTCGAGTTGAGGGGGCATGAGGGCGGATTAAATGACCATGCCCCCATACAATCCCCTGTGACATTTTATTACTGAATGTGTAAAATTTCTACTATAAATTATTAGTAACAGCAATAATTTGCCCTTTCAACAGCTGTGGACTTACTAGTAGCCTGAGCAAAATAAATAAAACCAAAGAAGTGGCCTACCAGGACTATGAAGCTGATGCCAATGGAAGATTTGTCCTCTGGATTTGTCCCTAACTATGTAGGGGCAATGATAGCCATGCCAGTCCAGGGACTGACTGCAGTTATACTCTAAGGTGCCTTGGTCAAGGTCAATGACTAGCGTACCTGACATGTAACAACCGTACAATGCATATTACTTAGGTTACAAAACTTTATTAATTAGGCTATGTATGCTTCCATACATGCTTGTTACAACTAGACTACTACATATCAACAAGCTGGTAGAAACACTTCACTTAAGTTCACTTTAAAGCTCATATAACCCATTAGTTAATAATACAAGACTGAGTATATATATATATATATTAATTTATTTATTGTTGATTACTGTTCTCTGATTCTCCTTTCTAACATTCAACACAATAAAATAAACAATACAAGTGTGGAGGGTTTCTTGATGATATCATACAGGGTCAATAGTGGTATTAGGTGATACTCAGAGCTAATATATGAGTATTGCATTTAAAATGAAAATATTTTATCGGGACATCCCTGTTAAAATCAAATTTGCCCTTTGATCTACATAGAATAGATATATCTTTATTGTCCCACGGTAGTGAACCTTAGCAAACCAATTCCAAAAAAAAAGTAAAAAAACAATCCACTTGACTTTTGTTCCAAGTTTGTAGGCGTTTCGCTTCCCATCCAGGAAGCTTTTTCAATAAAAAATGTCAGGAATAGCGTTGAATTCAAGGTTTTATACAGTAGCTCAACAAAACCTTGTTTTTGTTTTGAAAAAATGCAAATTGGAATAGATAAAGGGGTCCACCCCTGTGCAATGGGGGTCGTTTGGCTTCTTTTGTTAGCCTGCAATACCCCATACATGTCTATGTCTCTGAAAGGGATGTCGTATCCTGACATTCTGAATTGAAAAATCTTACTGGATGGGAAGCGAAACGTCTTCAAACTTGGAAACAAAGTCCAGTGGATTGTTTTTTTTTTTTTTTTTTTTTGTACTTTTTTTGACATGACTATGACCTGGATGACTGAGAATATTCGCCAGCACTTAGCAAACCAAGACAAAAGAAAGCATACGAGAACATACAAGACTAAATATTCAGAAAAAGAACAAAAACATTCAAGTTAAACTGTACAGAACTATAGAAAAAACAAATTCTATTAACAATATATATTGTTACATAACAAAAAGTTAAAAGAAGAAATATTTAGGTGAAAAAACACAAGAAAACAGCCTGTTTACAAAAAGATGAAGAAAAACTGTGCAAATAAGCATTGCTGTAGAGTACATGGGTTGTTATAGCTGGGTGTAATATGGCTATATTAGGGGCCAAATTCAGGAGAGATCAGCATCATCAGCTTCATAATTTCTGTAATCCAACTTGAATAACTGATGCCATCAACCAAATCACATTGTTTTTTGGTAATATTAAACTTGTCTGTGTGTTTGTGGTAATGGTTGTTTTTTTTTTTATTGTTATTGTGATGATGGAAACATAGTCTGTATTCTGATGTGAAGTAAATAGAAGAAGTCAAAGGTCTTTCTTTCTTTCTTTCTTTCTTTCTTTCTTTCTTTCTTTCTTTCTTTCTTTCTTTCTTTCTTTCTTTCTTTCTTTCTTTCTTTCTTTCTTTCTTTCTTTCTTTCTTTCTTTCTTTCTTTCTTTCAAAGCCAATGAGAAGGTTTGCTAGGAATAACACTGGCCAGTGGAAGGATGATGGCGTGTATAATTTTCCCTCTCTGAGCGTCTGTCTTTCAGGTACTTTCTGCTACTCTGGGAAGAACGGTTATTGTTTTAATCTACACTCTGGATTACCCATAATTCCAAGCCGAAGTGTAAAAAAAAATTGACGTGTCAGTGATAGGGCCCCTAAGAGGTCATGGACTAGTAACCAACTGCTGTGTCTGCTTACCGATATTTACGCTATTGTTCTCCACCATGAACATAATCAAAAATAAATATTGATATGTGCTTGAGAATGGCTTTGTCTCCTTTTAAACCCAGGTTTAAAGCCTTGCAGGGCAGCCTAAAGCCCATTGCTCTCATTAAGACAGGAAAAAAAAGAAAACTTACAGTCAATTAAGGGGTTTTATAAATTATGTAAATCAGGAAATTGTCTATATACCAACCTGAACTTCTGTTGTTCTCTACTTCAAAACAACACTTTAGATTTTAAAATGGAAAATTTTCTTTATTTTTTGTTCAATTTTTTTATTTAAAAATTCAATGTATGACATCAATGCATAAAAACTCTTTTATTTCAGTGTTAAATTCAGTTTAAATAAATATTTTATAATTAAAATTGTCTCTTGACCTTTACTGGTTGATGATTTTCTTTTGATTTTTAATTGGTTACCTTTGCTCTAAATGATAAACACAAACATCGTTTAAGTGAGCATGCGCAACGTAAGAGTTATCAGAGCGTTTAATATTAGTAATAGCGCATGCCGGTTTGATGAGCTCGGGCGGGGCCTGTACAGGAACCAATCTAGAGCTCCCCAAACGGCCGCTCCAGGTGTTAAAATCCATAGAGCCACGGTTGCGTCGCATGTTTGGTGACGTCTAACAGTCGACTGGCCGTGAAGACTTCAGGGGACGAGGCCTACAGACTTTTTTTTCCCCCTTTGCAGCAGAGGCTACTGTAATTTTTTGTGGATGTCTAACTAGTTTTCAGTGCCCGTTCTGACCGGGTGTGGACCGATGAAGCAGTTTATTGACTAGCTGAAGCTGAAACGGTCGCAAACATTCGCCCGCTTGTTGACGCTACAGTTTTAGTGCCAGCGAGGAAGTGAGGAACGGAAAAAAAATGACATCTCGGAGGTAAGAGGGGCTGTCTGGAAAAAAAAAACAATGTTAGCCGAGCCAGCTAAGTTTAACTGCTCACATCTGTTTGGGGCTCAGTCTGTGAGCGAGGGATGAAGATTCTGGAAGAACATCAAAGTAAAACAGTTAGCTAGGTTAGGGTGCCGGGGGGCGCTAACGGTTACATTAAAAACTGTCTGGACATGTTCAGTAAACAATATATTTATACTGTTATTAGCATCTTAAGCCTATGTATTATGTACAGAAAAAAAAAAAAAAAAACTTTTGGATACCCAATTAATTTTTTATACACGTTTTTTTTTTCATATGTTAGTGATTTCCATTTGTTACAGGTCCCAAGTAGGGGTCTGTAGTAACAAATGTAAAATATCCTGAAAGACATGAAATTAAAGACTCAGGCACAGCAGATTTCTATGTTTTCTCCCAAATTGCATCTGGTTTATTTATTCAGAGTAAATCACTAAATATCAATGCATTAAGTGTTTTGTTCAAATCCCATTGTGGTGTATAATATATACATATATAATAGTAGATAGCAATTTTATCCCCAATGCATACATAAACAATTCTTACAAAACATTGCCATATTACCATTTACCAAAATAACAGAAATATCGCATATTATATAATTTATATTCACATTCCAACATATTACATATCCAAGGCCACTGTGGCTTAATAGGGTACTTTAACAAGGCTATAGTGTAATTAAAGATGTAACTGTATGTAGCTGCCTAGTGAATACTGGACTAACTCATTCAAACTGCATTTCATTAATCACAAAGGCTACAAGACATAAGAATCACTTTAAATCATTTAAACTAAACAGCAATGACCATTTACAAAACCATTTGTAAACCCTGTGTGTGTGGACTAAATTATACTTGTCAACATAACTGCATAAAAGAGTGTTGGAGCTCCACATGCCACGCCACGTAAATATGGACCCAGAGACGGCAGCCAGCCGCTTGCAGCACCGCCACTGTTGTCCGCCTCAACAGCCCGCCTATGAGACCGTAACCGCCAGCCAACCTTTCACAACAGCCCAACCCAGCCAGCTGCCCTGATCATTGGCAAACTTTGTATTTACACTTTTATTGTTAGGGTATAAACAACACTAGAATAAGTAATCCAAGAGACATTAAAAAAAAGGGTAATACTCCAACAAGATGGACAGTTTACCCATTACTGACCTGAAAGATGAAATAAAAGGAGACTCAGGGACAGCAGCTTTCTATGAAACATAACTGCTTGTGCCACACATTATAGCGACAGTGTAAATATATATATATACATAGATATCATATTTATTTAATAATAAACATATAACCAATGTGGTCACCTGTTTTGAAAGCGCCACACTTTTGGTATTAAACCCAAGTTTCTGACATCTGTCAAAAAACAAACAGCAACAACAAAACCATAACAAAACAAAGTCCAAACTCTGGGTAGTGTTTGTCTGGTTTTTTCTCACATTAGGATTCATTACTTTGAAGCACAAATATATTGAAGGAAATTATTAGATAAGCACTCATAAGAGACTGATAAATCACTAAAGGTTGGTCTTTCTAGTACGTCATATCTTTATCTCTGCTGTTTTATTACATAAAGATGTCAGAAAAAGTGAAGGTTTGTCACTTTCTTTAAAGATGTATTTAGATAATCTCTATACAGAGCTAATTCAGGGATCAACACTAGTACAAAAAAGGTACAAATTTGGGATATACCTGAAATATTGCAATTACTAAAGCTTGTGTCATTTACAGATGATGATCTCACTCATCTTTTTCATACACTGTTGCATCTGTAAATCTTTGCCTTTGGGTCATTAAAATCTATTTCATCTGTGTGCGTGCAGGGCAGTAAAAGTTTTCCCAACTTGCCAAGTGTCTTATCTGGAATATCATGCATGCATGGTGCTTGAATTCACATGCACCTATCAGGCTTTTACTTATTTTCTTTTTTGGATTGTTATTATTTCTTTAAACATGGAAATAGATCAGACAAAACTTAAAGCCTTTTATAGGGCAAAGTTACCCCTTACAAATGAAGCCCCCCCCCCCCAAGACTGCAGTGTCTTTGCAGTGTCTTCAGCAAAGACACTGCTGCATGGCTGTACATCTTATTTTGGCATTTGACCAACTAGATGAGCCCTTGAATGATATATAACATAATGTAAATTAAGTTGGGGGGCAAAAAAAGTTAACAAGTCATTAAAAAAAAGGTAAAAACTAATTGAAAAGTTAACCCTTTATAGGGCACTCAGTGAAATACTTTGAACATCCAAATTTCAAGCCAACAGTGTTATTGAAATCCAGGACAAGACCTTATTACCTTTGTAACATAACAAAAAATATGGATATTAATTAAATCGCCAACTTGCTGGAATATATTAAGAAAAATAACAAAAATGCTTCTATAAGAAATTCATGAAAAACACTGAGAGTGAAAGAAATATATTTTTTTGGTACAACTTAACCTAAGAGGCATTAATGCCTCTAGGCACTTACATATGTTAGTTTATAAACATAAATATGCTTATTAATAAGCCTAGTTAACAATTATACCATTTATTCACAGCTTAAGGAGTTTGACCTGCCAATCAGATCACAGCTAATCAAGCAATAAAAGTGAGTCTGATTTCTGGCTGATTGGTTTATTTCTTACAGATCTAGTTATCTTTAAATCTATCAACACTTTTTGCAGATTGAATGCGGTATTAATGTTTCGGAGTTAATCCTGCCAGAGGCCTTACTTAAATCTAGTGAAAAATCTTTGAAGGGACATGAAGATTAGGGTAATGATCATACCAGTATGATCTGGTGAACTGTAAAGTGCCTTGTGATGACATGTGTTGTGAATTGGCGCTATAGAAATAAACTGAATTGAATTAAATTAATGGAAAGGAGGCCTTTCCATCCTCATAAACTTGGAAATCGTCACCAAAACTAAAACGTTCAAACTCCGCAGACAGTTAAGAGTTTGGGAAGCATTTCATTGCTTTAATACTAATAGGATACTAAAAGATAATCAAAACCTAAATAAGTAAAATGAAACTAATGAAATTACTCCTGAAAGGAAAATATATACATTTAAAAACTAATTAAATAATGATGAATAATTTGCTATTTTTTGTATGAATTTAACCTTTAATAAGAGGGTTTGACATCGTTTGAACTTGAATAATTTAGATTCTGTTTCCTATTTATTCTTGATTCAGATTATTTTAAGAAGAAGAGTCATAACTGTTTACATGTCATAAGTGAGCTGGCTAACCACACTTCTGTCTGGTTCAAATGGTCTGAACTTCTCATTAAGATTTATAGTTCATACTTATTTTCGGGCTGTATAAAAATCTGTGAACTCTAATATAAATCTTATGCATTTCTTTTTACTCATTTACACTTTCATGTGGAGCAATATTGTTTTTGTTTTAAACCAAATTCAAATGCATTTACACATATCCGCTGTCTGTTGCCTCAGGTACAATTTTATTATTTTATTTACCTGATTCTAACTGCAGTGCGGTGCAGGGCTGAGCATCTGAGCTGGAGGAAAAAACAGCGCAGCAGAAAGGCATCCTGACTAGGGGTGTGCAAAATAATCGTGATGACGATGCATCGTGATTCTAATTTTCGTGATCTACTGTATCGATTCTTGATGCCAAGAATCGATTATTAATTTAAAAAAATGAATATATAAAATTGCATGAATGGTTGGCGAACATCAGCCAAAAACAAGTGTAATACAACTTCCAGTCCAGTAGATGTCGCTGCAAATGTGTTGACGCACACTGCCTTGTGTCACAAGCATTTCCGGCCATGGGATACTGTGCCGAGTCATTCAAAAACAAAACATGGAGGAGAAAATATTGCAATGCATCGAAATAATTCAAGTATCGTGATGCATCGTGATAGAATCGCATCGTGGCCTATGAATCGTGATTCGAATCGTGACTTCTTTGGCAATACCCACCCCTAATCCTGACAGAGTTTATCACGTTAGCATCGTTTGCTGCACCTCAGCTCCTCTAAATTAGATGTGGAAGTAGTGATGTTTTACTGTTGTGGACAGTGGAACGAGGAGATTTCATTTTCAATCATTCAGTTAGTGGGTTTTATCCTATGAAACAGATTCCAAATCAACTAAAATAAACAACAGATGAAGTTGCCCTTAACATAATTTAAATGTTTGTCAGATCGAGATCAAAGTGCTTTTCATTTTATCCAGAACCTGTAGGAAACAAGGCAGGTATCTGTTAAGACAAAATGAAAGGAAGAGTTGCAGTGTTCTTAAAGTCGTATTGAAATCATATTTAAATGTCAAATCATTCTGGCTTAAACATGTATATAAATTTACTCTTTATCAGACCATATATATATATATATATATATATATAGAGATATATAGATATAGATAGATAGATAGATAGATAGAGATATATATATCTATATATTAGGGTTGTCACGATACTAAACTTTTCAACTCGATACCGATACTAAGGAAAATATTCGATACTCGATACCATTTTCGATACCATAAGGATAAAATTTCAACAGAAATATTTTGATTAATAATTAAAATACAATAAATAAATAAATACAATAAACAATAAGAACAACATTTTGAGGTTGTTTGCTGTGCACAGTATTTAGCAAGCTTGATAAAAAACTTACAAAATTAAAATTAAGTTTTCCTTACTTGGCTATGCTTTGCACACATAACAATGACACTAGCCAAACCGGTTAAGAAACAAAAATATTTCTCAGCAGCTGCAACTGTTGCAAAAAAAAGTCTGAAACTGAAAAGTGCACAGAATTATTCAATCACAGTGTTCAGAAAGTGCATTTTCCTCTATTCTGCACTTTTGATGAATGACTGTTTAGGTGCGACTGGTACTCGATACTTTTGAAAATGAGTATTGTATCCGGATACAACATTTCAGTATCGATACTTTTTTGAGTATCGATACTTTTGACAACCCTAATATATATATATATATATATATAGATAGATAAAAAAAAATACTGTCTTAAAATCTGTGTTTTTTTTCTTCCTTGATCTTATTCAGGCCCGTTAGTTATACGCCTGAACACCTAAATTCGGCCAATCATATATCAACGGTCATCTGTCAATCATATTTTTCAGTCATAGCATCGTGATTCATATGTCGCAGCTAATATACGCTATGGTTGAAATAAGAAAAAAGAATAATTTCCTTTCCCATTGAGTTCCGTCCCAGTGTTCACGGGGATGGATGTCTGTGTCTTCAGCAGGCGTAGAGCTAACAGAACTGGCAGCGTTGTGAGGCAAGGGCTCGAACATGTACGGCTGTAAGCCTTCTACACCAAACCAAGCTTGTGCCGCCCTGGCGTCCTCTTCCACAACATCTTCGTCCCCGCTTTGATCCTCTAAATATAAAATGTATGACGGAGGAGACTCATCCACGACCTCCGACACAAAACTCTCCTCCTCTTGCATGTTTCCTCTGTCCATAGCATTCCTTGACAGTGTCGCTTCTAAGTCACCAATTTAGTGCTACTTGGTCCCAATGGAATTTCCCATTGGGAACCTACTAGCACTAAGTTGCTAACTGGTTAGCAAGATGCTTCCAACAAACCAGCCACAACCAAACTTTCCGCCACAACAATCCCGCTCCCCTTGTTAATCGACCAATCACATTCACTTTATTGACTTATGTAAAGTTGTGCACCACTTCAGAAAAGCAAAGGTTGAAATGGCCGTTCCCCTACGACTTTAAAAAACAGTGTATTCATATTTGAGAAGATGTAGCCTACTTTATTTTAACATTAGTGTTATATAAGTCAAAAATCATCTTTAAAAAAAAAAAAAACATAGAATCACAATGACTTCAGGGACGGTTTATCTCCCAGCAACATTTCTTATCCCGACAGGCACGGTTTTATAGCACAGTTATGACCAGAGAGCCACTTTTATGTCTGACAACGTGGCCCAAATTATGTTGAGAATATTAAGTGATAACATAATGTATGTGAAATGTGAGTAGGTCAAAGGAAGAGCAAAACTAAGATTCCTTCTACATGATGTCTTTAATAGAATATATGGTTAATATTGCAGAGTAGGGGAGATGAAAGAGAACGAGACAGACAAAACAGAAACAAAGTCTGCTGCGGGAAACCGAATCAGCTGAAGAGAAGGTGGAAAAAATGCAGAGTCGGGATCACATGCAAAACATCATCTCTGTTTGGTGTGAAAGGGTGGCTGGAAAATCCTGCTTAATGTTTCTCAGGCTAGCATTTCAGAACTTTTTTTTTGTATTAAACAGAAATCAGTTCTATCTTAAACTAAGAAATGCTCCTATATGGCAAACTACAGGGGGGTGGGAGAGAATAAATATAAAGGCTTTTTTTCATTCTTATCCAGGCACAGTCTGAAAAAGGCTAACAAAGTACCTATGTTTACCTGCAAAACAAATTAATAAAGAAATCTAGCACATCAGCGCTGTGCTATCTTTGGTGTGGAAGGGCCATTACACCTGTGAAATCCAAGTATTTTGATATCTGGAAGTTTTTCCAGGATCTTTTGGGCTTTAACCACTGATTTAATGTAATTAGAATAGGACCTTAGCAGGAGTTTACGAGATGGTGATAAGAGAAAAGAACTTTGTATTATTTTGGCCATCCTCTGTGTATTGGGGTTCATGATTTGTTAGCTGAGGGTTTATGTTTTGCAGCCAAATCAGTAATGGTCTGTCCTTACTTCACCATCCCCCAGGTGGTTTCACCCCAACATCTCAGGCGTGGAGGCTGAAAACCTCCTGCTGACTCGAGGAGTGGATGGAAGCTTTTTAGCCAGACCCAGCAAAAGCAACCCTGGAGACTTTACCCTCTCAGTACGGTAAGTATTGATGCTAAGGACACAGTTAAACTCTGGGGTCAGTGATTCAGATTTAAATGGCTAAACCATTTAATTGGCAAACTTTTTCTCTTAACTGCAAAAATCGAAACATGGTTTCCCTTCTAAATACTGCAAACTGTAGCACTATTCCCTTCACCTACTGTCGGGTCAACAGTAAGGATGAGCCATATTCAAAGTTACACATATGTATGGCTAAAGCTCTGAATTAGGGATGGGACGATTTATGAAAACCGTCAGAATCGTTCGGTTCGACTGTCTCGGTTCGGTTCGCGTGTGTTGCGTTCGGTTCATGCGCTGCTCCTTTTTCTCATAGAGGAAGCGATTACACTCCCGAGCAGAAGGTGGCAGTACTGCGACCAAAGCCAACTACCAGTAGTAAACAAGAAGAAGAAGAAGCGAAGCAGCTTAGCCGGGTGTAGCAGGAAAAAAAGATCAGTTGTTGTGGAGAATTATGTAGGAATGGCGAGTGGGAAAGAACAGGCGTTGGAAGACGCGCCAGCAGCAATTTATAGGTCTGCTGTATGGGACCGCTTTGCATTTAGACTGACCTATGATGACGGCGGAAAGAAAGTTGTGGATAAAAGTGCAACAGTGTGCGAGCATTGTGCAACACGTTTTGTTTACGCTAACAGCAACATGACCAACATGTCATGCTAACCCCGAAATCCCTCATACACCGTCAGCGCTACGCCCCGCTGTACTCCAGACCGCCTGCACAAAGCAAAGCCTACAGCCTCCACTGTGGCTCCCGTCGGCTCCCCTCTGTGTTCCTTGGAGATGGTAGAGGGCATGCACGAGATGATTAAATTCAAAGCAGCAAAACATGCGGAAATGATCCATGGTTTCCGCGGATCATTAAAAATAATTACAATTAATTTTTTCATACATTTTTATTTTTTTATTAATTTTTATTAATTTTTTTTTTTCAGTGTAACAATAAACATATATCCAATCGAACCGAAAACCGTGACCACGAAACCGTGAACCGAACCGTGGATTTTGTGAACCGTTCCACCCCTAATATATATAAACATTAAATTAGAGTTACTAATTCCTGTATAAACCTTGTTATAGCCGTAGGATTCTTTTACCTTTATTTCAACAACTATTATTTTAAACCTGATGCCTTCACTAACATTGCACGGTTCATTCATTCAATAGTACAGGATCAGGCATCGGCCAAAGAACTCGGCCCAGGTATTCGTATGGGATTGGTTATGATACAAACTGTCACAGTAACAAAAATAAACTCCACATTCAAAGTACTGAATATGCAATAAGAAAAAAACTTTTATTTATTTTCTCTACAACTTTGAAAAAGAGAAAATATCTATTTTTCCTTCCTGCTTTAAGTCTGCCCAAGTCTGTTTTGTCTCCAGGAGAAGCAGGCAGGTTTGAACAGCCACGAAGCATTTGCTTCAATAAACTAAGCTAACACAGTTGCATAGTGAGCTGTTAGCTGGTCCACATGTAGCAGATGGTTCTTCCAGGAGTCATAAAGAGCGAGCAGTGCTAAAAGGAGAGAAATATTAGACTTTCATCAAGAAACAAACATCACTTTGAATGAAAGACAATTAAAAAAATTTTTTTTAGAATAAATAACTGTGTATTGACCTTAGAAAACTAAACTCGGAGTGAAAGATGTTGAGAAAACCAGTGTCATCCAGATTTTTCTAATATAAAAAGTTAGTGGTATTATCACTGGTCTGTAAATGTTTCAGATGAAGTATAATTAAGTCTGCTGCTGACAGAGATGGTTTTATGTTTGTCGCCCACACATACTTTAAATTTAAGTTCTCTCTTCTTTCTCTGTATATCTTCCTGTTGAGCCCAAACACGTCTCGCTTGTCGTTCTCACAGGGGAAACCAGTTCCTACTGGTACAAACCAGCGCATCTGTCTCCCAGAGCTGCCACTAAGCTGGCTGACAGACGCTGATGAGCTCCTGACCTGCCACAAGTTCTCATTTTCTATTTTCTTAGAGAACATCTGCAATGACTAAGTTTATTTCATCCGTCTGGCTGAATCAGGAAAGAGAGACGTGTCTTTTTGGATCTCAGTCTGTTTATTTGACATAAAACATGAAGAGCTAACTGCACTTACAGTATGTACCATGTGTATATTTAACCATAAACCATATAGTTGAACTATGCAGAAACTCACCAGGAGGTAATGTTTTCTTCAGAGATCTTTTTACGAATTCTCTTAACTACACTGTAGAAAGGTGGGATAAGTTTGATAAGTTTTCAATATTGTTTTTTTTTTTTTTTTCAGTGGTTGAAAAGTCAGTTTCAATCCATGTCTGAGCAGATGTTCCGTAGAGCTAGAGATGGTTGGTCTCACCTGGAGTAAAAAAAAGGCAAAGTGACGTATCAAAGATGCCAATTTACCAGGATGTTTATATTCCCACATTTTCTAACTGGTCTTAAATTGCGGAAACGGCTGAACAAATTGAATCCTGGTTATAGGCATTTGAAATGAGCTTCCTCCATAGGGTGGGCCACTATCATTCAGGGTGATCTTGAGCTGGAAATAGTGGAATTTGTTTGAACATTTAATCAGAATACCAGCTGAACGCAGGCTGCTTGAGTTTTACTGGCCACATTCTGTTGGTAGCAGGAGGGACAGCCTTTGAATCCCCCAAAATGAGCTGCAGAGTGCTGCTAGAAGGAGGGATGTTGGGCTTTTCCATATGTGCATAGATGGACAGATTAAAGTAAACTGTAACATTTTGAGTGTCAGGGGCAGCTGGTTACACCCAAAGTCTGTGGGACATTTGACCGTCTGCTGCTTCACACCTAAAGCAACAGAGGCAGCAGAAGCAGCTAGTTTACATGCAAAGTCAATGGTGGACGCCTATAAAATAGCTGCTTAAGGTCCTGCAGCGCCTTTTGAGGAGCAGAAGCTGCTTTTTTGAGCAGCTGGAGCAGCACCTACTGAGCTTCTGACGCACGAGAAGCGCTGTGAAAGCAGTGGCTGCTGGAGTTGGAAAAATTTAACTTTTGTTGCTCGACATGCCACATCAACCAATCAGAGAAGCTGATCTGGGAGCTGGCAGGGAGACAGACACAGCAATGATGATGCAGAGCGCTTTAATCACTCCTCTCAAACAATTCATTAATGCCTAAATCAACTTCCAATGCCGAAATCTGCCGGCAAATTCTTGTTCGCTTTTATTATCCTGGTGCCTGCAATTTGGATTACGTACGTGAAAAACGCTAACATCTACTTCCAGCCGCAAACAGTAGCGGCAAACGGTAGCTGCATCCCCGATGAGGCGACCGGGTCAAAGGCTGCTGTTGGACGGGATTATCTGGGACAGAGCACTGCCTGTGTACGGGAGTCTGAGCGGCTCCAACAGAAATATTTGAAGGCAGGATGGTAATCTGGATGAACTGACTGCACAGATAAAGATTTTAGGTGGACTTTTTCACTGAAAAACATATTAAAACTACCTTTTACCCACTGATCACAGCAAATATAGCTGCCATTGTTACAGGCAAAGAAAGGATAGGGTAGCTCCTCCCAATGCGCTTCAGACCCACTTTTTCTATTGCGCAGCCAGAGCAGCTAAGATGCTTCAGAACTAAACTTGTACAAGTATCAAAAATTAAGCAGCATGGGCGTTGTGTAGCCATTCCTGCTGCTTGCGTTGTGAACGTAGCATTAGAGCATCAAATCATCAGATGCTGGAGTTGGAAAACCTTTTGTTGCTTGACAATGTGCATCAACCAATCAGAGAGGCTTATAATCTACCAACTGGTTGGGAGACAGACGCACCATCCAAGCTGTGATCTCTGCTCCTGTGGAGCTGTCAGAATAAAACCATCAAAAAAAGACAAGAATATATATTTGTAAAGGTGTTGCACTCCTCTAGGCTTGTATAAAAAGCTGACACAATCTATTTTTCATGGTCAAAGAAAAGTGGGAATGAGCTGTTCACTTAAATAATTTGTCACTAGACTTGCAAAAGTCAGGTAAAATATATGCTGTAGTTGTAGTTTTTACCACCATATTCACTTCCAGCCGCTATCAATAACAGCAGGAAATCCCAGGGAGCCCGGTCGGCTTGTAGGAGCCATTGCTGGATTCTGGGTGACCAACTGCTCCCCAGGTGGTACGTGGGGCGTCCACCGCTCAGAACAGCTACAGAATATTTAAAACTAGGATCATTATCCAGATGAACCGACTACGATTTGAGATGTACTCTCTTGCTTAAAAACCTCTATTTTTCCACTTAGTCTTAGAAATAAATAAAAGAACTAAAAAAATTTTTACAACTGCACTTTCTTCACTACATCTGCCATTGCAAATCGCGTCAGAGACTTCTGCACACAATTTGCTCTATGCACATCAAAGATGTAAAAAAAGGGCCTCAACACGTCTGACTTAAATGAGCGAAGCATCTACGATGTGACACATAAAACGCGCTTGGTGTGAAAGCAGCATAAAAATAAACGGGTTACTGTAAGAGGTTCTCAGAACTCATGTTGAAGCTCATTTCTAGATGAGGTCAGAATCTGGAACTGTTGGTAAAAAGTAAATCTCTTTTGATTAAATTAGATTCAGCAATCAAGCACTTTATGACTGCATTTGTTGTCAGTGACTAAGCTGCTCTAATTTGACAGCATCAGACAAACTTGATTAACCTAGTTTTCATGCCTTAACCAATAAGAAGCCTTTCTTTACAAAGGAAATGCAAACATTTAAACTGATGACATAATTCCTACCAATAGCCTGCCTAAACCAGGGCTCTATTAAATTAGCTTTTTTTTTCTCCCACATTCCATCTTAACATTTATTTTTAAGGATTGCATGTTTTACAAAACTTTTTCTTTTTTTAATTTAAAACCGTATATTGTCATATTTGATTAAAAGCATTTTTTTCAATTAATTATTTAAAACCAAACCCTGGGACATCTTATGGGGGACCTTTTCAACTTTTACGAAACTCTTAATGTATTGGTCATATGGCTGGGCGATGAGGCCTAAAAAATAAAATTTTCTTTTTTGTGATGCCAAATCTCCTTTTATTTTTTTTCCCTCTCATATCTGTTAAGTAACAAAGTGCCTAATGACAGAAACTACTTTTAAAAACTAGATTTTATTTCAAACAACCACTCCTGAATATACGTTGCAACTAAATCCAAATTGTGAAGCGTACCCTTAAAACAAGTTTGCAGGTTCTGCCACTGTAAGCAATGAAAATATGACATGCCGGATGTTTACAGCTCATGTTATCACATAGTCTATTATTTATGAGCATACATCTGAGAACACCTCTACAGCTGAGCTGTTGATAACCAGTGGAGCGTGGTTAGGCCGGTTCTTCCTGAAGTCCAAGATGATCTCTTTCATCTTCTCCACGTTCAGGATCAGGCTGTTATTTTTGCACCAGTCCACCAGCTGCTCCACCTCCTCTCTGTAGTCCAGGTCGTTGTCCTCTCTGATGAGGCCCGCCACCGTGGTGTCGTCTGCAAACTTCACTATTACCCTATTTACACTACTCTTGAAAAACGGATCCATGCCGAGACTGGTCCGAGCTCGGATCAGTTAACCAGGCCGAGCTTGGTTCTGACGACCGTTTACACATCACGCTATCTCGGTTCTTCGCCTCCTCGCCTCCTAATGATGATACTTAGGTTTATTCAATGATGATTATAAAATGAATGTATGTACTAGGGCTGCAACTAACGATTATTTTAAAAATCGATGAATCGGCCGATTATTTTTTCGATTAATCGATGAATCGGACAAAAAATATTTTTTATACTCTTTATTCCAAAATAAACATTTTAGACAGAACAAACAAGCACACAAGTACAGGTTGCTCATTAACTGTACTGGTGCTATATGAAAAATAAATGTTTGTGTTAAAACTACGCAAACTTACATGAGAAATGTAGCTGTACATCCACAAAATATAGGCTACTTTGTTTCATAAAGTGCAAAAAAATACTTTTTTTTTAAAAGCCCCTAAGGGGTTCAAACAACAGGCCCCCCCATTTCAACAAATGAGGTCTTTTTAGACTAGAAGAGTTCTGCCTTTTAAGACAGGAAAGTATAGCAGTTAAAGTTGCTACTGGAGAAAATACTGAACCATAGAGATAAAAATTATAAATTACAAATTATAAATTATATTTGGAATAAAAATGAGAGAACTAGGGGTGCTAAAAAACACATCCTCCAAAAACAGATATTTACATGAAAATGCGGCATATAATTAATTGACATATTACTGATCTTGCTGGATTTTATTCTGCTTTACTTCCATAAATTGGAGGATCTTTACTTTATTTTTGCCAGAAGATTTAAACTTTAAAAGCCTTGCCCTCATAATTTGCAAGTTAATTTATTTATAAAGTAAATATAAACGTTGCTTAAGTTAATTCAAATGAAATTAAAAGTAAAATAAATAGCCAACCTTATCACTGTCTGTAACCTACTAACACGGTAAGGAAAGCATCAGATGAGCTTCCTGAGAAACTAACGTTACGTTTCCCCACTTTAAAACGAAACAAACATGGTGGTTCCGTGCCATGTTAATTTGTTTTGACAAAAGTTGCATGTTACGACTTTTTTCACTGTACAAAGCGCAGGCTATTTTAATTATTGTGATCAATTTGCGACGTCAATCCCGGCGCATGCGCGCTTCATTTGCAGTCTGGACGCTGAGGCTCTGACTGCAGCGCTGAGAGGGACTCCTGTGGGAGCGGGGGGAGGCGCCCCGCGGCAGAGTAGGAACGATACATGCTTTCATGTAAGAGTCTCCAAAAGCCGCCAGTGACACCGTAAAAAGTCGCCAGATATGTCGCTAGTCGCTTTTTTGAAAAATAGTCGCTGGAGGGGTCTGAAAAGTCGCTGAGTTGGCAACACTGCACCTGCAGCGCTGGCTCGCTCTGCCGTATTTTTTCTTCTTCCCCCGCTTCAGTCAAGTGGATGTGATGACGGCGGCCGCGGATGACGCATTAATCGCGCGACACAACTAATCGATGATGAAATTCGTTGCCAACGCTTTTAAAAGTCGATTTTTATCGATTTTATCGATTCGTTGTTGCAGCCCTAGTATGTACATATAAGCATTGAAGCAAGGAGATGCTCCACTCTGCCTTGTGGTTCAGTCAGGAGACCACCCTGCCTTGTGATTCAGTTGGTGGAGCCTCCTGTCTTATGAACTGATCATTTGTTCTGTCAGAACCATACTGTTTTGTAACCATGTGTTATGTTCTGTTAATAAAAGACGGCTGCAGGAGGGGAGTCGGAGAAAGAGTTGGAAGTTAGGTTGGGCTCTTTCCGCTCCTGCAGAAGCTGTTGTTGAAAATCCCTCTCTGTGTATTCAGTCCTTTTACAAACCTACATTTTTGAACCTAACAATGATCTGCGGTATTACTGCCAATATTGAAGGAGGAAATCAAGCAGTTGGTGGCAGTAATGCACCAAAAGTTGTTTGCCAACCGCCATAAAACACAAGAAGAAGAAGACGAAGAAGGTGGGCATCAAGTAAATCAAAATGGCGTCGCTCGTCACATTCAGAAAGTTATGCTTAATTATTATTGCTGTACTTCGGTGTTTGTGGAGCGTCAGGCGAGGACGGCAACCTTTTGTGGATGTTTATAGTTGTTCTTCTTCTGTTTTGTGTTGGTTGGCAAGCAACTTCCGGAGGGGCATTACCGCCAACTACTGGAATGGAGTGTGAATCGGGATGTGCAACCAGACGGAGATGACGCATTCTGCTCATCCTCTCTTGTTATCAGAGAACCGAGCCAGGGAAAAACCGAGCCGAGCCCACCTCTGGAACTGGTCTACAGTTAGCTCGGTTCGGTTGTGTCTAGCTCGGTTCAGTTCAGTTTGCTTTCCATTTACACACGATAAGTTATCTCAGTTACTGAGCTCGGACCGGTCTCGGCACGGTTTTTCAAGGGTAGTGTAAATGGGGTAAATGTAATTAGTAATGAACCTGGGGACGCAATCATGTGTCATCAGGGTGAACAACAGGGGGCTCAGGATGCAGCACTGAGGAGAGCCTGTGCTTAGACTGATGACAATCTTAATGGATTACTTCCCTGGAAAAAAAAAAGATAAAACAAATAAATAATAATGTGGATTACCAGACAGGTGATGGTAAACACATCGCTGAAAAGCTACCAGTGTTTAATTTAGTTGTCCCTGTTGACTGCTCTTTTTTTAAATTTTGATTAGCTCTCCATCTGAGAAGCACATTTACTGATTAGCTTTCTCCATCTTTAGGCGAAATGGAGCCGTCACCCACATCAAGATCCAAAACACAGGAGACTATTATGACCTGTACGGCGGGGAGAAGTTTGCCACTCTTGCTGAGCTGGTGCAGTATTACATGGAGCATCATGGGCAACTGAAAGAGAAGAATGGAGATGTCATTGAGCTCAAGTATCCACTCAACTGTGCGGATCCTACATCAGAAAGGTGAGAGAAACATTTTTGCTTCTAACACGAATGAATTAATCCCTGCGGTGAATGATACAAAATATTATTATTAGATCATCAACATCCCTGACAGTCATCTAATTAGCATGAGTGATATGAGTCTGAGCTCAGAACGGCATTACAACAAAATTCTGAGCTTTATCGGTACAGGTCAGACTTTCTGATTTGTTTTGGTGGAAACTACTGCTAATGATATAAGCTAATATTTTTCTCTCCATTTAAGGTTTTCAAACACAAAATGAACATGTTCTACGTTGGGCTTTTACAGAACTATGTCTACCACCAGTTAATGAGATGCAGAAGTGAAGCTTTTGAACCTGCATCTTTCTCTAAAAACTAGAAGCACAACGGTCATATTGAATACTAAATTTGTGAATGCGCAAGCAGGACCCCTCAGAATATAGCAAATGTCCTTTCATGTAATTGATTTACTGTAAATCTATTGATGGAGTAAGCAATTTAAAATATTTAGATGCATAAAGATCTGTTAATTTCACCTGTTTTTTGTTTTTTTTTCCCGCCCCACAAAATAGATTGATAATACAATGCAATTAAAAAATATTTTATCGAAATATATGTTGGACTTGATTTTTTCTATGTGTTAAAGTCGTAGTGAAATCACATTTAAATATCCAATCAATTTGGCTTAAATATGTATATAAATGTACTCTTTATCAGACCAGATTGTCCCAAAATTTAGAAATTTGTATAAAAAAAAAAAAAAAAAAAAAATAAATCCTGTCTTAAAATCTGTGGGGGTTTTTTCTGTTATCTTATGCAGACCAGTTAGTTATATGTCAGACTGAACACCTAAATTCAGCCAATCATATATCAACGGTCATCTGTGAATAAATTTTTTCCGTCATTGGATCTTGATTAATATGTTGCAGCTAATATATGCAACGGTTAAAATAAGATTCAACAATTTCCTTTCCTATTGAGTTCCGTCCCAGTGTTCACGGGGATGGACGTCTGTGTCTTCAGCAGGCGTAGAGCTAACAGAACTGGCAGTGTTGCGAGGCAAGGGTTCAAACATGTACGGCTGTAAGCCTTCTACACCAAACCAAGCTTCTGCCGCCCTGGCATCCTCTTCCACAACATCTTCGTCTCCACTTTCCTCCTCTAAATAAATAATGTATGATGGAGACTCATCCACGACCTCCTTGACAGTGTCGTTTCTAAGTCACCAATTTAGTGCTACTTGGTCCCAATGGAATTTCCCATTGGAAACCTACTAGCACTAAGTTATTAACTGGTTAGCAAAATGTTTCTGATAAACCGGCTACAATCAAACTTGCTTCTGAACCTTCCACCACAACAATCCCGCCCTCTTGATAAATGACCAATCACATTCATCTTATTCACTCGTGTAAAGTCGTGCATCACTCTGAAGAATTCTGAAATGCAACGGTTGGAACAGCCGTTTCCCTACGACTTTAAGGTGCATTTCTTCTTGCCATGTCCCATCATGATTGATGAAAAAGTTGCCTTTAATTCCCTCCTCCTTTCTCCTCTTTTTGATCCTACTCTGCATCCTTTGGACCTCCTTTTCAACTCACCTGGGACTTGTGGAAGTAGTAAAAGCATTATTACAGCTTTGAACATGTTAATGAGTAGCTCCCTAGTGTTAAAAGCAAAACAAAAAAAAACCTGACTTGTGGTTCATATGGTTACGCATCATAACAAATGTCTAAAAATGCTGCATAGCAACCAACACTACATCTAAATAAACATTAAAAAAGGGAAACTGATCCACAAATGGAAGGAACCCTATTAAAAAAAACCTATTATATCAAAATCAAGCTAGCAGAGCTACTCCAACATGGAGCCACCTTAACCAGGACAATTCTAGAACCACTAAGGACAATCATCTGGGAATAAATGTTCTAGCTTTCAGCAAGACAGATCTTCATTGCTAGAATAATCCGTATATTGGTCACAACATCAGTTTCACTTTCTGATTCAGATATCAGGGCCCCTGAGTTGAGGTTAATTATGGTCTGTAGTTTCTTAAAGCCCTGTTGTTCATGCTGCAAATGTGTTTGTGTCATGTTAAAAACATCTATTGCAGCCTGGCTTAGCTGGCTTTATATAACAAATGGCAAGAATCCGATGCCATTAAAATATAAGACCGACACATGAGTTATCATGGATATAACACCTTTTTAAAATAAACATTAAGGAAAGACATCAGCAAATTTCCTTTGAGGCAACATTATTTGAAGCCAAATTTTAAGGAATGTCAGAAGCAGAGGTCTTCAACAGGGGGTCTGCAACCCCTAGAGGGTCCACAGAGGTACTGCATGGGGGTCGTGAAAGTTTTGGTTGATTAGATTTTTTTTTTTTTTTATATTCCCCCCTGCAATTTTTTTCCACTAACTGAAATGTCTTTAAATCCACATTAACATGAATTGAACACACTGTAGTAAACGGATACATGGAGGCAGAAGATGTCTTTCAGTCATCAATGCACACATTCAGCCACACACAGGAGCTCTTTCAAGCTGGGCACCGTTTCATTCACAACACCTGTCCCATCAACCAGGAATCAGAATCAGAAATACTTTATTACAGATGGAGTGATGCAACGACATTACTCCATCTGTAATAGAGTGACTATAGGAGCAGTTTGATATAACACAATTTCATACAATATATATAATTAGGGGTTCCATCTCGCCATCAATTTAGGTTCCTTGGCCTGGAAAACATTGAAGACCCCTGCCCTGAGGCCAATGTTTTCTTTTGTCCCATTTCCTACATCATTATTTTGAAAGACTTTTCATGCATAAAACTACATAACCAATGATTCCTATATTAGTGTTAAACAATTTACTTATGCCTGTTTTATTCTGCCTTGCTGCTGACAATTTTTTTTTTTTGTGAAAAGGAAAAAATATTTTCAATAGTTTCTGTTTAGCTTCTGTTCAGTCTGACAAAGGAGCCTCGATTTGTAGATCTTTGAAATGTTTATTTTTTCCCCACAATTTGCGGTATTATTGCTTTCCAAAGTACTGTAAACACAAAGTAAACTCAAATGTTTAAAGAAATTAGTTTACATTTGAGGACATATTTTAGTTGGACTATTATTTAACAGTTCTAATGTTAACTGAGGTTGTACTAAGATACTTTGATCATTTAAGCTCGGCAGATGTTCTCTTCTATTTGCTGCTTATTTCATTTTGAATTCAATTCAATTTTTTGTCTTTTTCTCTAGATGGTTCCACGGACACCTGTCAGGCCGAGATGCAGAAAAGCTCCTAACGGAGAAAGGCAAGAACGGCAGTTTCTTGGTGCGAGAGAGCCAGAGCCACCCTGGTGACTTTGTACTGTCGGTTCGCACCGGGGACGACAAGACGGACACCAACGATGGCAAACCCAAAGTTACTCACGTCATGATCCGCTGCCAGGTAAGAGAGGTCTAACCCATTCTGACTCTATCTGACTACATCTTCTGTTTAAGGGGAAAGCAAACAGGTGCTTCTTGTAAGTAACTGAAAACGACTGTTAGTGTGGGGTTAGGAAGCTGAGACAGAGGCATTTCTTGCAAGAAAAAAAGGTTCAAATTTATTTAACGTCCTCAGACAGAGAGATAGGGCTCTGACTGAGGCAACCTCAGTACATACAGGTGCTGGTCATAAAATTAGAATATCATGAAAAAGTAGATTGATTTCAGTAATTCCATTTAAAAAGTGAAACTTGTATATTATATTCATACATTACATACAAACTCATATATTTCAGATGTTTATTTTGTTTAATTTTGATGATTACAAATGACAACAAATGAAAATCTCAAATTCATCATATCAGAAAATTAGAATATTGTGAAAAGGTTCAAAATTGATGGCCCCTGGTGCCACACTCTAATCAGCTAATTAACTCAAACCACCTGCAAAAGCCTTTAAATGGTCTTTCAGTCTAGTTCTATAGGCTTCACAATCATGGGGAAGACTGCTGACTTGACAGTTGTCCAAAAGACGACCATCGACACCTTGCACAAGGAGGGCAAGACACAAAAGGTCATCGCTAAAGAGGCTGGCTGTTCACAGAGCTCAGTGTCCAAGCACATTAATAGAGAGGCGAAGGGAAGGAAAAGATGTGGTCGAAAAAAGTGTACAAGCAAGAGAGATAACCGCACCCTGGAGAGGATTGTGAAACAAAACCCATTCAAAAATGTGGGGGAGATTCACAAAGAGTGGACTGCAGCTGGAGTGAGTGCTTCAAGAACCACCACACACAGACGTATGAAAGACATGGGTTTCTGCTGTCGCATTCCTTGTGTCAAGCCACTCTTGAACCACAGACAGCGTCAGAAGCGTCTTGCCTGGGCTAAAGAAAAACAGGACTGGACTGCTGGTGAGTGGTCCAAAGTCATGTTCTCTGATGAAAGTAAATTTTGCATTTCCTTTGGAAATCAAGGTCCCAGAGTCTGGAGGAAAAGAAGAGAGGCACTTCATCCACGTTGCTTGAAGTCCAGTGTAAAGTTTCCACAGTCAGTGATGGTTTGGGATGCCATGTCATCTGCTGGTGTTGGTCCATTGTGTTTTCTGAGGTCCAGGGTCAACGCAGCCACATACCAGGAAGTTTTAGAGCACTTCATGCTTCCTGCAGCTGACCAACTTTTTGGAGATGCAGATTTCATTTTCCAACAGGACTTGGCACCTGCACACAGTGCCAAAGCTACCAGTACCTGGTTGAAGGACCATGGTATCCCTGTTCTTAATTGGCCAGCAAACTCTCCTGACCTTAACCCCATAGAAAATCTATGGGGTATTGTGAAGAAGAAGATGCAATACACCAGACCCAACAATTCAGAAGAGCTAAAAGCCACTATTAGAGCAACCTGGGCTATCATAACACCTGAGCAGTGCCACAGACTGATCGACTCCATGCCACGCCGCATTGCTGCAGTAATACAGGCCAAAGGAGGCCCAACTAAATACTGAGTGCTGTACATGCTCATACTTTTCATGTTCATACTTTTCAGTTGGCCAACATTTCTATAAATCCTTTGTTTTTATTGGTCTTCAGTAATATTCTAATTTTCTGATATGATGAATTTGAGATTTTCATTTGTTGTCATTTGTAATCATCAAAATTAAACAAAATAAACATCTGAAATATATGAGTTTGTATGTAATGTATGAATATAATATACAAGTTTCACTTTTTAAATGGAATTACTGAAATCAATCTACTTTTTCATGATATTCTAATTTTATGACCAGCACCTGTACATGTATACTTTAAAAAGTTTCCAACACACACCTGCCCCCAGGGGAACCAACCCACCCCCTGCATAAAGAACTTTCTCACACTTGAACATTTGGAGGAAAAGCAACTTGAGTTCATTAAGACCATTCTCTGTTAGGTTTATTTATCTTTCACTGGCCAAATGGATCTCCTCAAAACAACAGTCCTGTCCTTCATGCCATGAAGGAACCTCTTTAACTCATTCTTATCTCTTATTACCTTCGTTTGGAGCCTGTCAGGCTAAGAACAGACATATCTCGAATTTTTTTATACCACATTAGTTTAATGGATTATTCTGAAGATATTCTTATAGATTCCGTTTTTAAGATGTTTAAATTTGGTTACAGGAAAAACAGATGAGCACTGTTTTTGTGCAGCCTGCCATGTACTTAAACTGATAACAAATTAAATTGGTACAATGAAAAATCCCAGATTTCCCTATTTGCTCACTTAAGGTCAACATTTGACTGTGATATTTTAACAAAAAAAAGTGTGCCTATTTTGGGTGACGGATGTCTTTTACATATTTATTTTTAATTAATCCCTTTTATATATTTTGCAATAATGTTCGCAATAATGATGCTATTCTTCTATTTGTTTTTTATTTGAGGGAAAAGCACGTCGCAGACACTTTAACTGTTACTTCTTTCTTTGTCAGAATTTGGTGTAGGTACCAGATCTGCTCGGGGTTCTGCTTCCAGTGACGTTATGCTACATGATTGGCTGAACGTTGACACATGATGTAAAATGTTGTGGTTGAGCAAACAAATATAATAACATCACGCAGCGACCGTGTGCTGAGTCGGAAGCATCTGTAATGTTAGCGTTTCTAATGACTGATTGAGTTTTACCTGATTGATTAAAAAAACAAACAAATGGTGAACAAAGTAACTGTTAGACCATGTTTAGGGGGAGAACTCGTTGGTGCGGTAGCTAGCTGTGTTCAGTAGCTAACAGGTTAGCCTCTTTTAGCTCGGTCAGTTAGCCATATTATCCTACACTACTTTTAACTTTGTGTCAACAACGTTTGTTTTCTTCAAGTAAAATAACTGTTTTATTCATCTAAAATCTCTACAATAGTTTTTTTTGAGATGTTTCATTTGTCCTCCCTGTCCTCAGATCTAAATAAAAAGAATAAAAATAAGCTGAGCCTTGTTTTGTCATCTTGTTAAACGGTCTATCTTAGAACGCAGTACTTTTCTTCAAGACTGAAACGATTGTTTTCTACTTTCGGCTACTTTAGATCACAGATCTGACCACCCGAGCAGATCTGGTTCCTACACCGGCGCAGAACATCGCCTGCTTGAACTACTACTATGTCTTTATTACTAAAGGAAAAGCTAACCACACATTTTTATTTCTCATTCTAAACAGGGAAAATGTTACCAGCAAATTGTCTTATGATGTAATTTTACCTTTCTTGGTTAAAACTACCCAGCAGATGTAAATTGTTTTATTACTGTTGGAAAAACAGAATCATTTTAATTGGATTTTTGTAAGTCTGATTGATTGATGTGATCTCTTTTGGATTCCCTGTCTCAGGCTGATCTGAAGTACGACGTGGGTGGAGGGGAGAAGTTTGACTCCCTCACAGACTTGGTGGAGCACTACAAGAAAAACCCCATGGTGGAAACCCTTGGCACTGTCCTTCAGCTCAAACAGGTCTGCATCTGTTTTGATTTAAACAGTCCACAAGCAGCACTGTGTTCCTGCTCATTAGTAAGCTAATGAGCTACTCTCTGTCCTGTCTACTGCAGCCCCTGAACACAACTCGTATTAACGCCGCAGAGATTGAAAGTCGAGTTCGGGAGCTGAGTAAACTAGCGGAGGCCACAGACAAGGTCAAACAAGGCTTCTGGGAAGAGTTTGAGGTAATTGGTTTAGCATTTTACTGAACAACTTTTCCCTTTTCTTCTGCAATAATTAATGGATGTTTGCCTGGATCATGGTGGTTGATGGTGGGAGTTTATTTTCTTTAGTCATAGTGGCTGTCACACTGGCTGAACATGTTTTTTGTCTGTAAAATGTTAGCATCTTGTGGCAAAACAATGCGATACAGCAATAAAAGGTTCTTCATCTTACCTTTTACTCTATAATTAATTTCCCTGAGACTCAAGAATCTTTACAGGGTTCTCATATAATGACTTTAGAAACAAATAGAAACTTTTATTCATCTGCATTAAGATACATCCTGATCATGTTAATGTAGTCTGAGTAAAAATAATTTTTGCTCAAGATACATGCCATATGAAGACCTGAAGAATAGCATTGCTATTACTAGTATCAGTAAGGCTGCATGCTCTAGCATCCATGAATTTGGCAGCAAAATCTAAATGCTTCTGCAGCTTTAGCTACAGTTTCTGTAAACACCTTCTTTTTAAACTTTTTTTCTTTTATCTTGGACTTTTCCTTTCTTTTCCCCGCTCGTTGTTGCTAACTCTGCTTCCATTGCTCCTTCAATAGGCCAAGTATTTGTAGCGCTCCTTTATGATTACCCATTGTGTGCATGCGCAACGTCTTACCTTCCTTCACAAGGCCTTGTGAAGGTAAATATACGAGAGAAAAAAAAGTAAAAGAAAAAAAATATATAAGAAACCAACAGGGAGCCATCATTTATTTAGAGGACCGTTTTATGTAACCAGAGTATCCATCCATTTCCAATTTCCATCATGCGTATCCCAAGGGGGGTTGCGAGGGGTGCTAGTGCCCAACTCCAGCTGTCTATGGGCGAGAGGCGAGGTACACTCTGGACAGGTCACCAGTCGATTGCAGGGCAACATGGAGGCAAACGGGACAAACAATCATTCACACACTCATGCCTAAGGAGAATTTAGAGAATCCAATTAATCTACTAGTCATGTTAGGAAGGAAGCCGGAGTATCCAAGCATGCACAGGGAGAACATGCAAACTCCATATGTGCTTTTAAAGTAATTTAGAAAAGTCTCCCATGTCTCTTCCAATGACTTTAGGGTAGCCACTAAGGGAAAATCTAGGCTTTTCCAGGGTGATTGTCAGGAACACGTCCTGCAACCACCTTCTGTGAGACGGCAGATGAGGGTGTTTTCCCAAAGTGTCCTTACCTTGGATTTAAACACCAAAAAAGGCTAAGAGAATTTAAGGAATTATTGTGGTGTAAGCTTTGCTAAGGGTTTTGAAAATTTCAGCTCAAAATGTTCTGTATAAAAGGCCATTTTAATTGTAATGTGGCTAGATTTCTATCAGTATGTCACCAAATTCCAAACTTCACCAGACAGAACAGATATTCATTAAGTTCCTACTTTTTCTTTTTAAAACGTGACATTTTCTTTTTTTTTTCCTAAATAAACTTTATTAATGATAGAATTGGTGTCAGAAATGATGGGCCGAGCTGTATGTGTGCAGGCAGATTGGGACTTAAAGCAGATGAGATGACCCAAAAAGGATTTGTGTCAGGGACCAAGCAGAAAGTCAAAGGGACACATAAGGTAATTAAAAAAAGCTGGGCTTTATCGACCAAAAAAACATAAAAACAATGCAAAAATCAACTGGCACATAAGTGGTCAATTGAATTTATCAATACTTAGCAAACAAAGTAAACTTAACTAAGGAAAACCGACCTAACACAATGAGATATGAGGGCAACATATATAGTGGTTTGGCCAAATCAAAAAACAAAGAAAGGGGAAAACAAGATGGCTGATAATTAACTAAAGCATTTAAACTAACATAGTTCAGTGGTACATGGTAGAGCTTAATGAGCCAGTGACCAGTTTTAAGCCTTCTCAGCCCGTTGCCATGCCTTTGCTTGTCAGGAAAGAGCCTCATCTCCCACCATGGAAACTCAAACAAGGGAAAGAAATGTTAACAAAAGAAAATACCTTCAATTGCTGGTATGCGCGCATGCCATAAGAGCAGTGCAAGATAAACCAAATTACAAAATGAAAGAAAAGAATAAAAATATTACCACAGTGGGGCTCCACAATATGATTGGAGATCACAGAATGACGTTAAAATAAGTGTCGATCAGAGGATGAGACACTGGTTTCCATGTAAGCTGAGAGTTGTTAGATGTTTTTTTCTTTTTAAATGGTTGAGTTGTTCTCCTTTTCTCTCCATGCAGACTTTGCAGCAGCAAGAATGCAAGCTGCTCTACAGTCGCAAAGATGGTCAACGACCAGAAAACAAAAACAAGAACAGATACAAGAACATTTTGCCTTGTGAGTAACCCGGGGCAACAATCAGAGCATACCCAGGCAGGATGTATCTATGGAGACCTGGGCAGCTCCTAACAGGTTTGTTTTTGTTTGTGTTGACAGTCGATCACACGCGCGTAGTTCTGAACGACGGAGACGCCAGCGAGGCAGGCTCTGACTACATCAACGCCAACATTATCATGGTAGTATCTGCTGTCAGTATTGAGTCACTTTATTCTCCAGGTCTCCACATTCACTCACTTTTTGTTGTGACAGCTGTACAGTCATATTCAGTAATGAATGGATGAAAGTTACTGCAAAGTTTGATTTCTGCGAGTCATTTCACTCAGTGAAACAAATTATATGGATTGATTATTAAACATAAAAATGGTTTTTAGGCCTTTATTTGTTATAGTGAGTTACAGATAATAAAAATATGATATTTAGGGTTAAAATATTACATCACACCAATTAAAGCTGACAAACTGTCATTCCTGAAACAATCTGATTTATTGAATATGACTATATTTAGCAAGTCATTTTCAGCTCTTTCTGCAGTCTCTGTGGATCTGATTTCGGTTTCTTGTCTTAAATGCTTGCAGCCGGAGGCGGACACAAAGTGCAACAACGCCAAGCCGAAGAAGAGCTACATCGCCACTCAGGGCTGTTTGCAGAACACCATCAGTGACTTTTGGCGGATGGTTTTTCAGGAGAACTCTCGAGTCATTGTTATGACCACCAAAGAGGTGGAAAGAGGGAAGGTCAGTTAAGATCCATTACTATGAAATGGGACTTATTTTTTAGGTCTTTGATTTGCTGGTGAAGGTTCTCAGTCATCCAGGTCATAGTCGTTCCAAAAAAAGAAAATTAAAAACAATCCACTGGACTTTGTTTCCAAGTTTAAAGATGTTCGCTTCCATCCAGGAAGCTTTTTCAATCCAAAATGTCAGGAAAAAGGTTGAGTTTAAAGTTTTATACAGTAGCCCAATAAAGCCATGTTTTTGTTTTGGAAACATGCAAATTGGACCGGACGAAGGGGTCCACCCCTTTGGAATGGGGAAACGAGCATTTGAGTTAATCCCTTCTCGCTATCATCGCAGCCCCAGCCCCTGTACAGGAGAGTGGAGGACCTCGCCTATTCAGCCAGGCCAACGACCCCCGGGTATGGGGCATTGCAGTCTAACAAAAGAAGCCAAACGACCCCCATTCCAAAGGGGTGGACCCCTTCGTCTGTTTCAATTTGCATGTTTTCAAAACAAAAACAAGATTTTGATGAGCTACTGTATAAAACCTCCAACTCGATGCAATTTCTGACATTTTGAATTGAAAAAGCTTCTTGGATGGGAAGCAAAACGTCTTCAAACTTGGAAACATAGTCCAGTGGATTGTTTTCAATTTTGTTTTTTTTGGAAAGTCTTTGGTTTGTTTTAATCTTTTTAGCGGTAGATATGTTTTTAACTGTTCCAATTTAAAATGATGCGATCTGTTTCCACAGAGTAAGTGTGTGAGGTACTGGCCCGAGATGTCTGCTCTGAAGGAGTACGGGGCCATGCGTGTTCGCAATGTCAGGGAGACAAACGCTCATGACTATATTCTCAGAGAACTGAAGCTTTCCAAAGTTGGTCAGGTGAGTAGCTGGTATAGGGGGTCCACTTGGTTATAAAAGGAATACAAAGTTATTTTTTTTTAATGACCAATTGTATACGTTTTATTTGGTTTTTTTCTCCCATTTGTTGAATTTCTACCTCCTAAAAATATATGAATTAATGATTAAACCTGAGAAAGCCGTAATAAAAAGGCATCAGTCAGTAAAGGGAAAGTAAGTGATCAAAGTATCCCTGCTTTTAAAAACCTACTCAGTCAGTCTATACTCAAACTAAGCCCTTAGCATAGTTGCTAATGTCTGCGCCGAGACAGGAGCACGCAAATCTAAATCTTTAGGATGTAGACAGCATTTACGGCGGTGTCTCTCTGCAGTGCTCAGCAGGAGTCTTCCTCTTAACAGGAATGAGTTTTTATTGCAAACTGTTTTAAATGAGACGGCAAGCTTACCAGGATCAATAGATGTAGTATCTGGCAGCAACACGGCTCAGAGCAGCCAGGCGCTGGAACCCGCAGCATTGACTGTTTTCTATTTCTGCTGGGAGAAGAAACAGAGAAAGGTGCCCGACTAGACTTTCAGGGGAAAGAAGACAAACTTGCCTAATGTTGCCATGTCATTGAGGGGATGGCTTAGTGATTAGAGCATTGCGCTTGGGTCTCGGAGATTCTGAGTTTAAGTCCCACACACTCCCATGGACTGCCTCTGTAGGTCCCTGAGCCAGACTTTTAACCCCAGACTGCTCCCCGGGCGCTGCACAATGGCTGCCCAGTTATGGGTTAAATATGGAGATTTCATTGCGTTGCTCTGTACTTGTGACAGTGTAGTGACAATAAAAGTTGGGGAAAAAAATGGAGTTTCACATGAGAAATGTAGGAATCCAGTAGGTACGCTTGATAACGAAGGCTGAAAAGTGCGTAGACTGTTTGCAACTCGGTGTGCACACTGTCCACTCAACCATGTGGGAAAGACAGAAATACTGGTGGTTTGAATGCTAGTATAGCCTGTTCAGCACAACAAAGATTAGTTCTACTTACAGGAGCCTAAAGAAGCCAAAACTGACTTGATAAAACAAAAGCTTTAAGTTTTTACAAAGGATGATTTAGTTTCAGATTGTGGTTAAAGAACAGGGTCTCGAGACAAAAAATAAGTTCAGAAGCTTTGACTTTTTCTATTAGAATTGCTTTTGTTTTGGGTTAGGTTAAAATAACAATAGTTTTTTAGTTCTGTGTTTTTACTGAGACAAAATAAATAGTCAGGGTTACTGCATTTAGCCACTGCAAAAGGTGAACAATAAATGGAAAACATTGTGTACAGGTTTTAAAACGGGTTCAATTAAATGCTAGAATTCAATTCAGTTTATTTATATAGTGCCAATGTCATCTCAAGGCACTTTACAGTTCACCAGATCATACAGTCAAATTGATTCAAAGTTTTCTATCTAAGGAAACCAGATGATTGCAGCGACTCATTGACTTGAGGGCAATTCCTGTATCTACCCTATTCTATGTTTTCCTGATGCTTTGCAAAAGCATAGTTTGATCACAAGTATTTTTATTTCTTTATTTGGAAGTTTGAAATGACCACAATTTCCCATTTTCCTCCCTAAAAACTTTCTGATTATGCTTCTCCGGGTTTAAAACGATTTCAGGGTAACACAGAGCGCACAGTATGGCAGTACCACTTCAGAACCTGGCCGGACCACGGCGTCCCCACTGACCCAGGTGGCGTGCTGGACTTTTTGGAGGAGGTCAACCTGAAACAGGAGAGCATTTTGGACGCAGGACCCATCACAGTACACTGCAGGTACTCTCAGATCTGTGCTGGAATCACTGACTTTAGAAGTAGAAATACCATCAACTACAACAGTTTTCTTCCTTTCACCTCAGTGCAGGGATCGGACGGACGGGGACGTTTATAGTGATCGACATCCTGATAGATGTGATCCGAGAAAAAGGTGAGACCATCTGCTCGAGAAAACTGCAAGAATTTTTACCAAATCATGGTAAAAACTGATGATTTTAGCACATTTATAGAAATATTAAATGTTATTTTTTTAATCACTGTCTTTTTATTGAGTTTTCCTTTTATACATACAGTTTGTAAATACAAAAAATATATAATTGTCCAACAAAGATAGATATAGAAACAAATACAGTAAAAACATTTCCTACAAAAAAAAAGAAAAAAAAAATCCCATTCAGCCCACCCAGGTCACTACCAAGAGGTCAATGCACTATTTTCCTATCCCTGACTGAGACAGAACACATTTTATTGAATCTTTTTTCTGAATTTTTTATTTTTTTTTTATCTGGAGCATTATTGTAAGTTTTTGAATGTGTCAAGAAAGGGCCCCCCCGTATCTCTTCAAATTTACCAGTTAAATGTTGGACAGAACATTTAATTTTTTCCAGTTTCAGACATGACATGAGGTCACATAACCACTGTTTGTGAGTTGGAGGAGCCGCACCCTTCCACCTGGTCAGAACTGTGCGCCTCGCTAACAGTGAGCAGAACGGCAGTGCCTGCCGTTAGTGCCTGCCGAAATATTAGATGTTATTTTAAAAAAAATCAATGAGAACCTATTGGAGAAACTATTGATCGCAAAGTGAAATGATATCTGGTCATAACCTCTAGGGTTTGTTTCGTTTACAATTGTAGCTGTTGATAGCTGTAGTCAGGAAGCTGTAGCTGTCTGTATTGCACCAGATCTTGCGAAGCTTCTGATTGAAGACACTCTGTTGATCATTCTGATAGACAATGCTCTCTGCTGTCCATGCTTTTCCTCATATGTGAAATCATCTCCAGGGTCCTAGAGGAGCCCCTAGAACAGCCAGCCCTAGCTTAACTTTCTTGTTGTTTTTAAATTTATTAACTATATTATGCGTTTTGTTTCACACAGTACCCTATTACCGTAATAAGAGAACGTGACATCTTCCTAGTTTACCTCTACTGTCTTTAAAGTTGTAGGGAAGTCATATTTAAATGTCAAACCATTCTGGCTTGAACATGTATATAAATGTACTCTTTATCAGACTACATTGTCCCAAAATTTTTAAAATTTATATAAAAAAAAAAATCCTGTCTTAAAATCTGTTATTTTTTTTTGTTATCTTATGCAGGCCAGTTAGTTGTACACCTAAATCATCTATCAACGGTCATCTGTCAATCAAATTTTTTGGTCATAGCATCTTGATTCATATGTCACAGCTAATATATGCAATGGTTAAAATAAGAATAATCCTTTCCCATTGAGTTGCGTCCCAGTGTTCACAGAGATGGACGTCTGTGTCTTCAGCAGGCGTAGAGCTAACAGAACTGGCAGCGTTGCGAGGCAAGGGCTCAAACATGTACGGCTGGAAGCCTTCTACACCAAACCAAGCTTCTGCCGCCCTGGCGTCCTCTTCCACAACATCTTTGTCCCGCTTTCCTCCTCTAAATAAAAAATATATGATGGAGGAGACTCATCCGCGACCTCCGACACAAAACTCTCCTCCTCTTGCATGTTTCCTCTGTCCATAGCGTTCCTTGACAGTGTTGTTTCTAAGTCACCAATTTAGTGCTACTTGGTCCCAATGGAATTTCCCATTGGGAACCTACTAGCACTAAGTTGCTAACTGATCAGCAAGATGCTTCCAAGAAACCGGCTACAATGAAACTTGCTTGCGAACCTTCTTCTACAACAATCCCACTCTCTTTATAAACAACCAATCAAATTCCCTTTATTCACTTCTTGCACCACTCGGGAGAATTTGGAAATGCAACGGTTGGAACAGCCCATTCCCTACGACTTGAAGTCAAATTGTGAACCCTGTCCTCTGATTCTTACAACGAACAACAGCTGTTACAGGAAAGCTATGGTTGATTCTAATTTAATCTGTTGCCCTTGATATAAATATAGTTTTTAATGGGCTTCAATGTTTTTAGTTGGATCACCCCACTAGTTGCTTCAGTGACATAGTTGGTAATTAATGAGTAAAAGTTTCACTTTTCACATCCACTCTTAAGTGAAACAAAATGTTGCACAACAGCCGCTGTGATGTCTGATTTGAAGGAGGACTTGGACTTTGATCACCCCGCTACTAAAGGAAGGTTCGGCAGTGAATGATTATTTAGAGTAGGCCTCAGTGTTTTGCTGCCAATCAAGAAGGAACCTTCAGTTTATGTGTTTGAAAGTCTGAAAAAACATCTAAATGTACTCTTCACCTGCTCAAGTAAATCCTAACAGCTCATTGTAAAAGTATTTTAGACAGAAAGTAAAATTTTTATGCAGCAAAAATAAAATCCTTTTTTGGTGTAGAGGTCTGGTTAAAGGAATAGTACACCCAAAACATGATTAGCCTTCATTTTCTACTCACCCCCATGCTGAACAACACTCTGGAGTACTTTTTTGATATCTCAAATGCATCTGGAGATCTGGGAGGCTTCTTGCTGTCTGCTGACATTCAAATAATGGAGGTCTATGGTGCCCGAGACAGAAAGGTCCATAAAAGTCCACAAAAAACGTGTCAATATTCCTCCATACTGCTCGTCCAATGTATTCCATGTGTCCTGAGTGGGTAGCATCCATAATTTACTAGAAACGAAGTCATTTAGAATGTTTTTAGAGCATAAACAGTAGTGTATAGGATTTCCTAAAAGCGCACGCCTGCGAGTTCACGAGTCTGCGGAAACCGCGGCAGACCAAACCAGATGAAAGTGCGCATTCAGCGTCTTCTCTGCCGATAATGCAAGCATAGAAGAAGAAATGTGCTGTTTACCTGTGTAAAGAAAGAAACAACGAAAGAAAAATGTCTGAGGACTTCTGTGTTGAGCAAGAGCATGAGTTCTTTGCCGAGCTGAATGCGCACTTTCATCTGGTTTGGTCTGCCGCGGTTTCCGTAGACTCGTGAACGCGCTTTCAGGAAATCCTATACACTACTGTTTATGCTCTAAAAACATTCTAAATGACTTTGTTTCGAGTAAATTCTGGATGCTACCCACTCAGGACACTTGGAATACATTGGACGAGCAGTATGGAGGAATATTGACACGTTTTTTGTGGACTTTTATGGACCTTTCTGCCTCGGGCGCCATAGACCTCCATTATTTGAATGTCAGCAGACAGCAAGAAGCCTCCCAGATCTCCAGATGCATTTGAGATATCAAAAAAGTACTCCAGAGTGTTGTTCAGCATGGGGGTGAGTAGAAAATGAAGGCTAATCATGTTTTGGGTGTACTATTCCTTTAAAGTAATGTATTTATTTTTAGAAAATCTATTATTTTCATGTATTTATTATTACACTGTACTTATTAATGTAGTAATGTGCTGGTTTTGATGGGAACTGAGTCCTTCGGGTTCTCTCCTCTAAAAGGTGATTCGATCACTGATCCAATAATGAAACGGAAACCAAGAAAAGCAGATTTAGGGAGATGCAACATGAAATACATGATCTTTTTCTTTAACCACCCATAGGCAGATTCTGGCTGATTGATTTTTATTGGTGGCTGAAAAACACTAGAATAAAAACTGAATCAGTCTCTCCTTTCATAGTTTAATACTTAAAGGATTGGAGCTTACAAATGTTTCATTACATCTCATAAGAGGCAAAACTTAAGAGTTTGCATCCTGCTGCAGGGGTGGACTGTGACATCGATGTGCCAAAGACCATTCAGATGGTTCGTTCGCAGCGCTCTGGGATGGTGCAGACTGAGGCGCAGTACAGATTCATCTACATGGCTGTGCAGCATTACATAGAAACGTTGCAGAGACGCATAGAAGAGGAACAGGTCTGCAGAAAGTTGCATCATGGTTTTGTTTTGTACCTCCTCTGGTTTATTTTACTATAACGTTTTCTTTCTCTTTTGCAGAAAAGTAAAATTAAAGGACGCGAGTACACCAACATAAAGTACTCGTTGTCTGACCTAGCCGGTGGAGAGCAGAGCCCTTTACCTCTTTGCTCGCCCATCCCTACACCCGTCTGCACAGAGTGAGTAAAGCTGAGACATTTTGATTTCTTTGAGTTAAATTTGACTTATTTCTCCAAAGCATGAGTCTGTTGTTTCTCACCAAACTGTCGCTTCCATCAGGATGAGGGATGACAGCTCTAGGGTTTATGAGAACGTGGGCCTGATGCAACAGCAGAAGACCTTTAGATGAGATTTGCCTTTAATTCCAGGACTATCAGTTCCAGGTAGGTACTGCTGTGAAATTTCACCAACAAATTGTGAACATATTGAATAACTAAAACTTGGAGTTTTAGTTAATTAATGGGTCGTCAAATCAAGGCTATAACCTATTAATGATTATTAGTTAAATGATTATAACTGAAATCTGCTAACTCAGAAAGGGTCTTTAGTCCTTAAAGTCTGGTTTATGCTCAGAAACCATTGTTGTCTGCATGTGTGTCACAGTTAAAGGTGCAGTAGAAGATCTTTTCTGATGCATTTTTTACCATGTGGCTTGAAGATCTCGCCACAGTCACATAGCAAGCAGTGAAATAGAAGATCGGGAAGTTAAACGAAAATAAATGGTCCCTCGCTACAGTAAAAAATCAATGAGTAATGTCCACCAATCACAAAACATGGTCCATTGTCCACTATAGGTTCCTGACACATCAATCATGGTCGTCCCTCCCCCCTGTGCTCGTACCTTGAGACGCGAACAAATCGACCCCCCCCCCCCCCCACCTCCCCCAGTGCTCGTACAGGACGCCATGGCTGGAAGCTAGCCAATGTTATGCTACGTTCACACCTAAAGCACCAAGAGCAGCAAAAATGTGCGTGCTGCTTCATTTTTGATGCTTGTACAACGCATCGGTACACACAGCGATGCTGCTTGAAGCTGCTCAAAGCTGCTCGATTGCTTCAATTGTAGAATCCCTTGGCTTGAGTTCACCAGAAGGTCAAGACATTTGCAGGCAAATTTTTTGCAGGCAAATCTTTTGCAGCCGAATTTTCACAAGATAAAATTTCAATTTAAGGAGTTTAAAATTTGGTAATAAAAATTCAGTGTTTAAAATTCCAATGAGACTGTTTTTCTTCCAAAGGATTCTGTGTTCTGCCTAAAGTCGATACTTTTGTAATGAACCACATTTCAGCACAGATACAGCCACAGATCCAATGGGGCATACTTTACCTGCTTGTATCTATGTTCTCCTAAATATCTTGAACATATTCTATCTAAAGTGTCCTGTAGTAGCTTTGGCTTCAGTTCTATGGAAGCCAGAACCAGGTTATCCTAGATTTTTTTTCTTGCCACAAAGTGGGGTTTTTGATTTGAACAGCACTCCACTACATCCATTTGGCTTTTCAAACTTTAAACTGCTGTTTTCCTTTGCCTTCCTGGCTCCCATTTGTTTTCTAACCAACATTTCCAGAACAGCTGCATTTAAAATAGCTGTAGAATTTCATACAGAAGGACACAATCTTCTTATTAGGAGGCTTCTGAAAGCAACTGCTGACACTTTAGCTATTGGCAGCATATTAACCCTCTCTATGTAAAAGCATTCAGCCTTTTTTTTTTTTATTTGTAATAAAATTTTAAAACTATGGCCATTTCTCAATATGTCTTCTTGTGCGTTCTCATGTTGTTGTGTACTTGTGAAACGTCTCAGCCCTAGTACTGTTCCAAATCACAAGAACACAAGTTCAAGAACAGACAAAGTCCCCGCATGTTGTTCTCGCGCCTCTCTCTTTACCCAGCATGCATCAGTGCAGACTTGTCCATTCTTGAGGTTGACAGTTGTCCCAGCATGCACTGCGGCAGCAGCAGCAGCCTCAATAGTGCGCTCACAGAGCTCAGAGTGTTAAATTTAAAGTTCTCTTTTCTGTTGCCGTTGTACAATAAAAGTATTCAGGCGAGAATATTATACTGTTAAGCATCGCTATATGGCCCATCTACTGATTTGATGCGTAAATAAAAAAAACATTCCAAAGTTGAGAGTACCGTGGCAACCAGCGGACCTCCGAGGCTAACGGCAGCCAGGTCTAATACTAGCCCGTCTGCAGCAGTCGTCTCTCTGCATTGTCCTGTGTGAAGTACCACTGGCTCTGATGGTGAATATTTTTGTGTGTTTAATTTTCTCACTTTGATGGCAAAATTTGGAAACTTCGTCCTCACATTTCGACAAATTAATTGTAGCTATTCAGATATAGAAAATAGATAATTTATATGAAATCAGAAGCAGGTCTGTTATTTATTCAGTGGGGTGTTGAAAGAAAGCACCGAGGAGGTGGAGTTACGTGATCAATGGGGAGCGAAAAGTAGTGGTCATCTGTCTGAACAGTCAGGTGATCAGATGTTAACCGAGTTCACTATAAAGTCCTCCATATGGTCCCCGCTCTATATAGTGATTGAGGGATTTAGGGGTAAGGGCGGATGTTCTGACACAACCCTAATGTTTAAGGTTACATGTTCTAATTTTATTTTTTTATTCTCTTCAGGATCCGGACAGTTTTTCGCCAGCTACACCTTGACGCCTGAGACTTGACCATGTAGAACCATTTTTGGGGGAGGGGCAACACACACATATTAACACACACACAGCTACACCACAAAAGCCCAACTAAAACCTGAGGGAGACCAGATGGCCTGCTCATAATCTTGTTGCGCTTTCTTCTCGACCATTTTCCCTCAAGTTGAATTCTTAACCACTGTGATCATTGGAGGAGCCTTGGAGAAGCCAAACACGTCACCCTGCTGAACTCCGGCTCCAGCTCAGCCTTAGGGACGGTACCCAACAAGCGCTGCTGACCGAGCGCACTCTTCTCAGAGGGAAAACCACCCAGCTAACCTACCCTCATCTTCTATATTGTTCATTTCTTTTTCCTTATTAACCAAAGTTATGTAGAGTATTTAGAAACGTGTGAGGAGTTTCTTGGAAACGGCCTGAACCAAACAAATAAGTGAGTTTTCTCTTTTTCTTCAGCTATTTTTAGCTGCTTTATGTGAACAGTTAAAAGGTTTTTAACCGGTTAGCCTTTAATACAGAAAGAGATGGTGGTTTCTGACTTACAGGCCAAAAGTAACCATCTATTAATGTATTTAATGGAAATAAAATATTTCGTATTAACCTGGATCTATAACCCTGTGACTTCTAAAATGAGGGTTTTGTTTTTATGGTAGTTGAACCATCTTAAATGCACTCGAATGAAACTTATTGAGTGTAAATGTTCTCTTTTTTTCTGTCTTCTAGTTTACATAGGCTTTGCGATCTGTCGATGGAATTAGCGTGTTTATTAATCATTCCTTAGCTGAAGCCGGTTATCCTTAACGCTGCACTCTTCTTCAGAAACAGTTTGAGTCTTGAATCAGCTTTTTATAAATGATCTGATTTGGGGTTTAGTGAGGAGTCACCACGGCGGCCTGTATTTCTGTCGCACTCGGTATGTTGACATATTGAGCATTCAGGGGAATCTGTTGTGTATCTCACCTGCAGGCTTTGCCTCAGGTCCATTTTTTTATTTTATTTTGTTTTTCAAGTGCATTTCATGTTTTTTTTCTTTTCAAAGAGATGCCTGTGTGTACCATTGCCTTTTTGTGAACACCGCCTAAACTTAAGTTTGAGAGTCACTGTTTAACGAAACGATTGCACATCTCTCAGCTTCTAAAACGTATATTAGTCACTGTTGTTTAAGTTGGATTAATTAGATTTTTTTTTTATGCACATTTATGTGCAACACAGCTATATAACCTTTTAGGGAGACATTTCAACTTCTAGTGTTTAAAAAGAAAAAGTTTGACATTTTGTGGAAAGAACTTATTCAGTTTATCACGCTTGCATTTATTTAGTTTTTTGCCTTTTTTTTTTTTCTTCTCAAAATGTATTCCAGAATTTAATGACACCTTATATGACTTTCCTGGATTTTCTCACTAACTTATAAGCAACTCGATGCTTTGCTTTAAATCCGGCGTTCCACATGGCAGCGTCCTTAGCCCGCTTGTTTTTGTTTATCGAGACCGTTGGAAAACAACAACAAAATCGGCACCGACTGACCTAATAATGATGGACGCCCGATATTGAGCAGGCTACACCATGACTTATCCTAATATTAAAAAGAAATAAAAGCCTGGCCTTTAGCAAGCAGGATAAAGAAAATTCACCCCGTTATTTTGATGGTAGGGCTTATGAGAGGTTTAGCAGTTTCAGAAATGCAGATCCTTTACGTCTGTGGAAACGGTGGTGCCACTCCTTTCAGACGGGCCACTCCGCCCCAGCAGCTACTGTTTAGCTGTTTAGCTAGTTCACCATGAGCGCATTTGGAGGGATATTGAAGTAAAAAGCATCTAGAACACACAGGCAAGCTTTGTAATACTGTCTGTATAAACTGTTTCAAACTATATTAAGATCAACATATATAGTTACATCATTGTGTGTAGTACATTTCAGCCTACAGTTAGAAACTGACTGAGAAATGTAGAGCTGTAGTGCAGATGAGGCTAAAAATAAGGTGGTTTCATGAGGAAGTTCTAGTTTCATATATCAGGTTAACAGTCAGCATCTATATACATATAGATGTTTTTTTTTTTTCTGAAGCTTGTGTAATGAGTTTTTTTTCTTCTTCTGAAATGTCAAAGTCTTCGCAATCAGCTGTATTTTGCAGGGCAGTCACCAACTCCCCCCAAGTCATCTGACTAAGCTCTGCTGCACTCGCTTTTCTATCGTTCTGCCTTGAGAAACTGCAGTGTTGTGGTTGCAGTTACTGTTACAGTGCTGACTCAGAGCGAGCGAGGGGGATAGAAAGGGGAAGCTGCTGCATTCTTTGCCTTCCGAGAAGTTTCTCCACGGCCACTGATCTGGGACACAACAGCTTCTCTTTAACTTTAGGAAGTCCTCTCTGTTCCGTTCAGTATTCCAACGCCATCTTCTGATAGAGATGCTCTGTGGTGTGGTGTTATAACGTCGGAAGGAGGACTCAGTTCTCGTCTAGTCTCTTCTGGAGTGCTTGCTTTGTGTGTGTTGTGTGCTTGTGTTCTCGGATGCTTTCCTTGTTTTTTTTTTCTTCCTCCTAGATGATTACTCTTCTTCATGAATCACAAAAGCAATTTTAATGCATAGAGGTGCCTTCTATGCGTTTGTGTGTAAAACGGCTGTCGAAGCACACTGCTCCTCAAGCTCCAGCGCCATCTAAGAACCTGTAACAACTAAATGTGAATCCTTTCATCATGAACGTGCTGAACAAAAAAAAAACTAAATAAAAACAGGATCCTGAAGCAAACTATATTTTTTAACATGTATATTGTACATGAACACCAAGTAGAACAGAATGTACTTACTAAAACATATCTACTTGCCAATAAAATATACTGTATGTATATTCCTGCAGCTTTTCTCCCCATGACACGGGGAGGAACCTCACAGAGCTTAAGAGGTGTATTGTATGACTCTCAATGCAGTTAACCATGTTAACTTCCGTAACAATAAACGGCTAACCCATGCCTTGTTAACGGACCGTCTCTTGTCTTCTTGATTCTTTTAGTTTTTTGTGGGTCTTTTTATTTTGTATTTTTCAATTTTGCATAAAACAGACAAAAAGATAAGTGAAAAGAGAAGGGCAACAAAAATAAAACAAAGGTATACCAGAGTCCATGTTTAGGGCATGTGGGGGTCGCACAGTTCTTATATAGGTTTGTCTGGCGTTCCAGTTTTATTGAGGGGAAGTTCTTTCTGATTTGTGTAATTAAACCAAGTTGTTTCAGGTATTTGGACTTTATCCCTAGATAGTACGGTATTTTCTCCATTGTGAAGATTTCCTCTACTATTGATATCCATTGTGTCAGGTGTGGAGGGTCACTTTTTAACCATTTTCTGGTAATCGCCTTTTTTAGATGCCACTATCAAGATTTTTTGGAGATGGATGTCTTTCCTGAGTATCTCTTATCGGTTTGTATTTTTGTACTTTGAGTATGTAGTAATTTATTTTGTAATTGAGGTGTTATAAAGTAGAGTATAACATTTTTCCAGCCAAATTCCCTCCAGTTAATAGAGCTTGTGGAGGACCGTTGTGTTTTGCACATTGAAAGCCAGTCACTCTTTGACAGTTTCACTTTCAATTCCGCTTCCCATTTGGACTTTATATATAGTGAGTTATTTCCATTTAATTTTTGTAGGGTTTTATATAGCTTAGATACAACTTTTGTTGGGATTTTCGTGTATGCATCGAAAAAAATAATTGAATCAACTAATTTCCTTCCGGTGATAATTCAATTCTCTTCTAGTTTTAATCTAAACTTAAATATTAACGTAAAACTTGGATTTCTGGGTGTTTTGTAGGGTGGTTTTATTGAGGTGATAATCTATTTTTAATAGAGGGCTAGGGGATAAAAACATTAGTTACCTGTTAATGCATGAGTGATTAAATAGGAAAATATAACTTCAATAACATAATTAAACAACTGAGAAAGAAGTTTTCACAGACTTCAAAGAAATCTGATCTTGAAAAGTTTTCACCTTCAAATGAGTTCAGTAACACAGTCTATTGCATCAACTCATTGACTCGAATGCAATCCTTCACACCAAGCATGCTTGTAGCGACAGTGGAGAGGAAAAACTCCCCTTTATCAGGAAGAAACCTCCAGCAGAACCAGGCTCAGTGTGAGCGGCCATCTGCTGAGGCCGACTGGGGTTCAAGGAGACAGAAGCAGAGAAACAAAAGGCAACTGTGAAAGGCAGCCCCGTCCAGGAAACACACAGCCAGGCAGACTAGCTCTGAGCCAGCTCCCATGTCAGAGGATGAAGAAAGCACATCCAGCAAACAATTCAGAAAAACAGGCCGATCTCCAACATCTATAAACAAAGGTGTTGATGGCAGCAGCACAGCTGATACACTATATTGCCAAAAGTATTTGCTCACCTGCCTTGACTCACATATGAGCTTAAGTGACATCCCGTTCCTAATCCATAGGGTTCAATATGACGTCGGTCCACCCTTTGCAGCTAGAACAGCTTCAACTCTTCTGGGAAGGCTGTCCACAAGGTTTAGGAGTGTGTTTATGGGAATTTTTGACCATTCTTCCAGAAGCGCATTTGTGAGGTCGCACACTGATGTCGGACGAGAAGGCCTGGCTCTCAGTCTCCGCTCTAATTCATCCCAAAGGTGTTCTATCGGGTTGAGGTCAGGACTCTGTGCAGGCCAGTCAAGTTCATCCACACCAGACTCTGTCATCCATGTCTTTATGGACCTTGCTTTGTGCACTGGTGCACAGTCATGTTGGAAGAGGAAGGGGCCAGCTCCAAACTGTTCCCACAAAGTTGGGAGCATGGAATTGTCCAAAATGTCTTGGTATGCTGAAGCATTCAGAGTTCCTTTCACTGGAACTAAGGGGCCAAGCCCAGCTCCTGAAAAACAACCCCACACCATAATCCCCCCTCCACCAAACTTTACACTTGGCACAATGCAGTCAGACAAGTACCGTTCTCCTGGCAACCGCCAAACCCAGACCCGTCCATCAGATTGCCAGATGGAGAAGCGCGATTCGTCACTCCAGAGAACGCGTCTCCACTGCTCTAGAGTCCAGTGGCGGCGTGCTTTACACCACCGCATCCGACGCTTTGCATTGCACTTGGTGATGTATGGCTTGGATGCAGCTGCTCGCCCATGGAAACCCATTCCATGAAGCTCTCTGCGCACTGTTCTTGAGCTACATGAAGTTTGGAGGTCTGTAGTGATTGACTCTGCAGAAAGTTGGCGACCTCTTCGCACTATGCGCGTCAGCATCCGCTGACCCCGCTCCGTCAGTTTACGTGGCCTACCACTTCGTGGCTGAGTTGCTGTCGTTCCCAAACACTTCCATTTTCTTATAATACAGCTGACAGTTGACTGTGGAATATTTAGGAGCGAGGAAATTTCACGACTGGATTTGTTGCACAGGTGGCATCCTATCACAGTTCCACGCTGGAATTCACTGAGCTCCTGAGAGCGACCCATTCTTTCACAAATGTTTGTAAAAACAGTCTGCATGCCTAGGTGCTTGAATTTATACACCTGTGGCCATGGAAGTGATTGGAACACCTGATTCCAATAATTTGGATGGGTGAGCAAATACTTTTGGCAATATAGTGTATTAGTCTCCAGGATGGTGTCACAGCCAAATGGGAACAGATGAGGCAAAGTAACTGTAAGGAAAAAGCAGAGAGAGCATAACGTTAGAGATTGAACAAACAGATTTACTTCTGTTAAAAAGATTTTCATTGTTTTAAGATACAGCCTTAAATGGGCTTAACTGAGCTGCTCAGATGTCCCTGTACAGTACAGCTCTTCCAATCACTTTTTAGGCCTCTGATTATTGCAATTAATACAGTGGGGCCAAAAAGTATTTAGTCAGCCACTTATTGTGCAAGTTCTCCTAATTAGGATAATGAGAGAGGTCTATAATTTTCATCATACTCACATCATAGGATTTTTAAATGATTTATTTCTAAATTATGGTGGAAAATAAGCATTTGGTCAATAACTAAAGTTCAACTTAACACTTTGTATCATAACCTTTGTTGGCAGTGACAGAAGTCAAATGTTTCCTGTAGGTCTTCACCAGGTTTGCACACACTGTAGCTGGTATTTTGGCCCATTCCTCCATGCAGATCTCCTGCAGAGTGGTGATGTTTTGGGGCTGTCGCTGGGCAACGTGGACTTTCAACTCTCTCCACAAATTTTCTATGGGGTTGAGGTCTGGACCTTGAAATGCTTTTCATGGAGCCACTCCTTCGTTGCCCTGGCGGTGTGTTTGGGATCATTGTCATGCTGGAAGATCCGGCCATATTTTATCTTCAAGGCTCTCACTGATGGAAGGAGGCTTTGGCCTAAATCTCAGGATACATGGCCCCGTTCATTCTTCCCTCAATACGGATCAGTTTCCCTGCCCCTTTTACAGAAAAACAGCCCCAAAGCATGATATTTCCTCCCCCATGCTTCACAGTAGGTATCGTGTTCTTGGGATGCAACTCTGCATTCTTCTTCCTCCAAACACGAGTTGGGTTTTTACCAGAAAGTTATATTTTGGTTTCATGTGAATACATGATATATTCTCCCAATCCTCTTCTGTATTATCCATATGCTCTCTGGCAAACTTCAGGCTGGCCTGGACATGTACTGGCTTAAGCAGAGGGACACGTCTGGCACTGCAGGATTTGAGTCCCTCTCGGTGTAATGTGTTACTTATCTAAGTCTTTGTTATTTTGTTCCCAGCTCTCTGCATGTCATTCATCTGGTCCCTTCGTGTAGTTGTGGGATTTTTGCTCACCGTTCTCTTGATAATTTTGGATGGGATCTTGCGTGGAGCCCCAGATCGAGGGAGATTATCTGGTTTGTACGTCTTCCATTTTCTTACAATTGCTTCTACAGTTGAATTTTTCACACCAAGCTACTTGCCCATTTCAGATTCACGCTTCCCAGCCAGGTGCAGGTCTACAATTTTCTTTCTGGTGTCCTTCAACAGTTCTTTGGCCTTGGCCATGTTTGAGTTTGGAGTGTGACGTGTGACTTTAAATATTGTTAGATATTACAGGCTAACAATGGAACCAAACGACCCACTCATTGGTTTCCATTTGCATGTTTCCAAGCAATACAAGGCCTTGTCTATATAAAGACTCAAACTCACTGCGGATCCAGACATTTGAATTGAGAAAGCTTCTTGGAGAGGTAGCAAAACATCTTCAAATCTTGGAAACCAAGTCCAGTGGATTTTTTTGAACTTTTACGGAAAAAAAATTCTTAAAGAAGTTACAGGTCTGTGAGAGCCAGAAGTCTTGCTGATTTGTGGGTGATCAAATACTTATTTTCCACCATAATTTATAAATAAATTCTTTAAAAATCCTACCATATGATTTCTTGATTTAAATTTTTTTTTAATTTTGTCTCTTATAGTTGAATTGTGTATCTATGATAAACATTACAGACCTCTCATTATTCTAAGTAGGAGAACTTGCACGATCAATTCAACAACTCTCTTTTTTTATTCAAACAGGCTTTCTAATGGTAAACATTTTATTTTCAATTAGGATTGCTTCAATTATGCCCTCACTAACAGGACAACCCGGCATTGAAAGTTTTTTTTGTTTCACCTTGTTTAAGCTAAAAGATCACAAATAACATATAATGAAGTATATTTTCCTTTTAGTAAGAAAAATAACCCCCACACATACAAAAAACACAAACTGACATTCAGCAAATGTTAAATACAACACATATTCAAAAAGCTAATTAGAAAATAGATATAGTCACAGAAAACAGCGTATTATATATGCTCAGAATGTCTATTTTAAGTGTTGGGGTCTAAAATAAGTGACATTATCAGACTGGATAACATACTCAAGGAAGGGTCCCCACAGGTTCATAAACATTTCACTTCTGTCGGTTTTTGAGTATCTGATTTTTTTCTAATTTGAGAAAATAGAGGTTGTGTTGCGCCGATCCCATATTTGGGCCTGATTCCGATGTGTAGCTGTGCAGTATTGGCCAATACGATACCATCTGTTATAAATGGATGTGGGTGTGTATATATATATGAAGACCTGCATACTACTTGGATGTAAAATAATTGCCATCATGGCTTTGTCAAGCTGCTGCCTACCTTTGTGAAGCAGGAAAAAGACTAATACAAAGTCAATCCAGTAGAACTTTTTATTACCTACCTGGAATGGGTGACATACCAGTATCAGGGCCCCACTCGATACTGGTATCGGAATCGGTGCAACACTACTCTAAACCAATGGGTGTTTGAAGGTGGTACTGAAGATTTTAATTTTAAAACAATCAATTGTCTCGTCTAATAAGTGGCAAAACAAGAACATCTTTTTTATATTTTACAAAAGAAGTCAAAGAATATGTATCTCCAAGGGGGGTGGGGTTCAACTCTTTCACCTGCTACTTTTGCAAAGTGGTAAAAATCTCTGTCCAATAACTTTATCATGATGTTCCAAAACACATGTACAAGGTTTGCAGCAGACCGTAGACATCAATCACAAGCTGCAGTTATTCCATCATACATTTTAGCCAATCTAGCTTTAGTATAATAGACACAATATGCCATGTTACATTGAATTAGAGCTTGTCTAAAAGATATAAAGATAGAGGATTTATGTATTTGCTGCAATATCTCTGTCTAGATTTCTATTGAAGGTATTTAAGTTTTTTATTTCGTAATTTGCTTTGTTGAAGACAGAAATCTAGATTCCTAAAATTAGTGAGAACTGCAGAGAAGATCATCGGGGCTCCTCTTCCCTCTATATAAGACATTTCATTCCAGCGCTGCGTGTCCTGAGTCCATTACATCATCCATGACCCCTCACCCCCCCCACCATGGACCGTTCTCCCTGCTGCCCTCTTGGAAGAGGCTTCGCAGATTCCGAAACAGCTTCTTCCCCGTCGCCATCAAACTCATGTCACTCTGCATCAAACAGACCAAATCAATGCTATTTTTTGCACCATGTTTTTTTCTCCCAATGTTTACATTTGATCACTGCTGCACTTTAAGAAAATTGAAATGTCATGAGAGCTGCACAAAATGACAATAAATGTTGTCTTAGTCTAAGACTAAAAAGAAAATATTTTTTGTATTTAAATTAGATATTTTAGATCAAATTTCCACACAAATTCAAACTCATTTTGCTTTCGAAATTTTTTTTTTTTCTTTTTTTACATCTTCTCAGCCCATTTTAAATCCACCTGTAAACTGTACCTCTGGTTCCTAAGATGATGAGAGTTCGATGGAAATAAAAGCAAAGACACTTCTATGCATTTCATTCTTGAACATGAACAAAAACCTGTTCTCAGAAACTGAGCTTTAAAGAGAAATGGGAGCTGTGATAAATAGTTTTTTATGTAAAAGACTTGTGTTCCTTTATGCTGATTTGAGTCTCATATTCATTTAACTCTGCAATAATTTAATACAATCAATCATTTGCACAGAACTTTACTGTTGTCACTTTATACCAGTGTTTGTAACCTTAGCTATAGCCATTTAACTGTTCACAAAAGTGTGATGGCCTTGTCTGTATATACTTAATGTATATATTTTTTTATATATTTTTAATATTTTTTCTATTTTGTATTTTTTCTTTTTTCCTACTGTACTGTTCACTGTGATGCAATGCTGCAATTTCCCCACTGTGGGACAAATAAAGGATTATCTTATCTTATCTTATGATTTCCAAAGTGTTTGCATTTAGAGTTTAATAAAAAATGGAGATCAAAAGAAAAAAGTCAAATGTATCAATAGGAAGACCAAACTTTATCACTTCAGTTATCTGAATTATTGAAGCCCTAACCCTTTAAACCTTATCCTTATAGATGGTATGCAATGTAAATAAAGTTTTTTTTATTTCCTCCTTATAGATGCACAAGCATTGCAGAACAGAGTGAACATCAGCCTTTTACCCTGGATTACCCATGACCTTCCTTAACAGGAACACGTAGAAGACCGTCAGAAAACATGAATCCTGAACACGTCACCAACCTTGAGCTATCAGCATGCGTGGTCATGAGTTTGGCATTTATCTGTCGTTTCTAATTAACTCTGGCCCTCTGTCTCAGCCCTGCTCTGCATTCTGTCACTCTGCTCCTCCAAACCTTTTCAGGATTCCTCCTCAGGGCACCTGCATCATCAACGCGCCGTCCCAGATGCTACATTTCCCTCCAGGAAACAGCTATGTTCTAACTAAAGGTTTTTGCTGCCGCTCACACCTCTTTGTGTTTTATTTTTATCAATAAAAAGATATTAAAAGATGGTGAATGGGTCATTTTATCTCAAATATTAATCAGGGAAAACAACTCTGGTTGAGAAACATCCCCATTTCTACAAGAAATCATCTGAATAACTTGTTAAAATGCAGACCTCCAAAAAAAATATATGTATATAAGTATTATAAATATTTAATAAAAAATGTTTTCCAGTTATTTACAGACAAAAAAAATATAAGTGCAAATATATACAGTAAATAAAACATTTACCAAGATTATTTATGTATTAATGAGTTTTGTGGAAAAACAGAAAGTCATTAAAATGTAATAAAATTAAATATATTTACTTAAAAAATAATAAAGTGAAAAAAATAGCCTATAAATCCCAAACCATTATTTTCCTTTAGCTTCTTCAACTACAGTCTCTGTTTCTTATAACATTTGAAAATATGTAGGACTGAGACATATGTTCCATATGAGGAATTAAATTGAAATGCTCGTGGAAAAAGTCCAAGTAAAAATTTATGGGCAGACAAATTGGACTTGGTACAGTTGATAAATTCGAAATGATTAATTATGATTTATTAGTTTAAAGGTCTGTAAAGATCAGAAAATACATTTTTTTTGTGTGAAATACTTATTTTATATCATTAACCCTTTAAAGCCCGATCCAAGAATAAAACAAAACAGAAAATTACTTTTTTTTTTTATTTGAAGTCCTTATTTGGCCTTTTAACAAAATATGTAAAAAGAAAAAACAGAAATACATTTTTGATATTAATAATTTATTACTATGCAATTAGTCAAGATTATTTTTTGTGTAGTCTTCTACTGGCTGTTATCAGGTATATCTGATTGTGTACAATAGGATTTTGAGCAAAGTTTTTACCATTAAATTATGCAAAAAGTGTCAGACGCAAAACATTTCAGAAACTGTATGAATCAAACATGATACATTTGGCATTATAGGGTTAAAAGAAAAAAATATATTTAAAAAAATCCTAAAGCATGGTTTACTTGATTTCTTCTCTTTATATATGGATATATATCTATAGAAATATATATTTGTATGAAAACCAAGAATGTGTAAAAACAAACAAGCAAATAGGTTGATAAAAAAGTAAATCCTAAATGAATTTCTAGTTAATTTCCCACATGATTGTTCTTCCTGTATTATTGTGCTTGGACACGTGTCTGTCATCATTGATCTAACATTTGCAGAACAGTTGGCCTCTAACCAATTAAAACAAGCAGGCATGAGACAGACCTTTGGGATACTGAGACTGACATGTAGGGATTATGCTTAACACCCTTGCAGCCTAGATTTATCTGTGTTATAAGTGGAAAATAAAAATGGAAACACTTTATTACACATTTTTCTCAATACTAAATACAATGTTTAATAATATTGTATAGTTTAAAAAAAATCATAATATTCACTTTATTATTATATTCTTCTTCACTTAGTCAATCTGTTTAATCAAAACTGGAAAGGACGTCATGTTTTGCAAATTAGCTAAATAGGTTTGGGTCTCCTGACATTTTATGAAGCAGTACAGTAAAAAGACCACAAGAGGGCAACAATGAGTCAGCTTCTGCACACAATGACCAACAGCTGCTCAACTTCTGCTCAACCTGCAGACAGAAATCTATCTGTACTACAGTGAAGACACAAACATGCAGATCACATGTCATGTTTCCCCTCCACATGTGTAACAATAACTGTGTTTCTCCTCTCTCCTGCAGCCACACGCCTCAGAAAGCCTTTAGGTTATCTCTCAGCCGAATAACAGAATTACATAATCATCATGGGCACTAATTGCACATTGCTGCAAAGCTATTGGATTTCTGTTGTGTTGCACATAATAAGTGTATCTTGAGGATAATAAAGCTCCTAAAATAGATCTGTTAAGTAAAGTGGCCTTATAGAGAGATTGAAAGCAAGCATTTTCTGCACAGGAAACCATTGGAAACTGTTAAGAGATAGAGCTAGGAATCTTAGATGTACATTATCATGAAAGTGAAAAAGCTTTTTCTCTGACTTTTAAAAAATATCATAAATTGTATGATTTTAAAAAAAAATCATAATCATGACAATGCAGTTTAGTATATAATGTCAGATTTAGATTCTTAAAGAAGGTAAAGATTAGCTTGAACTTTTTCTAACTCTAATGCTTAAGGTGTCCGATTCCTGCTAACGATCCAGATGAGTATTGTTAATGTATTAAAGACTCGTCTCAATGAAGCAGTATTTTTACTATAAATGGTTTTGATGGAGGGAAAATCTGATACTAATGACATTTGGACCTTAGGAATATGGATTGTGCTCCTGTGATTTATAGATCATACAAATTATGTTAAAAAGTAATTTCCCTTGAGGCAAAAAAAAAAGAAAAAAAGAAAACAAGCCTTGGTTTTCATTTCCTTTTCATTATTTTTGTCACAAATCTAAATCTGCAAAGTGTGGCTTGCATTTTAGTAAACAATTTGTAGACCCGCCTAACATTTTAACCCATTCTTCTAAAGGCAACTGGTTGAACTGGTTTTGTTTGGGGATATAAGAGCTGAATAAACAAGACCAAAGTGAAACTGGGTTTATTTGGAGAGATTGCAGTTTTCTTTGCCTCTGAGTAGAACCTGTGTTTGATTGATCATGGATAATACAAATTCTGCATATGTGTTATTTCCCTGGAGGCAGAAGAAAATGAGACTGGGTTTCATTTCCTTGTCATTATGTTTGCAACAAATCAAAGTCTGAAAAGTGTGGCTTACCTTTACCTCAACATATTTTCAATCCATTCAATATTTTAACCTATTCTTCTCTACAAAACACTTCAATTTCAGAAAAGATTCTTCATATTTTTTTATCATTAATAAAAAACAAGAGCTCATATACATGCAGCTTAAAGTTTAACAGCTGCTCCGTGAATCAAAGGGAATCATTTGAGGTGGCTGGCATCTTCTAAGGGTGGATTTGTCGCTTTTTAGCCCACATGGAAGCCCTGAGACAAAACAAGAACTAGCTGTAGGGTTAATCTACAGTAATAAACCCTAAATAACATGAAAATAAATAAGCAAAACAGTTTTCCAAATAAATCTCCAAAAAAGAATTGGTTTGTCATGACGCACTTGCTAATTAATCTGCACACATATTTATACTCCTTACTCCTATACTCCATCCATCCATCCATCCATCCATCCATCCATCCATCCATCCATCCATCCATCCATCCATCCATCCATCCATCCATCCATCCATGCATCCATCCATCCATATATATAGAATATTATATTCTAGAATATTCTATATATATATATAAATATATGTGTATATATATGTAATCGTGAATCAGCTCCAGGTTCTCTAAGATTAAACTCAAATGAAGCAGCTAAGTGTTTTTTTTTTCTGCCTCTCTTTTAATTCACTTTGCCATGAGTTGTGGCATCAACTCTTTTGCCTCGGTGGCGACGTGATGCGAGCCGACAGGTTCAGTTAAATGGGAGAGGGAGGGAGAAGGGGAGGAGCACAGCGTTTACTACAGCGTGCATGCTGAGGAGGCTGTCAGTGAGGAAGAGGATGCTGCTGGGGTGGATGCTGAGAGCTCCATCGCTCTGAAGGAGGTCACATCCAGACACACCAGAGAACAACTCCTCACCGCTTCCATCGCCTCTGGTAAGAAACAAAATGCTGAAACACTTTGAGTTTTATTTGAATGCTGTTCATATGAGGCAGAGGAATGTCGCCTGTTTTTTTTATTGGTGGACTTAAAGGTGCGTTGGGGTAAAAAAGAAAATTATCTTAATATAGTAGTTTGCTTAACTTTGTAGTTTTTATTACAATATCAACATAACAGAGATTTGGTCAATCTAACTTTGATAATTTTTGCTGTTTTTCATGTAAAACAACAGAACATTAAATATAAAACAGAAAAATTCTCAAAATGTTATCAAATAAGTCACCATTCTTAAAGTGTGTTAGTTTAAAATGAGACATTTTGTCATATTGGATAAAAACTTGCTACTTTATGCTGGTAATGTGTGTTACTTTTAGTATAAAAATGCATTTAATTGGTTATTTTTTTCTATATATTTCTGTTTATGGACCTGTACAGCGTTTTGGTGTGTAATGCTCTCTATAAATAAAGTTTGATTGATAAGAACGTCAGTTTAAGTGCCTTAAGTGCCAGATCCTCAAATTTTACAAAATCCCGACTGACAAGCAGCCAGTCAGGTCAGGTCAGCAATCATCTCATCTACAGATGAGGGGTGTGAAGGAAGATCTGAAGCACATCAGAGAGGGAGGAGGGTTGGGTCTGGTTTCTTATACAAAGGCCGTTGTTTATTGCTAAATGAAAATGTCTGACCCCCCATCATGTGAAGTAGAACTAAGATCCACTGGTTTAAGCAAACATTGTTTGGGGACACCGTAGCCTTACACTGCAAAAAAAAGAAAAGAATTCTCAATAAGTCATTTTTTTTCATAAAATATTTTTGTTGAATTAAGGAGGTAAGTGAGACACAATGTAAAAAGCAATTTAAATTAAAAATAAGAAAAAACTATTGGATTGTCTCATTAAAACATGCATATTGTCCAATTATCTTATTTTAAGGTAAAAAATGCCATTCCATTGGTAAATAATCTTATTTACCTATTCAAATTAAGGTTAAACACAATTAATTTAAGACATTATTACCTATTTCTAGATTGCTTTTGCAGGGTAGAGGGTGTTCTGCTCTTGCCTTTGGGATATTTACAGCAGTCGCCAATGTGTCAGCTCATTTAAAAACTGCCTAATCTTTTTTGTACCTTCCAATTAAGACGAGACAGTTAACTGTAACAAGGGCTTCTGTTGCTCCTGTAGATTACATGTTGTGGCCTTGGCTTTGGTTTTGTTTGCATCTCCTGGTGTAATTAGGCTTCTGTTGATTTTAGGATGTTGTTTAGCACCTGCCTCTAGTTTATGCATAACTGGTGCCTTCTTTTTGAGTAAAAATTGTGAATTAAACCCCTTTATTTTCAGTTTTTTGTAGTAGTAGTTTATGTTGCTTTAGCTCCCAAGCATGTATAACTCTTTTCTGGAGCTAATTTTAAAGAAAGTGCACAAGCCATCTAATCATGAATTAAATGGCCAAATACAAAACGATAGACTCCAACGACCCAGGAGAATGATGACTGGGTTATTGCCTCGGATGGGATCAGGAGGATGACCTCCAGGTGCTTAAAAATATCAGGGTTCAAACTACAGGTTGCTTTAGTACAAAGTAGGGTTGTCACGATACTAAACTTTTCAACTCGATACCGATACTAAGGAAAATATTCGATACTCGATACCATTTTCGATACCACAAGGATAAAAACAAAATTTCTACAGAAATATTTTCATTAATAAATAAAATACAATAAATAAATACAATAAAGGTTGTATGCTGTGCACAATATTAAGCAAGCTTGATTAAAAAAAAAAGTATAAAATTAAAATTAAGTGTTCCTTCCTTGGCTATGCTTTGCACACATAACAATGACACTAACTAAACCAGTTAAGAAACAAAAATAATTCTCAGCAGCTGCACCTCTTACAAAAAAAAAGTCTGAAACTGAAAAGTGCGTAGAATTATTCAATCACACAGTGTTCTGAAAGTGCATTTTCCTCTATTCTGCACTTTAGATGAATGACTGTTTAGGTGCCACTGGTGACGGCACTGTATCGATACTTTTAAAAACAAGTATTGTATCCGGATACAACGTTTCAGTATCGATACTTTTTTGAGTATCGATACTTTTGACAACCCTAGTACAAAGCAAAGACTACTGGATAGATGTCGAAACATTTCAGAAAAACTGAGTGAAAGTCCAGTTCTCTCCACTTGAAGTGTGTTTTGTGTTGTGTTGGACCTGGATAAATGAAAACTTGCAAATGCATGTTTGTTGATTTTTGTTTAGTTGTGTGGATTTGCTGATGCTTCGTTATAACAAGACAATCTCTACTTTCAATCCAAATGTTAAAATATTAAATGGGTTGGATGTTCCTTAGGCATCTGACTGCATCAATATGGTGAAAAGGGAGTTTAAATATGTATTTTGAACATTTGTGCCTTTGATAGAAGAAAATATCTATTTTTCTAAAATATAACAATAGTTTAAAGAGATTCACAACTAAATGAACATGTTGGCCTAAATGTGTTGTAATTTTTCTTCAGATATAAAATAGCTGTTTGTGATACTTAAAAAAATCATGATTACTTCAAAGGGAAAAATCCTTTTTCACCCATGGAGGTTGCAGTACTTTCCTCTGTGCAGCAACCTGCTGGACAAACACAGGAAAAGGAAAGCACAGGAACACAGGAAAGCTGACATTAGCAGAGTTATTTTTTATCGTATTACATTTGACTGGTAAGTTAGACAATGCCACACTGGGTTGCTCCCTCTAAGTTTTCAGCAGACCACTGCTCCTGTCTGAGCTCCAGGACGCCATCTCACCTTCCCTCTGTTGTCCATAGTGGATCACTCCACTGGCCGTGCTAATTGCTTTTAATTGCCAGGTAGATTTCAAGGTGAGCAAAAGCATATGCGAGGCAGCGGTTTGCGGTTGCTAGCTCAGGAGGAGAGTGTAGAAGGACAATAGTAGTCTGGACAAGCCCAATGGGCAGACAGCACGCCAGAGGGGCTTGGCCAAGGATTAGGGCAGGAAAGGGGCTGTGGTGGACCAATGCCTGTGCAGGAGGTAGGACCACTAGGGCTAAATCAAAACGGCTTTTTTAAAATGCAACCATCTTGACAGCATTCTGCACTTGATCCTTGTTTACAACAGATAAATTTAGGGGCTTTGTTACGAGCAGTTGTCCGCGCTAGGGGTGGGTATTGGCAAAGAAGTCATGATTCGATTCAAATCACGATTCACATGCCACGATGTGATTCTATCACGATGCATCATGATACTTGAAATATTGCAATGCGATATTTTCACAGAACACTTTAAGAAAAAGATACAGCCATTACCAGTGGCTGACTGGTTGGGTATGATCTGGATAGTGTCTTCAATTGATATACACTTACCGGCCACTTTATTAGGTACACCTGTCTAACTGCTCGTTAACACTTAATTTCTAAGCAGCCAATCACATGGCGGCAACTCAGTGCATTTAGGCATGTAGACATGGTCAAGACAATCTCCTGCAGTTCAAACCGAGCATCAGTATGGGGAAGAAAGATGATTTGAGTGACTTTGAACGTGGCATGATTGTTGGTGCCAGAAGGGCTGGTCTGAGTATTTCAGAAACTGCTGATCTACTGGGATTTTCACGCACAACCATCTCTAGGGTTTACAGAGAATGGTCCGAAAAAAAAAAAACATCCAGTGAGCGGCAGTTCTGTGGGCGGAAATGCCTTGTTGATACCAGAGGTCAGAGGAGAATGGCCAGACTGGTTCGAGCTGATAGAAGGGCAACAGTGACTCAAATAACCACCCGTTACAACCAAGGTGGGCAGAAGAGCATCTCTGAACGCACAGTACGTCGAACTTTGAGGCAGATGGGCTACAGCAGCAGAAGACCACACCGGATGCCACTCCTTTCAGCTAAGAACAGGAAACTGAGGCCACAATTTGCACAAGCTCATCGAAATTGGACAATAGAAGATTGGAAAAACGTTGCCTGGTCTGATGAGTCTCGATTTCTGCTGCGACATTCGGATGGGTCAGAATTTGGCGTCTACAACATGAAAGCATGGATCCATCCTGCCTTATATCAACGGTTCAGGCTGGTGGTGGTGGTGTCATGGTGTGGGGAATATTTTCTTGGCACTCTTTGGGCCCCTTGGTACCAATTGAGCATCGTTGCAACGCCACAGCCTACCTGTGTATTGTTGCTGACCATGTCCATCCCTTTATGACCACAATGTAGCCAACTTCATGGCTACTTTCAGCAGGATAATGCGCCATGTCATAAAGCTGGAATCATCTCAGACTGGTTTCTTGAACATGACAATGAGTTCACTGTACTCAAATGGCCTCCACAGTCACCAAATCTCAATCCAATAGAGCATCTTTGGGATGTGGTGGAACGGGAGATTCGCATCATGGATGTGCAGCTGACAAATCTGCGGCAACTGTGTGATGCCATCATGTCAATATGGACCAAACTCCCTGAATTATGCTTTCAGCACCTTGTTGAATCTATGCCACGAAGAATTGAGGCAGTTCTGAAGGCAAAAGAGGGTCCAACCCGTTACTAGCATGGGGTACCTAATAAAGTGGCCGGTGAGTGTATAACTGAAAGCAACTGAATTCATACATATCTGTATTTATGGAAACGACTTTTTGAGGTGTTGCCATGAAAACAAATACTGGACACAAATATTACTATTACTGGCGTGGACACACTGACAAAAAGATCTTAGGATTCATCAAACTTAAAATAACAAAATAAGGATAATCAGTGCTGTTTACATGGCCTCAGTGGTCCTTTAAACCAATGAGATGAAAACATTTAAATGTATGGCATTTCCCCTTTTGCAAATTACGTGCATCATATCAATTTCATTTTTACCTTCTTTGTTTTTAAAGCCAAAATGCATCCAAGAAATGTGATGGAGCCGCGGGGCGAATTTTCATAGTGTCCTCCATGTTTTATTTCATATGACTCGTCGAATAGTTTTTTAGCTTAAAAGGCTTTGATCATTTGCACCCCTGTACAGTTACCATAACAAGTATTTCCCCGGTACGTTACCATCTGTTTCACAGAGCAGGAGGCTTGGTGATGGTAGGGACACTGTTCAGCTGCGGATGGCGAATGTTTCACATAAACTTCATCTCCAAAAAACCTGAACTATCCCTTTTAAGACAGTTAGCAGACAAAAACACAGTGGACGAGGCTGTCTATGAATTAAAAGCAGGGAGGATCTATTATAATGCAATTGGTCCAACTACAGCTGCATGGTGGTGCAGTTTGTTGCACTGTAGCAGTAAGAAGGTCCTGGGTTCAGTTCCTGGTCCAGGATCTTTGGGCACTGAGTTTGCATGTTCTCTAAAAACATGACAGTTTGGCTATAATTGGTGTCTCTAAACTGTCTTTAGGTGTGAGTGTATTTGTGTATGGTTGTGTGTCTCCATGCTGCCCTGCAGGTGACCCGTCCAGGATGTCAGAAACAGAATCAAGTTTATTGCCAAGTAGGTTTGCACTTACAAGGAATTTGACTTGGTGTTGATGGTGCAGACAAAATATATAGATAGATATATACAGAATACTGATTCTATAGCTATATACAATATAGAACATACAATTGCAATATATAGTGCATAGCTATATACCATATACACTGTAGATTGTGTAAATTTAACTCAGAAAGGTCTGGAGGTGTACCCCGCTGTTTGCCCATAGACTGTTGCAGATAGGCACCAGCCCTACGAATGAAACAGAAAAAGATGGATGGAGATAAAAAAAAAAAAAAAAACTTCCTCAAAATGTCATGTTTACATCCTGCTTTTTAATTCTGGGAGGATCAGTGGAAGCTTCGTGCATGTGTCAATCTTCTCTCCCTGACTGCAGACACAGGCTGCAGCTGCTGCGTCTGATTCGTTGTCAATGTTTTGGAGCTGGGAGGGGCTCACTCAGTAGCTATTTGATGAAGACCGTAAACTAAGAGTGACCAGTCAGACATGCAACCGATCTGGTGGTCTAAAAAGTTCATCACATGGAAGCTATCATGACTAGCTATCAGAAAAACAAAATATTACACATTTATGTGGGAGGGAGGCTGGATTAGAGACAACTGAGTTAATCTTGCGACAGAAGAAAAAAACTTTAGGTGATGACTGAATCTAGAGTGATCTGGGCGTTCTGTAGACAGAGGGGCAATCTGCAGACACCCACAGTAGTTAGCCATATACCATGCCTGAAGTCCCAGCAGCCATGTTGGGTACCTGCCAATGGAACGTCCACTTTCATCAAGCCATGATGGCTTCGTCGAAGGCATTTCCCAGTTCAGACTTCAATTACAGAAGAAAGGTCAAATTGAGAACCAATCCATGTTTTAATAAAACCGTCATCCTCAGCAGATAAATTATCACCCTTTTACAAAGATGCTTTATTACAACTAAGTCAAGGAAACCATACAAATAATCAGAAAGTGTAACTCTTGGTACAGTGATGAGGTGCAGGCATTTATGCAGTACGCTGTGGCAGCTAGAGGGAACATCAAATAAATAAAGAGGTGCTCCCTGAGGTATCTGAGAGAAGGACCAAATGCTGACAGCTGGTCACCAGAGGGTCAATGAAAACATGCTGAGTGGAGACAAGGTTGTTCTGTGGAAAAAAACAGCATCATTTTGTCGTTTCAAAACATCTTACAGCTGCAGCTTTTTGGTGGTTAATATAAACTTTTAGCCAATGATGGTAAATGGCCTGTACTTATTTAGCACTTTTTCAATTCAGGAGACTTGACCAAAGCACTTTACACTACATTCAGTCATTCACCCACACACTCACGGTGGCAAGCTCTATTATAGCCACAGCTGCCCTGGGGCTCACTGACAGAATCAAGGCTGCCATACACTGGCAACACCGGGCCCTCTGACCATCAGTAGACAATGCAAGTGAAGTGTCTTGCCCAAGGACACAACAACACTGAAAGCCAGAGCTGGGGCTTGAACTGTCAACCCTTCGATTTCAGGCCAAACTCCTACACCCAACGCCACTGTCGCCACTGACAGTGATGATCAGCCATGCAAATATAGTTGAGTCGAAGGTAAACAGCCCTCACTGTGGCCCCAAACCAAACACAAGGCCAGCCTGCCACTAAAATATTTAATATCTGTTGTGAATTTAAATTCCAGCAGAAGTGCCTCTGGTGGTGGGTGGACATTTCACCTGCAAGTCATGCTAAGGGGATTTGTGCTCCATAAACACTTACCGGTAGTCTCTTTCTGACTCAAATGGTAAATGACCTTGTAAAAAGCTACAAACTTCCTGTCAAATATATACTTTCTTAAGCTGGGCAATTTATCTCTTTGATGCATTAAAACTCTCCTCCAACACTGGAAATTCAATGGATATTAATGTATTTATTATGCTCAGTAGCTAACTTTGGACTATCTCTAACCACTATATGGCAGCAAAGGATTTTCAATGTGATCCAAGGTATGTGTAGAAAATGCAGTAACAGGCATTGGTGGTATCCATGTTGTCTGGCCAGCCAGAGTGAATCATAGAGGGTGTAGTCACCCTTGTAGGATCGATACTATCCAGTCTTCAACTAACTGGACCAATAACAGTATAGGGGCGGGCCCATGATGCAACAGTGCTTTTCAGTAAACATAATAGTGAAGACTGCAGCTGCGACAAAACAATATTTTAAAATTCCCCTTATTATGTCCCAAAAGAGCTGTGCATATCAAAACCTCAACAACTGGCTGCTGTTAGTTGAAAATAAAGAAATGTTTTTGCATCACATACGTAGTTATCTGATAGCTTCTAAACAAGTTCTGCTGACTCTGTTAGTCTGGCCTTTAAAATTGGGCTTACATTGATAACCTGCTCCCTTCTGGACTCATATGCTGTGCACATGGTGTACGTCAGTCTGGCTGGCCATGAGCGACTTTGGCTGTATGATTATCCAGGAAATTGTCTGCACGGCTTTAACAATAATGCTTTTGAAGCCGTAAAAGATAACATAACCTTTCAAATACTTATGTTATCCTGCTTATGTGACATAATCCGATCGGCTGAGGTGGTTAGTTCCTCTGACCCTGGCTTTGCCCGAATGTCCGTCCTAATCACTATAAAGGGCACTTTATAGTGATTACGCCATTTTGAATGAGTGTCTGAACGTCTAGTGGAAGAAAAAGTACTGGAATCAATCACCCACAATGCACCTTGAAAAGTTGTGATTGTCCATGGTCCTAGACGAGCAGACATATCCCTGAAGGCTTTGCACAGAGAGCTCTCCTCGCAAAGCATTATGGGATTTTCTGTCACAGTGGCCTGCTGTCACCATAGGCTGTCGCTATCCGACAGCGGCAACTAATAACAAAGATGGCGAAGGGACTGCGCAGTGGAGGACGAGTTACGTGACCAACGGGGCGCAAAAAGAAGTGATCATCTCTTTCATTTGACTGAGTTTACTATAAAGTCCACTATATAGTTACCGCTCAATATAATGATTGAGGGATTTAGGGGTTAGGGCCTACATTCACACAGTCCCTCATTGAAGCAGAGGAGGCCTGATGCAGCGCAACGTAAAACTTTCCCTCAGGAACAATAACCAGCATAATTTTATGAGCTAATCCTCAACCGAAGCATATGTCAAGAGGAAAACGGTGTCTTGTCATTCATTAGTCATCCCTCTGTAAAGATCCTCAGCAGAGAAAAAAACACAATTACTTAGTTTTTTTGTTAACTTACATGTAAAGTTCAAGTCATTCAGAAATAAATGATAAAAATGATACATACTTTATTTTTAAAAAACTATAACAGCTTTATAAAGCCCAGTTTAATTTTAGATTGAGGAGAATCAATTATTTTCAAAGGATCGTTTTTACCTGTTTATAAAATGTATTTTACAATTTCATTGCACAATATTCTATACAAAACTAACAAATTTTTTAATAGTCGTATTTATTTTATTTAGAAAATATATAAAATAGCCCCAAATATGTTGTTATTTTTCCCCGTTTGGCTCATAAAATTGTATGTATAAAAAAAAAAGAGCAGAGCAGCCTAGGTTCACAAACTACATTCTAGTAATAAAATGAAATGTCAGCTGTAAGTAACTTTAATAAAAATGGATTTCCTTATCTCTCCTTTTCCTGGATCTTTAACCCTATTTAGAGATTTTGACCTTTGAACGAAAAGTTTAAAAACCCAGGGTCTTTAATAGCCATGAGATAAAATCAAAGTCCAATATGACCACAGTGTGTATAAATCAAAGGTAAAGCAGCAGTCATAAACATTTAGTTTGAACCTCTGATTTCTCTCATGTCATTAAATGGAGAAGCAGAAATGTTGCTACAGATTGTAGTACATGGAGAAATGTACTGTAAGGTTGACAATAATTATGTTTAGCAGTGCTTCTCCTGGTCTTCAAGCACAGATGTTATGAAATCCAACACAGATCTGTTTACCTTATTTCCAGATCTGAGTCCCAGGATGTTTAGCAATCAAGAAAGAAAGAAATTAGATTTTTTTTTTATTTATAACTTTCTTTTTTTACAAAGTGAGCCGCACAGCAATTTAAACAAGAACAATTTAAAATATCTTTTAAGCCATATGTCAACAGCAATATATGAGACATGAAGGGAATTTTTCCACATTATTGTTGCAAACGAAGCACACCATTTGCAATTGGAAATTTCGGAAACATTTATTACGAAAGGAAACTTAAAAAAAATGTTGTCTTTAATCAAATTTTTTTAAAGTAACTTTGCTGTTTCATTATATTTATTTTTTTGTTGAAATTATTGAATTGTATTAGTTTTTAAAGTATCACTTTTTCAAATGTTTCTTACAGATTTTATGTTTTAAGTTTTTATTTTTTTAAATGTATTCACAAATATAGATTTTCAGATTAAGTTTAATGAACTGCATGCTTTTCATATTACCTTGGAGATTAAAGCATTTCTATTGGTCTGCACTGATGTTAGCATGTTAGCAACTACATTTATATTGGTCAAACTGTGCATTAAGAGCACATGTTTTCTATTGGATTTGAAGTGAAGAGAATGTGATCTGATTAACACAATTTCAAAATTAATCTCAAAATGATAAATATCATGTAATAAAAATAAAATGAAATTTGAAAATAGAAATCATTAAAACATTTCTTGAAAAAAATAGAAATAAAAAAAAACTATCTGAAAAAAAAAAACAAAGTCTAAAAAGATTTTGAGTCATCTCAATTTAAAAAAAACCAAACTATTCCAATAATGTTTTCAATATTTAATCTCCAGATTTAATATCTTTATTTTTTAAATTTCAGTTCACAAAATATGTTCTTTGTTTGCAACAAAAGACCCACCCTCTCCATTTTAAAAAAGTAATGCACGTGCAAAAACGTGCACAAGCCCATTTCTCCTTGTGCCCGCCCGGCTGAAAATCTGCTGTTCTTATAGCTTAATTAAGCTTACTGTGTCTACATACAGTGGGGGCTATATAGCGGACTTAATAGCACACTCAGGTAGCTGACCGTTTGGACAGATGATTACTGCTTTTTGCTCCATTGGTCACGTAACATCTCCTCCACTCTGTGGGGCCTGTGCCATCTTTGGAATTAGCCACCATTGTCAGGTAGCCACAACCTATAGGCTGATTTATACTCAGAAAACCCCGCCCCCCGCCGCAGAAACTGTTGAACTCTGTTGCAGCTCTTCAAAATTGTAGGTGACCGCAGACAGTGCCGCAGACAGGAGGAATCTGATTGGTCAAATCTACATCCGATCTACATGAGTATTTCCTGTTTGGTACCTTACTGGCTTGTTTTGTTTGTATGACCGCCATTGTAGAAAACGACTTGTGAAGATGGACCAGCTAGAAGAGCGAGGTACGCGAGAATGCTGGGACCCTTTTTCCACCTGGATCTCTGCTCTTTTTGGCCCTCATGTCCCTTCGTTGTCGCACAAACTTGCCCCCATTTCCTCACCGCCTCGGCCGTATCTAGACCCGCAGCTAGTTTCTGATTATCCCTCTTGCGTTGTGGTGTGGAATAATATAGCGCAGACCACGCTTCCATATTGGGCATAAACAGGCTAGGACTGGTAATCTATGATACTGGGCAGTTGCCCAGTGGACTGGTCCTAATTTGAGCATGCGAGGAACAGCCCTCCTAAAATCATACTGGCCCCAACGCTTACTCTCCGGCCAAAGCACCTAGCCTTGACAGTAAATAACTCAAGGAGCCAGGAAGTAATACAATGTTAACTACCTACATGATGCATGCAGTATATATAGCCATTCCTTGTCATGCACATCCTTGTGACTGTTGGCACATGGTGTAATTTTCTATTTCTTTAAACTGTAAAATCCTATTTCTTCGATAGGATGGGGGCGCCATAAGTGGGCCGGTGTAGATGGAAAAAAGCCAGGGCCAAAAATCGTTCCCAGTCCGAGCCTGGACATAAATAAAAAATTTCTGAGACAAGCTCACTGCGACACACTACGACCCTCGGCCCTTTTCAAAAGGTGAGCTTAAGAAAGTTGAGCTTAAATGACTGTCTGAAACCGTAGCTCACCACAGATATAGGCCTGAAAGTTTGCATGCACAGAAAAGATAACTAACTGGATGAGAACTTAGGATGGCCTTACGTATCACAAACATATCACCAGAACGACTGACAGTTAGGAGGACCACTTATTTAGATGATCTACGTGGAAATAAAAGATTCTTCTCTATACCTTTAAGCTGCTTTCATACGGCTTCTCTTAAGCATGTTTTATGTGGCTCTTAACATAAAATGGAAGCAGATTTTAGTCAAGGGGATTACCTTTTATAATCTCTACCAGATTCTGTCCTATCAGTTATTTCTTTTAACACAACACAGATTTTGTCTCTCTAAGGTTGCAAGAGGACAGTGAAATTAGGCGTGCATCTGTGAGGAGGAGGTGGGCTGTCAGCCACTTTAAGTCCCATTTAGAACCTGTCAGTCCTCAAAGTGAAGGAGCATGGAGCTATCAGTCTAACACGCTGTGGCAGAAGGGCAGGCTGAGCAGGGAGGACAGGAGAGGAGAGAAGGAAAGCTGGCTTTGGGGGGGTGGAATTGATTTGCGATGCTATAACACACGTTTTTTATTTGCTCTATGATCTCCTGCCACAGTTTGATTTTTTTAACCCCTTTCTTCTTTCCCATACTCTGTAATCCTGCCTGAATGCCTTTTTTTTTACCCTCAATCAAATGTATTGACAGAGCTCTATGAGGAGAAGGTGCTGCAGGATTAGACAGGCGAGTGAGTGATGAAGCAAATGTGCTTTAGCAGAAACGCTTCATGCCAGCTAAACACCTTTTGCCTGCTGAAGTCAGGGAAAATCCCTCTTAGTTTAGTTTTTTTCCCCCTACTGTGTCTGTCTTTTCAGAGACGCAGCATTTAAAACTTAATTGTCTTGAAAGCTGCTTTCAGTAGTGAAACATCTTGGCTACAAAATGCCTTTTGTCGGCGCAAATTTAATCAACCAATGCTTGTTTAGTCACAGACTTTCTTCAACAAGAGAGAAAAGCATAACATCCGGGTTAAAAAAATCTATATATATTTATTTATGGCTTCTTTAACCTTTTCACATCTCAAGTTAAAACCAAACCTTTAATTCAGGATTTGAATTAAAGAAAACAGTACATGTTTATGAAATGGACCAAACTGGAGACTTTGTTTTAATTCTAATACAATAAAAATCAGAAAACTGTATAAATGTGCACTATTTAGACAAAGTTTAAAAACAATGTATTCTGTTCCATCTTCTTCACAAGTGTTTATAATTCTTGGTTGATTTTTAAACAAAAAATGTTGATGAAATACATGGAAAATGTTTGTTTGTAAAGTCAAATGTGACATATTTGGTCTTAGTACATAAATGTAACTTTAAGCTCAGCATTCGTTTAGGCTTTGCTCTTTTTTTGGTCTCTGCATCTCCAGGGCAACACTGCTTGCTTTAGCTCCTGAATGTACGACTTCAACCATGGGGGGTAAATATCGTCGGGATTGAGAAAGAGCAAACTGGGGTTAAATGAGCACCAACAGAAAAAGCTCTGTGGAATTTCTGTTTCTTTCATCCACAAGTCAAACTTTTGATATCAAATGAAAGTAGGAGTAATATCTGAATAAACACCACAGTCTTAATAGATAATAAATTTATTACTACTTAATTTTCCCTGTTTTACAGCTGAATATTATGAAAATGTTTCATATTTTTTGCCACTATTTCCAAAAGTGAAATTCTTTATCTCTTAAAGGTACACAGTCACTTTATATTCCATTAAAAAAAGTCCCAAACTCAGTTGATCATCTTAAAAATAGATAATATACTTTAAAAGGCAATCCTAATGGTGTTTAGATCCTTTTTGAGTCTAAATAAAATTCCAGTGCTGGGCGCAATCAGCAGACATAAACACACATCTGCTGGAAGTACCACAGAGCAATCAGAAAGCAAGATGGTGACAGTTAACCTCTCAAAACCCATGGTTTTAAGGGTTTATAATAATAACTCAGAATGCATGAAAATTCCCCCGGTAAAATGTTTACCAATATAGACATGTTAGACATCGTTGTAAAGCTTAGATGCCAAGTTCATTTTATTGACATAGCTGGACATAGCACCAAAGCACAATTAACATAGATATAGCAGCATGTCAAAAAGGTACCATGACATAGCAGCCAAAACAAGCAAGCATGTCTTTATTACTGCTGTTCAAAAAAGACTTTTTACTTTTTAGAATAAAAAAACAACAACTTTGAGTCACGTTTGAAGTTATGCAGCTTGGGCTGTGTTTTACTCAGCCAATTTTCATTGGGAAGGTGTTAGCTTTCAAATAATGTGTCACACATGTAATTTGGGCTTACAGTTCCTCAGTTATTTGCTTTTCCATTGGGTATGCAAAATAGGTGAATTTCCCAAAACGAGGTGGATGTTAACAGAGCCCCACCATCCTGCAATGCCTCTCGGTAAAGCGACAGCTCGGTCTGATCGAAGAACACTAATTAAATAAACTCATCTACAGTCCTTCTCAGAGTCTCCTATCAAAACATATGGAAGGAAATTCCTGTTCTACCTACCTACCTACCTACCTACCTACCTACCTACCTACCTACCTACCTACCTACCTACCTACCTACCTACCTACCTACCTACCTACCTACCTACCTACCTACCTACTTCACTAGGAGATGGCTTCTTCTTTGTTTACTGAAAAGGTTTCATATATTAAAATAATATATATATATATATATATATATATATATATATATATATATATATATATATATATATATATATATTAAAATAATAACAAAATAAGGTGATTATGGAGATTGTGGTACTTATGGAGAGTTTTAAAGAGTCATTCCAGATAGTGATTTTTTTCATTATGAATTAAGAATAACAAAGGCTCTTAAAAATCTGCTCTCAAATTTAGTTTGAGCCTCCCTAGGCATCAGTCACTGCATGGATGCAGAGCTGCATGAAGGGGATCAGCATGTGCTTCTGCTGAGGTCTAATAGAAGCCTTTATTCAAAGTCATCTGTATTGTTGGGTCTGCAGTCTCATCCTTTCTTGATAATACTTTGTGGATTCTCTGTTGAGTTCAGGAGTTTTGTTCAGGTTCCTTTACGTCCTGATGGGGGAAAAAATCAGTCTTTTCATAAAGCTTGTTACCAGGAGACATAAATGTTTCTGCCTTCCTTGTCAAAGCTCAGAAAGGACCCAGAATTCAAGTAGACAGAACAAAACGGTTTACTGGCACCGGTTTACTGAATTCTCTGTAGAGGTGGAAACTCAGGTTGGTGACCACGAAACTCTGACAGGGAATGATAGCGAGCATGTGAGTCACTAACCTGGTTCTTAAGTTGTGCCCAGAGGAAGGAGTGGAATCCAGCTGAATGATTTCTCAACAGCATGAGGCGGAAGCTGGCCAGAGAGTTCAAAGAGTGAAGCAGAGCAGACTAACAAGCAGAAGCCAGCAAACGAGGAAGAGCAGAAGAATCCAGAGGAAGAATCCAGAGCAGGTGTAGATATAGGAGCAGATGTCCAGGATCTTCTGCTCCTGATGCATAAACACCTCATTTTATTTCACGTTTAAATTCTGTTTAAAGTAACAAATTATATTTAAAAATGTCTCCGGACCTTTACTGGTTGATGATTTTCTTTATTGGGACCCTGCTGGTTTTTAATTGGTTACCTCTGGTCTAGACTCTTGGACCTCACAGTCAAAATGAATTATGAATGCTATAACACCGAGGACCACTCTGCTTCTTATTCTACTGGCTCAGGTTAGATGATTCAGTAAATTTCTGTGGTTTCTTGATGCCTCGACTCAGTCACTCCTAATGAAGGCCCTACACATTCTTGAATGTATTTTGCTCTAAAGTCTGCATTTATCTCTGTTTGCCTATATCACTTTTCCTTCCACTCAACTTTCCATGACTATGCCAGATGTTTTTAGGGGGGCCACATGCCGAAGGCATGGCCCACCTATTACTATTGCACATATTTATTAGGGGGGCCACATGCCGAAGGCATGGCCCACCTACTACTATTGCACATATTTATTCCGCGTATTATTTTTATAGCTTATAGTTCTCCTCGCCACCGAAACTTCGGCACGTAACTAGTCCCGCACGGTTTGGCGGATCGGCCCAAAGTTGGGCACAACGCGTCGGGACCAATGGTGCGATGCGTGCTTGTATAAAACTTTCTCATAGTCTACGGTTGCGAAAAATTTTCGAAAACTCGCAAAT